>NC_091309.1:13618773-13621273 GCF_038502225.1 Cherax quadricarinatus
AGAGTCACTTGGTTGCACAGAACTGCTTAATGCCTCAAATGATGTAGTGGAAGTTTTAGCAGTAAAGGTCGAGAACCAAAACCTAGTCATTGTGGTAGTCTACAAGCCTCCGGATGCAACATCCCAGCAATTCCAGGAACAGCTGTTAAAAATTGACCACTGTCTGGAAAATCTTCCAGCTCCTGCACCCAACATCTTGCTCCTGGGGGATTTCAACTTAAGGCACCTAAAATGGAGGAATATAGCAAATAATATTGTTGCAGTAATAACACCAGGAGGCAGCTCTGATGAAAACTCACACTCACACGAGCTTTTAAATCTCTGCACAAAATTCAATTTAAACCAGCAAATAATAGAGCCTACTAGACTGGAGAATACACTACACCTCATCTTCACTAACAATGATGATCTGATAAGAAATGTCACCATATCAAAAACAATATACTCAGATCACAACATAATTGAGGTTCAGACATGTATGCGTGGAGCCCCAGACCGACATAATGAGACTAGTCACGAGGGAGCATTCACCAAATTCAACTTCAATAACAAAAACATAAAGTGGGACCAAGTAAACCAAGTCCTAACCGATATAAGCTGGGAAGATATACTAAGCAACACAGACCCCAACTTATGCCTAGAACAGATTAACTTCGTGGCACTCGATGTATGCACAAGGCTTATTCCTCTAAGAAAAACGAGGAGTAGATGTAAAATAGAAAGAGACAGGCGCTCCCTTTACAGGCGACGGAAAAGAATAACAGAGCGGCTAAAAGAGGTCAATATATCTGAAATGCGTAGGGAGACACTGGTCAGAGAAATAGCAAGCATCGAACTTAAGCTAAAGGAATCTTATAGGAGTCAGGAATCGCGGGAAGAACTAAAAGCCATAAATGAAATCGAAAGAAACCCAAAGTATTTCTTCTCCTATGCCAAATCAAAGTCGAGAACAAGGTCCAGTATTGGGCCCCTACTTAAACAAGATGGGTCCTACACAGATGACAGCAAGGAAATGAGTGAGCTACTCAAGTCCCAATATGACTCAGTTTTTAGCAAGCCGCTAACCAGACTGAGAGTCGAAGATCAAAATGAATTTTTTATGAGAGAGCCACAAAATTTGATTAACACAAGCCTATCCGATGTTATCCTGACGCCAAATGACTTCGAACAGGTGATAAATGACATGCCCATGCACTCTGCCCCAGGGCCAGACTCATGGAACTCCGTGTTCATCAAGAACTGCAAGAAGCCCCTATCACGAGCCTTTTCCATCCTATGGAGAGGGAGCATGGACACGGGGGTCGTCCCACAGTTACTAAAAACAACAGACATAGCCCCCACTATACAAAGGGGGCAGTAAAGCAACAGCAAAGAACTACAGACAAATAGCACTAACATCCCATATCATAAAAATCTTTGAAAGGGTCCTAAGAAGCAAGATCACCACCCATCTAGAAACCCATCAGTTACACAACCCAGGGCAACATGGGTTTAGAACAGGTCGCTCCTGTCTGTCTCAACTATTGGATCACTACGACAAGGTCCTAAATGCACTAGAAGACAAAAAGAATGCAGATGTAATATATACAGACTTTGCAAAAGCCTTCGACAAGTGTGACCATGGCGTAATAGCGCACAAAATGCATGCTAAAGGAATAAGAGGAAAAGTCGGTCGATGGATCTATAATTTCCTCACTAACAGAACACAGAGAGTAGTCGTCAACAGAGTAAAGTCCGAGGCAGCTACGGTGAAAAGCTCTGTTCCACAAGGCACAGTACTCGCTCCCATCTTGTTCCTCATCCTCATATCCGACATAGACAAGGATGTCAGCCACAGCACCGTGTCTTCCTTTGCAGATGACACCCGAATCTGCATGACAGTGTCTTCCATTGCAGACACTGCAAGGCTCCAGGCGGACATCAACCAAATCTTTCAGTGGGCTGCAGAAAACAATATGAAGTTCAACGATGAGAAATTTTAATTACTCAGATATGGTAAACACGAGGAAATTAAATCGTCATCAGAGTACAAAACAAATTCTGGCCACAAAATAGAGCGAAACACCAACGTCAAAGACCTGGGAGTGATCATGTCGGAGGATCTCACCTTCAAGGACCATAACATTGTATCAATCGCATCTGCTAGAAAAATGACAGGATGGATAATGAGAACCTTCAAAACTAGGGAAGCCAAGCCCATGATGACACTCTTCAGGTCACTTGTTCTATCTAGGCTGGAATATTGCTGCACACTAACAGCACCTTTCAAGGCAGGTGAAATTGCTGACTTAGAAAATGTACAGAGAACCTTCACGGTGCGCATAACGGAGATAAAACACCTCAATTAATGGGAGCGCTTGAGGTTCCTAAACCTGTATTCCCTGGAACGCAGGCGGGAGAGATACATGATTATATACACCTGGAAAATCCTAGAGGGACTAGTACCGAACTTGCACACGAAAATCACTCGCTACGAAAGCAAAAGACTTGGCAGACGATG
>NC_091309.1:13631273-13728773 GCF_038502225.1 Cherax quadricarinatus
GATTTCCCATCCCTGAAACCGTGCTGGCTGTCACTGATAAGCTCATTCCTCTCTAGGTGGTCCACCACTCTTCTCCTGATAATTTTCTCTATGACCTTGCATACTATACATGTCAGTGACACTGGTCTTTAGTTCAATACTTCTTGGCTGACTCCTTTTTTAAAAATTGGGACTACATTTGCTGTCTTCCATACTTCCGGTAGTCGTCCTGTTTTGATAGATGTGTTGAAGATAGTTGCTAGTGGTACACAGTGCCTCTGCTCCCCCTCTCAGGACTGTGTGTGTCTGTGTGTATGCCTTCTTTCAAAGGTAGAATAAGGAGACTAGTTCGTGAATCACAATACAGTAGGGGCCCGCTTTTCGGCGCTTCGCCTTACGGCGTTCCTCTAATACAACGATCTCAAATTATGACCAAAACTTTCTATATGGCAAGTGGTCTTTCAAATACAGCACAGGCCACCTGGTTTGTTTACATTTTCCATGAGCACATCTCTCTGTTATGTAATAATCACTCTTGGGCAGATTAAATGTCTAATTTTACATCAATATAGACATTTTCATTAATCCATGATATTTTCTTCAAAATTATATAAGAAACACATTACATAGCATATAAACATGCTTTTTTATGCTATGGAGGTGTGGTTGCCGGATGGAGGGAAAACATTACGTAATACAGTGGATCCCCGGTTATCAGCCGGTTTGATTATCGGCCAACTCAGTTATCGGCGGGTTTTTCGGCGCCCGGTTATCGGCGGTTTTGGACGCGTCCATCCACCAGCTGGGGCAGTTTGTGCTTCAGTTTGGCTTTGTCTCTCAGTGGCTGAGGAGGCTTCTGCTCATACATCCAAACATTTTACTTGTTTACCATTGTTTTCAGTGGCTTTTCTTGCAGTGCAACTGTGAAATAAGTAACCATGGCTCCAAAGAAAGTTCCTACTAAAGTTCCTGTGGTAAAGAAAGTGAGAAACACCATGGAATTTAAGCATGAAGTGATTGAAAAGTTTGAGAGTGGTATGAAGGCGATGGAACTTGCCAGGATGTACAGCAAGAATAAATCAACAATTACATCCATCCTGGCAAAGAAATTGCAAATCAAAGACACTAATGTTGCAAAAGGAGTAGCTTTTCTAACTAAACAAAGGACACCAATAATGGAAGAGCTGGAAAAGTTATTACAGTGGACCCCCGCCTTACGATATTAATCCGTTCCTGAGAGCTCATCATAAGCTGAAATTATCGTTAGCAGAATTAGTTTTCCCCATAAGAAATAACGGAAATCAAATTAATCCGTTCCTGACACCCCAAAGTATGAAAAAAAAAAAATTTTACATGAAATATTAATTTTAATACACACAAACTGAAGAAGACATGCACAATTACTGCTCTACTAAGAATAGAATACATGACACTTACCTTTATTGAAGATCTGGTGATGATTGATGGGAATGGAGGAGGGGAGAGTGTGGAATTTATTGTTTAGAAGGGGAATCCCCTTCCATTAGGACTTAAGGTAGCAAGTCCTTTTCCGGGGTTACTTCCCTTCTTCTTTTAATGCCACTAGGACCAGCTTAAGAGTCACTGGACCTCTGTCGCACAACAAATCTGTCCACAGAGCTCTGTACCTCCCGTTCCTTTAAGACTTTCCTAAAATGGGTCATAACATTGTCATTGTACAGGTTGCCAACATGGCTTGCAGTAGCTGTGTCAGGGTGATTTTCATCCATAAAAGTTTGCAGTTCAACCCACTTTGCACACATTTCCTTAATCTCTTTTTTTTCAATTCCATACTAATTCTCGCCCTTTTTACCACAGGGATGGCACTAGAAGCTTTCTTGGGGTCCATGGTGACTTATTTTGCAGTTACAAGCACTAAAAACACTGGGATAATGTGAAATGTACCAAATGTATGCACAGATGCGAATACACTGGCTGGCTTGTAAACACTGGCGCTGAGGCCACATGTGGGACGCGTCCCAGATGAATCACGTAAGGCGAGTTTTTTATCTTGAGGCAAGGCAAAATTTTTGCATTCAAATGTTTCGTATTGCGGATTTAATGTAACGCGATGCGTTAGTAAGGCGGGGGTCCACTGTACTGTGGATTAAGGAAAAAGAATTAGTGGGAGACATTGTAGTGGAGTCTACTATTTGTGAGAAGGGAAAGCAGTTGCATGAGGATCTTGCAAAGAAAATGCCTGGAACAAGTGCTGCAGTTTGTGAATTTAGGGCCAGCAAAAGATGGGTTGATAGATTTAAGAAGCGTAGTGGCATACTCAGTGTTGTAAGGCATGGTGAGGCTGCAAGTTCTGACAAATGTGCAGCTGAACAGTATGTTCATGAATTCCAAGACTATGTAAAGGCTGAAGGATTCGAACCCCAACAAGTTTTCAATTGTGACGAAATAGGCCTGTTTTGGAAGAAAATGCCAAAGAAGACCTACATTACCCAGGAGGAAAAGGCACTGCCAGGGCACAAGCCTATGAAAGACAGGTTTACTCTTTTGTTGTGTGGTAATGCTTGTGGGGATTTCAAAGTGAAGCCTTTATTTGTGTATCACTCAGAAAATCCCAGTGTGTTTAAGGAAAACAATGTCATGAAGAATAGATTGTGTGAGATGTGGAAAGCTAATCATAAGGCATGGGTCACAAGGCAAATTTTCAAAGAGTGGGTTAATGATGTGTTTGGCCCAAGTGTGAAAAAATACCTCCTGGAAAAGAAATTGCCACTCAAGTGCCTCCTGTTACTGGACAATGCTCCTTCACATCCTCCAGACTTTGAAGACAAAGGGTTTAGGGACTTCAGTTTTATAAAAGTGAAGTTCTTGCCTCCTAAGACCACTCCTCTTCTCCAGCCCATGGACCAGCAGGTCATTTCTAACTCTACACAAAAGCAGTGTTTCAAAAGTGCTTTGAAGTGACCTCGGACACTCAGTTGACCTTAAGAGAGTTCTGGAGAAATCACTTCACTATCCTCCATTGCATAAGCCTTATAGGTAAGGCTTGGGAGTGAGTGACTTCCAGGACTTTGAACTCTGCTTGGAGAAAACTGTGGCCAGATTGTGTCCAAGAGAGGGATTTTGAAGGGTGTGAGACTAAAAGACCCTGCTGACCCTGTGGACTCTATTGTGTCTTTGGGGAAGTCCCTGGGGTTGGAGGTGAGTGGTGAGGATGTGGAAGAGTTGGTGGAGGATCACAGGGAAGAGCTTACCACTGAAAAGCTGCAAGAGCTTCAACTTGAACAGCAACAGATTGCAGCTGAGGAACTTGCTTCAGAGGTGGAGGAAGAGGGAGTGAAGGAGGTGCCTTCTTCAGAGATTAAAGAGGTGTGTGCAGTGTGGACCAGGGTGCAAGCTTTTGAAGAGAAACACCACTCAGACAAAGCTGAAACAAGCCATATCTGCAACATGTTTAATGACAAAACCCTGTCCCACTTCAGGGAAATCTTAAAGAGATGCCAGAAACAGAGCACTCTGGACAGTTATTTTGTGAGACAGGGGTCCAGTGACTCAAGCTGGTTCTAGTGGCATTAAAAGACAGAGAAGGGAAGTAACCCCAGAGAAGGGAAGTAACCCCAGAGAAGGCATTACTAACTAAAGTCTTCATGGAGGGGGATTCCCCTTCCAAACACTAACTCCTCCCTCTTTCTTCCTCCCTATCTTCCAGAAGCCAGCATTAGCCTTCAATAAAGGTATGTAATACAGTGGAACCTCAAAAATCGAACTGCTTCCAACTCAACCAATTATGTAAGTGCATTTTTGTAAGTGCTTTTATAAGTGTATTTTTGAGGGTCTTAAATGGACTAATCTAATTTACATTATTCCTGATGGGAATAAATTCGTTCGGTAGTGGCACTCGAACAGCCTTCTGGACCGAAGAAAGTTCGATATTTGAGGTTCCACTGTACTTACATAATTGTAAAAAAAAATTTTTTTTTTTGTGAATATTTTTGTTGGGAACGAATTAATTTTATTTCCATTAATTCTTATGGGAAATATTAATTCGGTTATCGGCCATTTCGGTTATCAGCCGACTCTTGGGCACATTAAATGTCTTATTTTACTCTAATATAGACATTTTCATTAATCCATCTATTATATTTTCTTCAAAATTATGTAAGAAACATGTTACATAACAAGTAAACATTTTGTTTATATACTATGGAGCTATGGTAGCTGGGCAGAGGGAAAACATTACGTTACTCCCCTTAAGCCTTTGAGGGTTTCGGCCGTACTAGTACGGCTTACGACCCAGGGTTTTTGACGAACTAGTACGCCTAAATTCTAGTCCCCTCAAATCTAGTGGGAGAAAGCTGGTAGGCCTACATATGAAAGAATGGGTCTATGTGGTCAGTGTGCACGGTATAAAAAAAAATCCTGCAGCACACAGTGCATAATGAGAAAAAAAAACTTTGACCATTTTTTTGGAATAAAACAGCGACTTTGCACTGTATTTTCGTATGGTATTTATTGTTGTATTCTAGTTTTCTTGGTCTCATTTTATAGAATGGAAGACATATTACAGAAATTGAGATGATTTTGACTGGTTTTACAATGAAAAGTACCTTGAAATTGAGCTCAATGTAGCAGAAATGTTCGATTTTTACCAAAGTTCAAAAGTAAACAAATCATGCCAAGCGTCCAATACACGTCAACTGGTGAGTCTAATATTCTTTTGCAAGTGCGCCAATATTATTTATACCATTTTTTACACTAATGCAGTGGTCTGCGTAACAGTAAATCTTTTATTTTTTGTGAGAATAAAAATTCAAAGTGGAAAGCAAAAGAATGTAAGAGGAGCCTTGAGATGTGGCTAATGAACAGAGGAAATGTCATTTTAGTGCCAGGAATGTCTGTCTTGTTTATTCTGGACCCTATTCGGAAATTGGCATCTTTTGAAATTTGTGTGAAATTGAAAAAATTGCTAAATTCTGACCACTGTACTGGATAGTTGAAATTGGTAAATGGGTGGTTTCTTGTACTCATTCGATAGAAAAAAATGGAGTTCTAGCGAAATATTCATGTTTTTGTCGACTAGTACAGTGGAATTGGCCGAAAATGGGGCTCAAAGTGGGCAAAATTGCCTATATGGAAACATTGCCAAGACCACTAACTTCACGAGAGCATAATTCCGTAAGTTTTCCATCAAATTTCATAATTTTGGCGTCATTATGATCGGTAAAAGATTCTCTATCTTTTCATAAGAAAATTTTTTTTTTTTAATTTGGCCGACCCTGAGAACGAGTCTCGGAGAGTGCCTGTAGACCCTCAAAGGGTTAATACATAACGCGTTTGCTTACAATTCTCGGCATGAATTATTCATTACTTCTCCCTTTGTTTATGATGACATCTAAAGGTAGTTGATGGAAACGATTAAACTCAGTGAACACGGTATATCGATGGTAATAATATGGCTCTGGGCCACATTAAATATCGTGTAGCTATGTAGATAGGTGTAGTTATGTAGCCCAGGCAGACTACATACCTACATTATTATTATAACTGATAATTATACGTATGTGTACCAGTACCTAAGTAAATTTACACATTGTGCTGGCCTGCAGGTACACATTAAAATCACCAAGTGTGTTTTATTAGTCTTGAAGATGCCATATTAATAATGATGATAATAACAACACAATAATAATCGCTCTAAGGAGCATTTAATATCGTATAAAACGTTAATATAGACATTTTGCTTAATTAAACCCTTTAAGGGGCAGGTCTGAGCACACTCGGACCTGAACACATGGTTTTTGCGCATGTCCTCCTATTCCCCCAGCACATCTGGGTTCCCATTCTCTATTTCTGACCAATCAGAAGCCTTCCTTGAGTCGCTCCAGTTAAGTGGTGATGGAGTCTCCTTGCTTCCCATTGGTCGAGAGAGCAAAATGTAAACACTTCAAGCTTGGCGTCGCCCTGACACGTTTTTTTCGTCGAGTGCTCCTCATATACTCTTGCATTTCACCCTCTACAATGTCGGTAAGTACTGATTTGTGTCTACTACGTAAATGAATAGTTTAGCTATATTTTGATATATATGTATATAAAGTCATTGTGAAACATAATAACTCCACAGTAGAATAATTTTTTTTTTTTTTTTTTTATTATCACACCGGCCGATTCCCACCAAGGCAGGGTGGCCCGAAAAAGAAAAACTTTCACCATCATTCACTCCATCACTGTCTTGCCAGAAGGGTGCTTTACACTACAGTTTTTAAACTGCAACATTAACACCCCTCCTTCAGAGTGCAGGCACTGTACTTCCCATCTCCAGGACTCAAGTCCGGCCTGCCGGTTTCCCTGAATCCCTTCATAAATGTTACTTTGCTCACACTCCAACAGCACGTCAAGTATTAAAAACCATTTGTCTCCATTCACTCCTATCAAACACGCTCACGCATGCCTGCTGGAAGTCCAAGCCCCTCGCACACAAAACCTCCTTTACCCCCTCCCTCCAACCCTTCCTAGGCCGACCCCTACCCCGCCTTCCTTCCACTACAGACTGATACACTCTTGAAGTCATTCTGTTTCGCTCCATTCTCTCTACATGTCCGAACCACCTCAACAACCCTTCCTCAGCCCTCTGGACAACAGTTTTGGTAATCCCGCACCTCCTCCTAACTTCCAAACTACGAATTCTCTGCATTATATTCACACCACACATTGCCCTCAGACATGACATCTCCACTGCCTCCAGCCTTCTCCTCGCTGCAACATTCATCACCCACGCTTCACACCCATATAAGAGCGTTGGTAAAACTATACTCTCATACATTCCCCTCTTTGCCTCCAAGGACAAAGTTCTTTGTCTCCACAGACTCCTAAGTGCACCACTCACTCTTTTTCCCTTATCAATTCTATGATTCACCTCATCTTTCATAGACCCATCCGCTGACACGTCCACTCCCAAATATCTGAATACGTTCACCTCCTCCATACTCTCTCCCTCCAATCTGATATTCAATCTTTCATCACCTAATCTTTTTGTTATCCTCATAACCTTACTCTTTCCTGTATTCACCTTTAATTTTCTTCTTTTGCACACCCTACCAAATTCATCCACCAATCTCTGCAACTTCTCTTCAGAATCTCCCAAGAGCACAGTGTCATCAGCAAAGAGCAGCTGTGACAACTCCCACTTTGTGTGTGATTCTTTATCTTTTAACTCCACGCCTCTTGCCAAGACCCTCGCATTTACTTCTCTTACAACCCCATCTATAAATATATTAAACAACCACGGTGACATCACACATCCTTGTCTAAGGCCTACTTTTACTGGGAAAAAATTTCCCTCTTTCCTACATACTCTAACTTGAGCCTCACTATCCTCGTAAAAACTCTTCACTGCTTTCAGTAACCTACCTCCTACACCATACACTTGCAACATCTGCCACATTGCCCCCCTATCCACCCTGTCATACGCCTTTTCCAAATCCATAAATGCCACAAAGACCTCTTTAGCCTTATCTAAATACTGTTCACTTATATGTTTCACTGTAAACACCTGGTCCACACACCCCCTACCTTTCCTAAAGCCTCCTTGTTCATCTGCTATCCTATTCTCCGTCTTACTCTTAATTCTTTCAATTATAACTCTACCATACACTTTACCAGGTACACTCAACAGACTTATCCCCCTATAATTTTTGCACTCTCTTTTATCCCCTTTGCCTTTATACAAAGGAACTATGCATGCTCTCTGCCAATCCCTAGGTACCTTACCCTCTTCCATACATTTATTAAATAATTGCACCAACCACTCCAAAACTATATCCCCACCTGCTTTTAACATTTCTATCTTTATCCCATCAATCCCGGCTGCCTTACCCCCTTTCATTTTACCTACTGCCTCACGAACTTCCCCCACACTCACAACTGGCTCTTCCTCACTCCTACAAGATGTTATTCCTCCTTGCCCTATACACGAAATCACAGCTTCCCTATCTTCATCAACATTTAACAATTCCTCAAAATATTCCTTCCATCTTCCCAATACCTCTAACTCTCCATTTAATAACTCTCCTCTCCTATTTTTAACTGACAAATCCATTTGTTCTCTAGGCTTTCTTAACTTGTTAATCTCACTCCAAAACTTTTTCTTATTTTCAACAAAATTTGTTGATAACATCTCACCCACTCTCTCATTTGCTCTCTTTTTACATTGCTTCACCACTCTCTTAACTTCTCTCTTTTTCTCCATATACTCTTCCCTCCTTGCATCACTTCTACTTTGTAAAAACTTCTCATATGCTAACTTTTTCTCCCTTACTACTCTCTTTACATCATCATTCCACCAATCGCTCCTCTTCCCTCCTGCACCCACTTTCCTGTAACCACAAACTTCTGCTGAACACTCTAACACTACATTTTTAAACCTACCCCATACCTCTTCGACCCCATTGCCTATGCTCTCATTAGCCCATCTATCCTCCAATAGCTGTTTATATCTTACCCTAACTGCCTTCTCTTTTAGTTTATAAACCTTCACCTCTCTCTTCCCTGATGCTTCTATATGAGATGTGGTAGCCAGGCAACTTGTAGGACTTGTGGTAGCCAGGCAACTTGTAGGACTTGTGGTAGCCAGGCAAGTTGTGGTAGCCAGGTGACTTGTAGGACATGTGGTAGCCAGGTGACTTGTAGGACTTGTGGTAGCCAGGCAACTTGTAGGACTTGTGGTAGCCAGGCAACTTGTAATACTTGTGGTAGCCAGGCAACTTGTAGGACTTGTGGTAGCCAGGCAACTTGTAGGACTTGTGGTAGCCAGGTGACTAGTAGGATTTGTGGTAGCCAGGTGACTTGTAGGACTTGTGGTAGCCAGGTGACTTGTAGGACTTGTGGTAGCCAGGCAACTTGTAGGACTTGTGGTAGCCAGGCAACTTGTAGGACTTGTGGTAGCCAGGCAACTTGTAGGACTTGTGGTAGCCAGGCAAGTTGTGGTAGCCAGGCAAGTTGTGGTAGCCAGGTGACTTGTAGGACTTGTGGTAGCCAGGTGACTTGTAGGACTTGGGGTAGCCAGGCAACTTGTAGGACTTGTGGTAGCCAGGCAACTTGTAGGACTTGTGGTAGCCAGGCAACTTGTAGGACTTGTGGTAGCCAGGCAACTTGTAGGACTTGTGGTAGCCAGGCAACTTATAGGACTACAGTACTGGTAACCAGGCAACTTGTAGGACTTGTGGTAGCCCGGCAACCTGCAGGACTTGTGGTAGCCAGGCAACTTGTAGGACTTGTGGTAGCCAGGCAACTTGTAGGACTTGTGGTAGCCAGGCAACTTGTAGGACTTGTGGTAGCCAGGCAACTTGTAGGACTTGTGACGAAAACCAGACACGTTCATCTGGTTTGTTTACATTATGCGAGGGTGGGGTGGTGGAGGGCTGCCCTTCCTGGCTTCCCATACTTCCCAACCTGACTTCATACAAATAAAACTCACCTCTCACCTTACATTAAGACTACAAATATTTTAAGGTATTTAATGAGTGTACTAGTATATATGCATTTTATCGCTCTAGGGAGCTTAATGTCGTAGTAGGTATAAGTGGCCAGGCAGGATGCCATACCTCCCACACGATTTTCTACAAATACGTACAGTGGACCCCCGACATTCAATAGCATCGACATTCGATAAATCTGACATTCGATGCATTTTAACGCAAAAATTTTGCCTTGACATTCGATACGATTCATACGAGACATGTCCACGTGTGGCCTGAACTGCCCTGTGTGTGCCAGTGTTTACAAGCCAGCCAGTGTGCGCGCATCTAAGGATACATTCGGTACATTCCATATTATCCATATTATCACTGTTTTTGGTGCTTGTTTCTGCAAAATAAGTAACCATGGGCCCCAAGAAAGCTTCTAGTGTCAACCCTTCGAGAAAAAAGGTGCTAATGACTATTGAAATGAAGAAAGAGATAATTGTAAAGTACGAAAGTGGAGTGCGTGTGTCGGAGTGCATGATGATTTGGTAAAGAAATTGCCTGCAACTAGTGGTGTTGTGAGTGAATTTAAGGCCAGCAAAGGTTGGTTTGAAAGATTTAAGAATCGTAGTGGCATACACAGTGTGGTAAGGCATGGGGAGGCTGCCAGTTCAAGTCCAAATGGAAGGGCATTCCCCTTCTAAACACTAACACCATCCACACACTCCCCTCCTCCCATCCCATCAATCATCACCAGATCTTCATTAAAGGTAAGTGTCAATTATTCTATAGTTATTATTCTATTGTTATTATTCTATTGTTATTAATCTATTGTTATTGTTGGTATTGTAATTATTCTATTGCATTAAACTTAATATTTCATGTGGTAAAAATTTTTTTTTTTTTCATACTTTTGGGTGTCTTGCACGGATTAATTTGATTTCCATTATTTCTTATGGGAAAAATTAATTCGACTTTCGATATTTTCGACATTCGATGAGCTCTCAGGAACTGATTAATATCGAATGTCGGGGGTCCACTGTACAGTGGCCCCTCAATTATTGTCCATAATCCGTTCCTGGAAGTGGGACTATTATCGAAATAGACGATTTTCGAATCAATTTTCCCCATAAGAAATAATGTAAATACAATTAATCCACTCCTGACACCCAGAAGTATTAACCAAAAAAAAATTTTACATGAAATATAGATGTAGTACATAAACAATACAATAGCACATGATGAATGAAACATTAACAGCATAACACTTACCTTTATTGGCGAATCTTCTTAGTGTATGGAAGACTGGAGGAGGAGAGATTGAATTACTGTTTGGAAAGGGAATCCCCTTCGGCGAAAATGTCCCTCGTGACCCATGCCTTATTATTAGATCTCCAAAAACACACACAATTTACTCTTCATAACATTGTTTTTCTTGAACACTCTGGGATTTTCAGAATGGTACACTAGTAACGGCTTCACTTTGAAATCCCCACTAGCATTAGCACAGAACATGAGTGTCAGCCTGTCTTTCATAGGCTTGTGTCCTGGCAGTGCCTTTTCTTCCTGAGTAATGTAGGTCCTCTTTGGCATTTTCTTCCAAAAGAGGCCTGTTTTGTCACAATTGAACACTTGTTCAGGTTTCAGTCCTTCAGCTTCTATGTACTCCTTGAATTCCTGCACATATTTTTCAGCCGCTTTTTGGTCCGAACTGGCAGCCTCACCATGCCTTATCACACTGTGTATGCCAGTATGCTTCTTAAATCTCTCAAACCAGCCTTTGCTGGCCTTAAATTCACCCACATCACCACTAGTTGCAGGCAATTTCTTTACCAAATCATCATGCAACTGCCTAGCCTTTTCACAAATAAGCGACGTCATAAGACTATCTCCTACTAATTGTTTCTCATTTATCCACACCAATAATAACTTCTCAACATCTTCGAGTACTGGTGATCTCATTTTTGTCAACATATTTACCCCCTTCGCAACAGCAGCTTCCTTGATTTCCTTTTTCTTGGCTATGATGGAAGATATGGTTGTACGGGATTTGTTATACATCCTGGCCAGTTCACCCACACATACGCCACTTTCATATTGTTCAATGATGTTTTTCTTAAATTCAATTGTATTTCTCACCTTCTTTACCAAAGGTTTGGCACTAGGAGCTTTCTCTGGAGCCATGATAGCTTATTTAGCACTTGCAAGCACTAAAATGAATGGAATATTATGAAATATTTTGTATGAACGTGTGAAGGGACCGTCGCTCACTGGTAAACAATGGCACACTGACTGGGAAGGCGGCTCAGAGCCGTGAGTACGCCTCCAGGACGAAAGACAATTAGCGAGTTAACGGACCATTTGCAAGTCAATGTTTAGACGAAATAACGGGACTACAGTGGACCCTCGCCTAACAATATTAATCCGTTCCTGAGAGATCAACATTAGGCGAAATTATCATTAGCCGAATTAATTTTCCCCATAAGAAATAATGGAAATCAAATTAATTCGTCCCTGACACCCCAAAGTATGAAAAAAATAAATTTTACCACATGAAATATTAATTTTAATACACACAAACTGAAGAAGACATGTACAATTACATGACACTTACCTTTATTGAAGATCTGGTGATGATTGATGGGATGGGAGGAGGGGAGAGTGTGGCTGGTGTTAATGTTTAGAAGGGGAATCCCCTTTCATTAGGACTTGAGGTGTCAAGTCCTTTTCCGGGGTTACTTCCCCTCTTCTTTTAATGCCAATAGGACCAGCTTGAGAGTCACTGGACTTCTGTCGCACAACATATCTGTCCATAGCGCTCTGTACCTCCCGTTCCTTTAAGATTTGTCTAAAATGGGCCATAACATTGTCATTGCAATAGTCACCAGCACGGCTTGCAATAGCTGTGTTAGGGTGATTTTCATCCATAAAGGTTTGCAGTTCAACCCACTTTGCACACATTTCCTTAATCTTTGAAGTAGGCACAATGGATTCCACAACTGGCATAGGCGTCTCAGGGTTAGCCCCAAACCCTCAGGCCACACGTGGACGCGTCTTGAACGGAACGAATCGCGTTGGGTGAGTTTTTTAGCGCTAGCCGAGGCAAAATTTTTGCATTAAAATGTATCGCTAGGCGGATTTAACGTTATGCGATGCATTCGTTAGGTGAGGGTCCACTGTATTTCCGAAATGGACGACTTTCAGGCCGGACAATTATTGAGGGACCACTGTAAATACTTTTCACCTCTCACCCTGCATTAAGACTACAAATATTTTAAGGTAAGTAATGCATGTATTGTATGTGCATTTTATTGCTCTAGGGAGCTTTAAGCATCGTAGTATAGTATGTGTGGGTGGGGTGGCCAGGAGGGCTACCACACCTGACTTCTTAAGAGTGAACACTACTCACCTTTTGCCCTACATTAAGACTACAAATATTTTGAGGTAAATAATGAGTGTACTGTGTGTGTATTTTACTTTTTAATGCCTAGTTCTATTGCTAACTTAATATATGTTAGTGTAAACTTGTTATCTGGCATTTATATGCATTTATAAATGGAAAAAATGGAATTCTGCTTTCCGGCAAAGTCTGCTTTCCGGCAGTAGCCTGGAGCCTAACCTGCCGAATAAGTGGGGCCCTATTGTATCTTAAACATTTAAAAATTCAATTCCAAAATGAACTCAAGACTTTAACACAAATGTCTACAAAAAACTGCTTTAGTAATTTAAACATTTAAGTTTTTATGAGTAGCAATAGTGTCATTAGTAGACTAATGACCTGGAACATTACATTGAAGCTAAAAGTTACAGAGTAGCTATAGATAGATTTAAGAATGACTACATGTATACTGTAATTACGTATATTGTATTGTAACTTCTGGTTTCATAGTAGTTTCCAGAACAATAATTATTCTGGGCTGAGATCACTGGTACTCCTAACTTGTTCAAGAAAATTATGAAATACACAAACTTACATTTGTTCTACGTGTTGCAGTCCATTTTGTTTGCACTGTAATAGAATATGTATTCAAACCATGCTTATAGTTAATACTCATCAAATAATAAAGCGGTTTTCACATTCATACCTTTAACTTTTTTCTGACACAGAGGTTCAATTTTACGTGGTTCCATTGTACTGTTCTGGTCCCCAACACCAAGACATCCAGAGCTATTGAACCCAAGGGCATAAACATCATCATCTTTAGTTACCATAACTGCTTCATTACCAAGACTACCTGTTGAGTGAAAAATACTTATGAACAATATGATTATGGTAGTGTGTGTAAAAATACATACTGTAATATCCACACTATGTCAAATACGTACAATGAATGCATTCACACTGAAGATCAAATTAATAATACCCATCTGAATTTTTTATCTTACTTTAGCAAAATGTAATAAATCTGAAATATGTACAGTAAATCCAGTATTTGTTATCATAACCTATGCTTTGTTTAAATTGTAATTTTCAATTTGAAAATGCTAATATAATAATTTGAGTTGTATTGCATGTAAGGCTTTTACAATGCTAGAATTATTTTTAATTATTTACTGTTTTCATCCTGATGTTATGGGAAACTTATAAAAGATTTTGAATACCCCAAATTAAAGGCTATTTCATATATTATGTGATTATTTTATCATACATTACTTCTGGGCTACAAATATGCAGAGCTCTTAAGATCATGTAAGAGAATTCTGAATGTCTGCATCTGTCATTGTGTGATGAAATAATGTACATAGGAACAAACACTAACTGGGTTTCTGTATATTAGATTTCTGCACAGAGCAGACAACCTTAGCTCTCACAATCATAGTACGCATTTTCAATATTCTGAGATTTAAATTTAGCTTTTCATTTCCAATAAAAATACACTGATTTCTATTAAGGTGTGCCAGAGAGCAATTCATTTCCACTTGAGAAGCATATTTCCATTAGAAAGCATGTTGCAGAATTCAATTCAATCGGTGGTGTGTATTTCCATTAACAAGCGCCACGACGGGCAAGCAGGACTGAGACCTCCCACTAAGCATTAAGAAACTCCATTGTCTTAATGCTGTGAGGAAGGAATGAGGGAATGTATACGAACAGTCTCCCATGCGGGTCAATGTATCTGGCAGCATATTGCATAATTACAGCTCAGTGCACATCGCTCATTTTTTTTTTCATTGCCCCCTCCCCCCTCATCTCTGGCTATTTATCATGGCTTTCAAATGAAGTGCAGGCGACACTGGTGAAGCAAGGAAGATTAAGCATGAAAATATGTCTATTACGAAAAAGAGCTGGAGGTACAGAAACTGATATGCTGAAGGGTGGTGCATGCATCATGGAGATGGCATGAGCATTTAGCATTACTCAATGACTCAGTCAATTCAAGATAATAAGGTAAAGATAAGGGCTTTTGCAATGAGTAATCCTCAATGTAACACAGTGAAAAGAGTGAGGAATAGATCAGTACAGTAAAAAAAAAAAAAAAAAAAAAAACACAGATTACTAAATATGAGGAATGAAAAACAAAGAAAAAAAGGACTTCTACTTGGCCTTATTATTAGGTAAAAAGCCTTATCATACTATAACACAGCGTGCGAGAAGAAAGGATGGCCAAAAAAGAGGGCATGTTTAGTTCTAGATAGTCTAACAGTTATAGAACAAGCAGTGGTTTCCATACTAAAGTTTGATGGGGAAAATGCCTCTGCCAACCATGCTGCCATAGAAAAGTTACTGGTGAAGCTAGCTAGCATTGTCTCTGAGGATTGTTACAAACTTATGCAGGTGCTTAATGTTGATGAGACGGGTTTATTCTGGAAGATGCCATCTACAATATACATCAGCAAAGAACAGAAAACTGGTTCTGGATTCAAGACTGCAAAAGACCATTTATCACCCCAAGAATCCCCATGCTTTAAAAGGTACAGACAAGAGTACATTGCCTGTTATTTGGAAGTCCAATGTCATGTCACAGTTAAAAGAGATCTTTACTGAGTGGATGAAGCATCACTTTATTCCTGAAGCGGGGACAAACCTGTCCCTGAAAAATTTTGCATACAGGGTTCTCCTTGTCTTTGATAACTGTTGTAGTGATCCTCAACTCCTAGAGGATGTGGAACCAGATGTCAAGATTATCATTTTACCACCAAATATGACATCCTTGATGTAACCACTGGATTGAGGAGTTATCAAAACAGTTAAGTGCCACTACACATGCAGTGTGATCCATGAACTAGTGGCAGCAATTGATAGAGACAGACAGTGGAATGCCAGAGTTCTGGCACAAATATAACATTACAGATATATTTCTCTTTGTGAAAGAAGAATGTAATCATGTACCAAGTTCAAAAATAAGTGCAGATTGGAGAAAATATGACTTTGTGTCACATAATTTCCACAGATGGAAAACCAGCAATTTCTTCAAGATGAAGAAATTGATGATCTGGTAAGGATAGTGCCAGGTGAGAGATTTGAAGATATCGAGCCAGATAACATCAATGAACTCTTGGAAGATGATGATGAGAAACCAACTGTAGAGGAAATGTTGCAGCTGTAGAAAACAGAGAAGACAATGAGGATGAAGAACTTGAACCTGAAGGAGTGATGTTGACAATCCTTAAGATACTTGAGACACTATATACTGCTGGTAAAGTTGAAGACTTGTTTATTGAAAAGGACCATGACTCTTCTCAAAGCACTGCTGTGAAGTGTGCTTTGGAGCAGATGCTTAGGTCTTATCATCTACTGTATAAAGAACTACAGGGTAAAACGAACCAGTGGCACATGACAATAGTATCTGAGAACCCAGTGGCATATGCCAAAATATCTGAGGACCCAGTGGCATATGACAGAGTATCTGAGGATTCAAGCTGAATCAACACGGTGTCCCGTGGCTTGGTTAGCAACACTCGCATGACACATTAAGTGTCCGCTGTTCAGTCCCCGGCACAGGTGGAGACACTGGGCATGTTTCGTTATGCCTGCTGTCCCTATTCACCTAGCAGTAAGTAGGTACCTGGGTGTTAGTTGACTGGTGGAGGTCGCATCCTGGGGAACAAGACTAAAGGACCCCCATGGAAATAAGACAGACAGTCCTCCATGATGCACTGGCTTTCTTGGGTTATCCTGGGTAGCTAACCTTCGGGGTTAAAAAAAAAATCAAACAAATCTTAACATCACCAAACACAGGTAGGTCACCTCACCAAAGAGGTAAACCACCTCACCAATTGGTATACCTCACCAAATACAGGTATATAACCTCACTAAATACATGTATACCACCTCACTAAATACAGGTATACCAACTCACAAAACAGGCATACTACCGCACCAAACACAGGTATACCTCACCAAATACAGGTATACCACAAAAACAGGTATACCTCACCAAAATACAGATATATCACGTCACCGAACACAGGTATACCACCTCACCAAACAGGTATATCACCTCACTAAACACAGGTATACCTCCTCAAATACAGATATACCTCACCAAACAGGTATACCACCTCAACACCACTTACCAAATACACACGCCAACTTGATCTTCTCTATAAATTCTGGTTTGAGTAAACTGAATATGGGCCATTTTTCCAGTTCCATGGTTTCAAGAAGTCAGTTGCGTAGCAGCAGCATAATAATAACAATAATAATTATTCCCAGTGGATGATAATGATGGTGATGTTGTTGTGTGCACCAGCTGACCATGACAGTCTGTGGAGGTGTGTTGCGCGCCGCCCCTCACGCATATTTCCCCCTTTTCAACCCATTAACTTTATATATTACACAAATATAGATTAATTTTTGGTATAATTGTCTTTCATTGTAACCTATGTGTAAATTGGGTTATTGTTGAATGTTGGTCCTCGGCGGAATTGAAGGGTTATTGCTTATTTCACGATACTTAAGGAACTATCTACGCTCTGGAATAAATGGTTATTTCTTGTGTAAACTTCTATTTTGGGAGGTATTAGCAAAAATAATACTGTTTTTATTTTGGCTCGAATGTCGCGTCAGGGCCAATCAATGATCAGTATTTGAGGCAGTCACTGCGTCTGGCCAATCACAGTGAATGTAAACAGACATGAAGGTTCCATTGATATCGATAATGGAGTAAGGTTGAGTTAGGTTAGGTTATCAAATCAAATCAAGTTTATTCTCTATAAGAGTTACAATGTGGGGTTTACAGGATTTGGATATTGTGTGGTTTACATGTTATAAAATACTAATTACAGAGGGGGCCACTAGGACACCTAGGCTGGCTAGGCATTTTGAGCAGACTTAGATTAATTCTTAACATTAAATCCTTACAGATTATGGTATTAAGGCTAAGTGACTACATAATAATTTGTGAGTTTAGCAATGTGAATGCTTTTGTTTTGGCACAATACAAAGTGTCTATATTGGAGTATCATAGGCAAA
Organism: Cherax quadricarinatus; assembly: GCF_038502225.1. Lineage (NCBI taxonomy): Eukaryota > Metazoa > Arthropoda > Malacostraca > Decapoda > Parastacidae > Cherax > Cherax quadricarinatus. The sequence goes on from NC_091309.1 coordinate 13,649,103, forward strand.
CTTATGACTAGTTAGGATTTATTATTTTAAGATTAAGATTAGTATTTCTGGGTTTATAGTCAGTGGGTGAGTGTAATTGTGAACCACCAGGTGGTTATCATGTAGTTAGTTGTTGGGGTGGATCAGGGAGATATGTTTTCTAACTGTAGTTTTGAAAGTGATGAATGTGTCTGCAGTTCTAGAGTTTTCAGGTAGGGTCTTCCAGATTTTAGGTCCTTTGAAATACATTGAATTTTTGTAAAGGTTTAGTCGAACACGGGGAATGTCATAGAGATGTTTGTGTCTGGTGTTATGCCTGTGGATCCTGTCACAACTATCAAGAAAGAGTTTTAGGTCAAGGTTAATATTGGAATTTAAGGTCCTGTAGATATAGATTGCACAGTAGTAAGTGTGGATGTTCTGAACAGGGAGTAAGTTTAGATATATGAAGAGTGAGGGGAGGGGGGTGCCAGGGATGGGATTTAGTGATTATTCTTACTGCGGCTTTTTGTTGGGTTATTATTGGCTTTAGGTGTGTTTCTGCAGTTGATCCCCAAGCACAGATAGCATAGGTGAGGTATGGATATTTAAGTGAATGGTATAGTGTGAGAAGGGCAGTTTGCGGCACGTAGTATCGTATCTTGGAGAGGATCCCCACCGTTTTGGATACTTTTTTTGTTATGTGTTGGATATGGGTGCTGAAATTTAGGTTGCTGTCGAGGTATAGGCCAAGGAATTTGCCCTCATTATGTCTGGCAATTAGAGTGTTGTCGATCTTAATGTTAAGTTGCGCAACACCTGCTCTGCTACCAAACATAATATAGTACGTTTTGTCAGTGTTAAGCGTAAGCAGAACTCAATTAATTTTGGACATATTTAACTTTTTTTTTTTTTTTGGTTGCCAAAATATGCAGAGGATCAATATTCAGTTACTGTAAACTGACTAGGATAACCCAGTTACGTCATATAAAGTGATGAGAGTAAGATACTTGTGCAACATCTGGGTATCTTTATTGTAGACGTTTCGCCATCCAGTGGCTTTATCAATACAAATTCTAGGACATAACTTGAAGACAGTAGAACTATGTACAGAAGATGAGGTAATCAGTCCCTCAACCTAGGAGTAGGTGCGAACAGCACCATGGTGCTGTTCCAGGATGGCGAAACGTCTACAATAAAGATACCCAGATGTTGCACAAGTATCTTACTCTCATCTTGTCGGTATTATATACCATTCGTACACATATAAAGTGATATTATTATTATTATAATCAAGGGGGAAGCGCTAAACCCGGAGGATTATACAGCGCCTGGGGGGGATGTGGAAGGCATTCAGGCTTAATTCGGGGAACTGGAGCACAGATCCAATTCCCTAAATCAAGAGCCCCTCACCAACATCAAGGAACGTATATATAAAGTGATAGAATATGTGAAATCAATGTAATGATGGGACTGAATCTGCTGCGTGATCAATGCAATGTTTCTAGAGAATTAAAAGACCCCCATTGAAAATCAGTCACTTCGACTTGTTTGGGTGATCCTAAGATCTGTACACATATACTCCTATGTATGGTAATCTATGTAACTGTATTTGTGTATACCTGAATAAACTTACTTACTTACTTACATGGATTGTATCACGTTAAGAAACAGCATTCCCCGACACCCCAACATATAACAAGCTTTTGATATTATGTCCACTTGTCTTCCTAAGAAGCTAATCGTGCACAATCCTCAACTTTGTTTATGTACTTTCTAAAATCAGTGCTCTGGAGCACATACAAGACCTTAGGACAGAGGATATTATCACACAGACAATTAACGCTGATGGCTTCGGAAATATAAACACATATGCAGTATGAAGATTGAGACACTTATGCAGCATATGGGAATCTTTATTCAGGAAACGTTTCGCCACAGAGTGGCTTCATCAGTCCAATACAAAGAGGAAGGCGTAAGGAGAGGAGGAGTATGAGGTAATCAGTCCCTCAGCCTGGAGTCGATGTGTTCAGTCCATCTAGATTGATGTAATCAGTCCATCACCCTTGAAGTCGTAGAATTTTGAGGCTGTCAGTCCCTCGGCCTGGAGAAGTTCAGTTCCATAGTCAGGAACTATCTGAAGATCAAGCGACAGTGCGGAGACTTAAATACTGTCGGAAGGAGAGGTGCAGAGTAGTAGTAGTAGTAGTGAGAATGTAGCCACTGAGAGGTCAGGTCCCTCTCAGATCCAACAGTTCTCAATTGAAAGGGTTGTCCAAGGTGTTTTCTGTACCAAGAGGCCATGTGTTGCAGTGTCTGACAAGATGAACATCAAAATGGTATACAATACCGACAGGTTGGTAGGTAAGACACATAAGCAACAGTTAGGCAACTTTATTCCGAAACGTTTCGCCTACACAGTAGGCTTCTTCAGTCGAGTACAGAAAGTAGGCAGGAACAGTAGAGATGTGAAGACGATGTAATCAGTCCATCACCCTTGAAGTCGTAGAATTTTGAGGTTGTCAGTCCCTCGGCCTGGAGAAGTTCAGTTCCATAGTCAGGAACTATCTGAAGATCAAGCGACAGTGCGGAGACTTGTGATGAATGGAGACTTAAATACTGTCGGAAGGAGAGGTGCAGAGTAGTAGTAGTAGTAGTGAGAATGTAGCCACTGATAGGTCAGGTCCCTCTCAGATCCAACAGTTCTCAATTGAAAGGGTTGCCTAACTGTTGCCTATGTGTCTTACCTACCAACCTGTCGGTATTGTATACCATTTTGATGTTCATCTTGTCAGACACTGCAACACATGGCCTCTTGGTACAGAACACACCTTGGACAACCCTTTCAATTGAGAACTGTTGGATCTGAGAGGGACCTGACCTCTCAGTGGCTACATTCTCACTACTACTACTACTACTCTGCACCTCTCCTTCCGACAGTATTTAAGTCTCCGCACTGTCGCTTGATCTTCAGATAGTTCCTGACTATGGAACTGAACTTCTCCAGGCCGAGGGACTGACAACCTCAAAATTCTACGACTTCAAGGGTGATGGACTGATTACATCGCCTTCACATCTCTACTGTTCCTGCCTACTTTCTGTATTCGACTGAAGAAGCCTACTGTGTAGGCGAAACGTTTCGGAATAAAGTTGCCTAACTGTTGCCTATGTGTCTTACCTACCAAGTTTACGAAACATTGACAGATAGGAATTAGCAAACAAGTTTGAAGAAAGCAGAACAGTACAGGTAGGAACTGGCAGATCTATTGAACAACATAATGAAATGTATCAAGTTAAACATATCTATGAAGGAAGTAACAAGGTTAATAGACTGCAAGATGTTACTACTATAGTAAGATTAGACCATAAGTATCTGGCAGGTTTGCATGGAGATGTCATTGACAAAATGCATAGTGTGTGGACAGAGACAGAGCCATACACTAGAACATTGTATCTTAATGACCAGACATCCATCCCTTAAGAGACGCCTCCATGCAAACCTTATAGGATATGGCAAAACACCACATTGTTAATGATAAAATATCTGAAATCTTGAGGCTGTATCTACATTTTGCATCGCCTAGAAACTAAATAAATTAACGGATTTTATAAACAGGATTGCAACCCAATTATGACCAATGTTTTTTAATATTAATTTTTTTTCTTTGAGATTGTATTCCATATGAAGTAACTGTAAAATAAGAAATAACTAATATTTCAAGTGATGTAACAATGCCCAGTGGAGTCTGACAAAGACCTGTTGTGACCTCTGTAGTTCTGCTTTTTGCGCTACCGGTCACGGGATGAGTGCATAATAAACTAGCCTCTTAGGTGGCACAACTAACTAATTTCCTCTTTGGGTGTGTGTGTGTGTGTGTGTGTGTGTGTGTGTGTGTGTGTGTGTGTGTGTGTGTGTGTGTGTGTGTGTGTGTGTGTGTGTGTGTGTGTGTGTGTGTGTGTGTGTGTGTGTGTGTGACTCAACAATCAATATTTGCACCAATAACTCATTACAGTTGTGACCGGGTGTGGAAGTGTGAATTGCTCATTACTCTATAATTTGTTCATGATTGTAGCCAAAGTATAAACGTAAGTAACCATTCTACAGAATTCATTACCTTTGTAACTTGTGAGCTCATTACCTTTGTACCTAGTTCAGCTATCAAAACTTTGGGGGCCCAGTCCCTGGACCCATTACGTACCTCTGTAATCTGTAAATACCTTTGTAACTTGTCATGATTGTGACCAGACTTACCTGGAGTTCATTACCTTTGTAAATTGTGAGTTCATTACCTTTGTAAATTGTGAGTTCATTACCTTTGTAAATTGTGAGTTCATTACCTTTGTAAATTGTGAGTTCATTGCCTCTGTAACTTGCTCAGCTATCAAAACTTTGGAGTCCAGTCCCTGGACCAATTATGTACCTCTGTAATCTTTTGACTACCGCCCACAGGATGGGTATGGGGTGCATAATAAACATATTAAACTAACTAACTCTTTGGTCGAGGAACGCGAGGTTACCGACACCGGACACCGGAAGGCAGGACTCGAGACGGCGTAAGCTGCCAGTGGCCCTAAAACCCCCAACACGAAGATTAACTATACTGTGCTGTGTTTCGAAGATGTGGAGTAAGTTTATTCAGGTACAGGTGCACATAAATTATCATACATAACAACGTACGTGTAGATTGCCTAGGATAACCCAAAAAAGTCTGACAAAGTGACTTGCTTCCATTGGGGTCCTTGTGATGTGATCAGATCATATGTTAGATATACGTATAAGAAATCACTCCTCCACATGCGGTAGTATGAATGACATTTTTTCCCGAATTTACAAATTTTCCCCGAATTAAGCCTGAATTCGCTGTATAATCCTCCGGGTTTAGCGCTTCCCCCTTGATTATATTAATAATAATATCCCCCACATGCGCTGTATAATCCTATGGGTGTAGCGCTCCCCCATGATTATAATAATAATAATTGGCTTCAAATGATAAACCTAGATTGTGGGGAAGTTTGCTGAAATCAGTAATTGCAGATGCAATTTGGAGCCACTTTGAATTATATAATTTGATTAATGAATCAGTGTAGTTTTACTGATTTACGAATTCACTAACCATTTTTTCACTAAGGCATTTGAGGCGGTAGACCTAGATAAAGAAAGTAGTAAGCTGTATGGCCTTGACAGGTTTAGCGCTTCAGCATTAAACAAATTGATGTCAGTAAAGCCTTTGATGGAGCTCCACACAGGAGACTGATGAAGAAAGTAGCAACACATGGTACTGTACGAGAAATTATATTTGAGTTGAGTCGTGTCTGACAGACATGCAACATAGTGTGTGCATAAATGGGGAGAAATCAGAACGAAGACCCATTACAAGTGGTGTGCCACAGGGTTCGTTATTGGGATTCATGTTGTTCACAATCTACATAAATGAGGGGGGAGGGGAAATAGTGATATGAGTTTTCTGATGATGCTGAAATAGGGCCTCAGATAGTCTCACTCATCATAAAGTATATCTCCTTGTATTGTAACTACTTTTCCCATAGTTAAGTTACCTGTTTTAACTTTTAAGGTTTAATTAATAAGGTATTACAAGAACCTCCCCCCCATGGAAATAAGTCACTTTGACCTTTTTTTTTTTTTTGTTATCCTGGGTAATCCAGACGTATGCTGTTGTGTACAATAATTTATATAACTGTATTTATATTTACCTGTACCTGAATGAACTTGCTTACTTAAAGTCACTTAAAAACAAGACAGGAAACCTAAATAACTTACCACCACTTGTGTACAAAAAAGCAGCACATGTACTTTCCCCCATTATTACAACTCTGTTTAACAAATCAGTGGAATTTTCAACTTTTCTTTCTATACTTGAGATAGGAAGGGTTACCCCGATTCACAAAGGAGGTGATCCAGTTGAAGTGAATAACCCTTGTTATCAAAAATCTTTGAAAAAATAATTCATAAACTAGTTTACTCCTACCTAATAACTCACAACATACTTAACTGCTGCCAGTTTGGGTTTAGGCCAAGAAAAAAGTATGAATGATGCAATTATACAAATGCTCAAACTGCTACATGCAGCTCTTGAAAAAAATAGATATCCTCTGGGGCTCTTCATAGACCTCTGAAAGCATTCGATACAGTGGATCACAATATCCTGCTCCTTAAACTAGAACATTATGGAGTAAGAGGGCATACCAGTGGCCTGGTGGCTAAAGCTCCCGCTTCACACACGGAGGGCCTGGGTTCGATTCCCGGCGGGTGGAAACATTTCGGCACGTTTCCTTACACCTGTTGTCCTGTTCACCTAGCAGCAAATAGGTACCTGGGTGTTAGTCGACTGGTGTGGGTCACATCCTGGGGGACAAGATTGAGGACCCCAATGGAAATAAGTTAGACAGTCCTCGATGATGCACTGACTTTCTTGGGTAATCCTGGGTGTCTAACCCTTATCTTAGCAGTAGACACCAGTATGTCTCCACAAATAGCATAACCTCAACTATCCAGCCTGTAGCTGTTGGAGTGCCACAGGGCAGTGTCATTGGCTCTCTGCTCTTTCTCATTTACATAAATGATTTCCCCAATGCATCTTATCTGCTTAAACCAGTTCTGTTCACAGATGACACTACTTGTGTCTTCTCCCACTCAAACCTTACTATGCTTAGCTACGTGGATGACAACCAACAGACTCGCTCTTAATATAGACAAAACCTACTACATACTGTTTAGAAACAGAGCCTTAAATATCCAACTTAGCATATAACTGGTTCTCCTATAATAAGACACTGAGAGCAAATTTTTAGATCTACACCTTGACTGCACCCTTAAATTATAGACCCACATCCAACATATAGCCAAGAAAGTCACCAAAATAGTAGACATCCTTTCCAAAATATGGTACTATGTACCCAACAATGCCACTACTTTTACTATACCACTTTCTGAATTTAGTCTTATCTCACCTATGGCATTTGTGTTTGGGGATCTACTATGACTAATTAGCTCAAACCATTAATAACCCAACAAAAAGCTGCTGTGCGGGTGATTACCAACTCCCGCACCAGACAACACATTTCTCTACTCTTTAAGAGTTTGAACCTACTTAATATACAAAATATGCACTCATATTATTGTGCCTACCATATGTACAGAACATTAATCTCCAATATAAACCCTCCTCTCAAAATTCTCCTTGATACCTACAACAGAACACACAGGCACAACACAAGGCACAAAACTGTCTTTGACATCCCTTGTGTCTATCTCACCCTGTGCAAAAATGCAATGCACATAAAGGGCCCTAAGATCTGGGATTCATTGCCTGAACCAGCAAAAGCTTCCCTGTCTGCCAATCAATTAAGGGCTATAATAAAAAAAATCTCGTCTCTCAAGCTTAACTATACCAACACATACTAAATCATTTAACTAGTTTGAAACTGCTCAAGAAATCCCCCCAAAAAACCTTAGGATAGCTAGATCTATATAAAATATTAATACACACTTAAAATTGTATTGTTGTAGCATTGTAAAATGTACTAATTGTGATACTATTATTTTTTTACTACATCTCTACTATAAATCCTAGTAATTATAATATTTTGGCTAGCTCTCTATTGTAATAATGCAAAATAATGAATAATTAAAATTTACCACTCCATAACCTATGTGTAGTTTTAAGTAGTGTATAAGCATTGATTAGTCTGCCTGAAATGCTCAGGCAGGTTAGTGGCTTTCTTTGTACATAACATTATATAATATGCAAATCACACATTGTAATCTTTGCAAAGAAAATAACAATTTGTCTTTGTATTTGTAATTAATGCAATCAGAACTCAGACATATGGAGAATAAAATGCAAGTACCTTTGGTAAAAGGCCAAAGCAAATTAGTTAAGGCCATTTCATATCAGTAAGTACAGTAAGTAACTTTATTTAGGCACAGATACATATAAGTACAATTATTATACATCTGTAAATTACCTAGGATAACCCAAAAATTATGACCCTGGTGCTCAATAGATGGAGTACAGTGGAACCCCGGTTTTCGTCTTTAATCCGTTCCAGGAGGTCGGCCGAAAACCAATTTGTATGAAAACTGAAGTAATATTTCCCATAAGAAATAATGTAAATCCAATTAATCTGTTCCAGACACCCAAAAATATTAACAAAAAATACATTTTATACAGAATAACTATAGTTTTACATACAGAAAACAATGAGAAATAAATATAAATGACTAATGAAATGAATAAATGAACACTTAACATCACTTTTACCTTTATTGAAGACTCTTGTTGATGTATGGAAGACGGCAAGGAGAGAGGGAGGAGAGGTGGTTGTTTGGAAGGGGAATCCCCCTCCATAAGGAATTCAGGTATCAAAGCCCTATCCAGGGATACTTCCCTTCTTTGTCCTTTCCTGGCACTAGGACCAGCTTGAGAGTCCCTTGACCTCTGTTGCACAAAACTGTTCAGAGAGGCCTGTTTCTGGCATCTCGTTAAGACTTTCCTAAAATGGGACATGGCATTGTCATTGAACATGTTGCTGACATGGCTTGCAACAGCTCTGTTAAGGTGATATTTCTCCACAAAACTTTGCACCTCACTCCACTTTGCACAGACGTCCTTAATCTCCTCTTTCTTCCTCCTCCTTTGAAGCAGTTTCCTCAACTAAGGTCTGTTGCTGTTCCAGATGAAGGTCTTGTTTTGGATGAATGCGAGGAGTAATGCTCATTGAACGAGTAAAAAAGGCAGACTGAATCATGAACGTATGAGAGGCCATGTCCCGCGGGCAGGCGGATATGTCTGGTATGGACAGTTTCCGAGCAGTTGTACGAAAATGGTGAAAATTTCACTGAAAAAAGTGGTAGAAAACTGAATTTTACAATAACCGGACCAGACGGAAACCAGAGTTCCACTGTACATATATGCCCTTTTAACACCTTTGTAAATGGTAAGTACTGTACTAATTATTTTGTATTGTGTATTATTAATACTGTACAATAATAATGTATTATAATATAGATATATCAATAATATTATATAAATATTATATCAGTACAGTGGACCTCCGGTTAACGATATTTTTTCACTCCAGAAGTATGTTCAGGTGCCAGTACTGACCGAATTTGTTCCCATAAGAAATATTGTGAAGTAGATTAGTCCATTTCAGACCCCCAAACATACACGTACAAACGCACTGACATAAATACACTTACATAATTGGTCGCATTCGGAGGTAATCGTTATGCGGGGGTCCACTGTATTATAATAATGATATATCGATATGATATAATGATGCGAACAGTACCTACTATCCATTGTTTGACGTTGTTGTGCATATTCTCCACTTACAAGTCCAAAATTTTTCTCTATTTTTGCAAATTACACATTTTTTGTTTTAGGTTTTGGTTCTTGGTCTTCTAAAGTACCCTGTGTGAAGCTCGTACTTCGTATAATACAGGTACCATCCGACTTACAACCAAGCTTGGTTCCGACCAATTGGTCGTAAGTCAAAATGGACGTAAGTCAAATCTTACTATTGAATATCAACATCACACTATTGTAATGATTTTATTTTATTGTTTTATTTTGGTATTTCATTTTTTACTTTACTTGTTATGCTGTTAGTACTGTATTTTATACCGTCAGGTTTAGGATAAACACTGTGTGCAACACAAACAGTTGTTTATTTCCCAGATCTCTGGCATAAAAAACATGGTCGTAAGTCGAGTGGCCGTATGTCGAGCAGGTCGTAAGTTGGATGGTAGGTGTACATATCAACATTGTTGGAGTGCTAATAATGATGTTTCATGTGTTTTTTCTCAAAAGTAAGTTCTTCTCTTATTAGTAACTTTTTCTTCATTATTTATGCATATACAGCCTCTGCTCACTTAGCGATGTACTCGTTTACTGATGCCTTGACCTTACAACGGGCTCTCTGACTGGTATGCATACGTAAATAATGTATGTTAGAGATGATTTCCTCTATTCTGTTTATTACATTATACAGTAGACTACTGTATAAGCATTTGAGAATATACTACCAGGAATGTTATAAATGGTGCAAAGCTAGCATTAAAATAATATCAAAGATGGTAGACACAATCCCACTACCATTATAATATGCTCCTCACTTAGCGACGAATTCGTTTATTGATGTAGTCATAGGAACGGAACTCCATCGTTAAGTGAGGAGAGGCTGTATTCTTGTGAGTTTTACACACCTTATTCAAGAATTATGGTTTTACAAAGCCCCCTTCTGGAATTTGTAATAGCTTTTGCTGACCCTCCTTTCCTCCAAAAAATATATTGTCTACCCCCCAAAAATTTGATAATGACATATAATAATAATAATACTGTATCTTTATTTCTACAAGTACATGTACAAGGTATACAGGCCTAGCTGACATCAGTGACATACTATTATAGAAAAGCAGCTTGTTATGCAGAACATTTCAGGCAAATTAAGTCAGTTTTGTCCCAGGATGTGACCCACACCAGTCGACTAACTCCCAGGTACCCATTTTACTGATGGGTGAACATAGATAACTGGTGTAAGGAAACACGCCCGTTGTTTCTACCCTCATTGGGAATCAAACCCAGACCCTCGCCGTATGAAGCGAGAGCTTTAGCCACCGGGCCACAGGGTTCATTTCCCTATAGCAAACATGTATGTCTTTAGCCTTTACTTGCTCATGTAAAGTCACCTACAGCATCCAAAGTATTACCAATTTTACAAAAAAAAAGTTACTACGGTGTTGCCATACAAAAACTCGTTTATTGTTTTTCTCTATTTTTAGGCAAACTTCATGGAACTTCTAGTATAGACTTCTGACTTCTAGCATAGACTTGCCTGCTAGGCAATGCACTCGCCTCACACACTGAGTATCCATGGTTCAATCCCTGACCTGCAGAAACATTGGATGTGTTTCCTTACACCTGCTGTTCCTGTTCGCCTAGCAAATAAGTAGGTATCTTGGTATTAGTCAACTGATGTGGTTCGCATCCTGGGGGACAAGATTGCAGGACCCCAATAGAAATAAGACACAGTCCTCGATGACACATTGACTTTCTTGGGTTTTCCTGGATGGTTAGCCCCTTGGGGTTAGAAATCTGAACAAAATCTTTAATTTTTCGTAATATCTTACCACCCACCCCAATTAATTAAATCAAAATTGATTGTATGGCCCCTATGGGTTTAGCACATCCCTTAAATATAATAATAATAGTAAGTCACAGTGGAAAAATTTGTGTCATGTATACAATACCTAAATAAAAAAAAATACCCATTCAGTGTAGTGAAATAGGACATGTGGACATATAGTGTAGAGTAACTGCATACTGCTGATGTTCTTCCTATAAAACTATCATATAGGGTAGGGTAGGAGCATACTACTGGTGTACCCATTGTGACGTAATAATAGTAATAGCTGCTTTAGGAGATATTCTCTAAATTGCTGTTGTTATTGGATTTGTAGTACTGTAAGGTGGGGTAACAGCAGTTGATGGTGTAATGAGGCCATACCTTAGAAAATGTTACATTGCAAATTTCTGGAATTGCTTGGTTTACTTTTTTCTATTTTACAAACGTAATTTTTATTAATTAATTATTGATATGCAGTACTCACTCCATTGAAGAGAGATTTGAGATACAGTAAGATAGAGAAAGAAGGTAACCAACAGTAAGAGGAAGAACTAACAGCAACAGAAACAGATAAGAGTCCTGCATTATGACTTTTCTGGCTCAACTTAGTTGAATCAGAAGTAATCATGTTTTATTGGAATTGACATATACAGTGGACCCCCGGTTAACGATATTTTTTCAATCCAGAAGTATGTTCAGGTGCCAGTACTGACCGAATTTGTTCCCATAAGGAATATTGTGAAGTAGATTAGTCCATTTCAGACCCCCAAACATACACGTACAAACGCACTTACATAAATACACTTACATAATTGGTCGCATTCGGAGGTGATCGTTATGCGGGGGTCCACTGTATGTACTGTTAAGTACAACTTAGGGTGAGGAAAAAGTAACTAGATTATAAGGAAAATACTATACAGTGCTTTAAAGCAGTAGTTTAGAGACTTAAATGGAATATAATACATACAGTACAATATACAGTGGAACCTCAAATATCGAACTTAATCCGTTCCAGGAGTTAGTTCTAAATTCGAAAAGTCTGAAAAACGAAGTAATATTTCCCATAAGAAATAATGGAAATACAATTAATCTGTTCCAGAAACCCAAAAATATTCACAAAAAAAAAAAACTTTTTTTTTTTTTTCTCAACAAGTCGGCCGTCTCCCACCAAGGCAGGGTGACCCAAAAAAGAAAGAAAATCCCCAAAAAGAAAATACTTTCATCATCATTCAACACTTTCACCACACTCACACATTATCACTGTTTTTGCAGAGGTGCTCAGAATACAACAGTTTAGAAGCATACACATATAAAGATACACAGCATATCCCTCCAAACTGCCAATATCCCAAACCCCTCCTTTAAAGTGCAGGCATTGTACTTCCCATTTCCAGGACTCAAGTCCGACTATATGAAAATAACCGGTTTCCCTGAATCCCTTCACTAAATATTACCCTGCTCACACTCCAACAGATCGTCAGGTCCCAGGTACCATTCGTCTCCATTCACACCTATCTAACACGCTCATGCACGCTTGCTGGAAGTCCAAGCCCCTTGCCCACAAAACCTCCTTTACCCCCTCTCTCCAACCCTTTCGAGGACGACCCCTACCCCGCCTTCCTTCCCCTATAGATTTATATGCTTTCCATGTCATTCTACTTTGATCCATTCTCTCTAAATGACCAAACCACCTCAACAACCCCTCTTCTGCTCTCTGACTAATACTTTTATTAACTCCACACCTTTTCCTAATTTCCACACTCCGAATTTTCTGCATAATATTTACACCACACATTGCCTTTAAACAGGACATCTCCACTGCCTCCAACACCGTCTCCTCGCTGCTGCATTTACCACCCAAGCTTCACACCCATATAAGAGTGTTGGTACTACTATACTTTCATACATTCCCTTCTTTGCCTCCATAGATAACGTTTTTTGACTCCACATATACCTCAACGCACCACTCACCTTTTTTCCCTCATCAATTCTATGATTAAACTCATCCTTCATAAATCCATCCGCCGACACGTCAACTCCCAAGTATCTGAAAACATTCACTTCTTCCATACTCCTCCTCCCCAATTTGATATCCAATTTTTCTTTATCTAAATCATTTGATACCCTCATCACCTTACTCTTTTCTATGTTCACTTTCAACTTTCTACCTTTACACACATTCCCGAACTCATCCACTAACCTTTGCAATTTTTCTTTAGAATCTCCCATAAGCACAGTATCATCAGCAAAAAGTAACTGTGTCAATTCCCATTTTGAATTTGATTCCCCAAAATTTAATCCCACCCCTCTCCCGAACACCCTAGCATTTACTTCCTTTACAACCCCATCTATAAATATATTAAACAACCATGGTGACATTACACATCCCTGTCTAAGACCTACTTTTACCGGGAAGTAGTCTCCCTCTCTTATACACACCCTAACCTGAGCCTCACTATCCTCATAAAAACTCCTTACAGCATTTAATAACTTACCACCTATTGCATACACTTGCAACATCTGCCACATTGCTCCTCTATCCACTCTATCATATGCCTTTTCTAAATCCATAAATGCAATAAAAACTTCCCTACCTTTATCTAAATACTGTTCACATATATGCTTCAATGTAAACACTTGATCTACACATCCCCTACCCACTCTGAAATCTCCTTGCTCATCCGCAATCCTACATTCTGTCTTACCTCTAATTCTTTCAATTATAACCCTACCATACACTTTTCCTGGTATACTCAGTAAACTTATTCCTCTATAATTTTTACAGTCTCTTTTGTCCCCTTTCCCTTTATATAAAGGGACTATACATGCTCTCTGCCAATCCCTAGGTACCTTCCCCTCTTTCATACATTTATTAAACAAAAGTACCAACCACTCCAACACTATATCCCCCCCTGCTTTTAACATTTCTGTCATGATCCCATCAGTTCCAGCTGCTTTACCCCCTTTCATTCTACGTAATGCCTCACGTACCTCCCCCACACTTACATTCTGCTCTTCTTCACTCCTAAAAGATGGTATACCTCCCTGACCAGTGCATGAAATTACTGCCTCTCTTTCTTCCTTAACATTTAAAAGTTCCTCAAAATATTCTCGCCATCTACCTAATACCTCCATCTCCCCATCTACTAACTCCCCTACTCTGTTTTTAACTGACAAATCCATACTTTCCCTAGGCTTTCTTAACTTGTTTAACTCACTCCAAAATTTTTTCTTATTTTCATTAAAATTTCTTGACAGTGCCTCTCCCACTCTATCATCTGCTCTCCTTTTGCACTCTCTCACCACTCTCTTTACCTTTCTTTTACTCTCCATATACTCTGCTCTTCTTATAACACTTCTGCTTTGTAAAAAGCTCTCATAAGCTACCTTTTTCTCTTTTATCACACCCTTTACTTCATCATTCCACCAGTCACTCCTCTTTCCTCCTGCCCCCACCCTCCTATAACCACAAACTTCTGCCCCACATTCTAATACTGCATTTTTAAAACTATTCCAACCCTCTTCAATCCCCCCACTACTCATCTTTGCACTAGCCCACCTTTCTGCCAATAGTCGCTTATATCTCACCCGAACTTCCTCCTCCCTTAGTTTATACACTTTCACCTCCCTCTTACTTGTTGTTGCCACCTTCCTCTTTTCCCATCTACCTCTTACTCTAACTGTAGCTACAACTAAATAATGATCTGATATATCAGTTGCCCCTCTGTAAACATGTACATCCTGGAGCCTACCCATCAACCTTTTATCCACCAATACATAATCTAATAAACTACTTTCATTACGTGCTACATCATACCTTGTATATTTATTTATCCTCTTTTTCATAAAATATGTATTACTTATTACCAAATCTCTTTCTACACATAGCTCAATTAAAGGCTCCCCATTTACATTTACCCCTGGCACCCCAATTTTACCTACTACTCCCTCCATAACATTTTTACCCACTTTAGCATTGAAATCCCCAACCACCATTACTCTCACACTTGATTCAAAACTCCCCACGCATTCACTCAACATTTCCCAAAATCTCTCTCTCTCCTCTACACTTCTCTCTTCTCCAGGTGCATACACACTATTATAACCCACTTTTCACATCCAATCTTTATTTTACTCCACATAATCCTTGAATTAATATATTTATAGTCCCTCTTTTCCTGCCATAGCTTATCCTTCAACATTATTGCTACTCCTTCTTTAGCTCTAACTCTATTTGAAACCCCTGACCTAATCCCATTTATTCCTCTCCATTTAAACTCTCCCACCCCCTTCAGCTTTGTTTCACTTAAAGCCAGGTCATCCAGCTTCTTCTCATTCATAACATTTTATAGAGATTAATTATAGTTTTACATACACACAACAAATATAGTGTTCAATTATGTATAAATAAATTTAAATAAACATATAAAATAACATTTTACTTATCTTTATTGAAGTTTGGTGATGGCATCTAGAAGATAGAGAGGGAGTTTGGAAGGGGAATCCTCCTCCATAAGGACTTTAGGTATCAAAGCCCTCTCTGGGGTTACTTCCTTTCTCTGTCTTTTAATGCCACTAGGATCAGCTTGAGAGTCACTGGACCCCTGTCTCACAAAATAACTGTCCACAGTCCTCTGTTTCTGGTGCCTCTTTAAGATTTACCTAAAATGGGACATGGTACTGTCAGTGAACTTGTTGCAAAGATGGCTTGTTTCAGCTTGCTCAGGGTGGTACTTCTCCACAAACATTTGGACATCATTCCACTTGGACATCATTCCACTTCTGTATTATTTCCTTCTTCACATCTATGGTGTTTCTCACTTTCTTTACCACAGGAGTGCCACTAGCAAGTTTCTTTGGGCCCATTGTAGCTTATTGCACAGTCCCACAAGCACTAAACACAATGAAATAATCGTAAAATGTTTGAATGAGAGCGCAAGTTAGTGTTCACTCAAGCATCAACAAAACCAGACTGGCTCACGGCGCCTGCGTGGGGATGCGGACAGAGCAGGCTGCCGGACAGGGCCGGTACCCAGCAGTTCGAAAATAGGGGCGAGTTCAATAATAGGGACAAAGTTGGTTCGAAAAAAGGTTCTATTTTCGAAGAGTTCGAAAAGCGATACGTTCAAAATTTGAGGTTCCATTGTAATACATATTGTACAAATATGAATGTTTGTAACATTTATGAAATTGATATTAAATGATTTATTCAGAAAAAGGGTAAAAGAATAAGCGTTTAAGCAAGATTTAATGGGAGGTGTTGGAGAACTATGAAATATAAAGAAAGGATTTGGCTCATCTTAGTTGAGCCAGAAGAAATTAGCTGGGCCATAGAGTATCTTGGAAGTGATTTCAGCATCATCTCAGAATGTATACATTTTCAGGAGCCACCCATGATAGACATTATGTGCAGTGAAGTTGGCCAAATTGTAAATTTCTTACCTGAGCCTATCTTCTGCAAAATTGAAGTACTACCTTGCATCTATTTTTGTTGAAGTTTTTGTGCAGTAGGTAGCTCATGAGGTGCCAGTAGGAGCTCTTCTTCATACAGTACATAGTTACTACATTCTAATAGAATGATTTTATAACCAGCACTACTGTGACATGGTCTACTACCATTTGGAGTGCTACTGTTTCATTTCATCACCACAACACATTGTCATACCCTTCAAAGCCATATAGTCAAAATGAAAACTGTCAGTAAATAAACCAAAGAATGGAAGGGGGACTTGAATCATAGTCCATGGATGTAGCAGGCCCAGTGTTGTACCATGCTATCAGAAGTTATAAATAAGATGATTTTACAACCAGCACTTCACTACCATGGTTGTATTAGCTGCCATAAACTGTGACAGAAGCTTTCTTGGTTATGTAATTGGTACTGTAACTGGCAAGGTGACGAGGCAAGTCTAACATGTTGCAGGATTTCCCAAAGATTTTGAAAGATGAAAACAAAGGATTTCTGCTTTGAGGCAGAGAGACTAGGAGTCAGCAGAAATATTCTCTTCAATGCAGGTGCCTTGATACTGGTAAAGGGCTCTTGATCCAAGCAATCAGTTTCTCCTCCCCTTCTTTGAATCAGACCCAATCAGGTGAATTCAGAGATGTATGAAAGATGGAAACAGGAAGAAATGAAAGACACAGTGGCTCTTTCCCACAGCCCAGTCTCAGACCTGGTCTCCTAAGTTGAAAAGGAAATACATGTACAGGATTCAGAACTATTAAGAGGCTCATAGGAAAATAAAAGTATGTACAGGAGGGCCTTATGTTATGGCATTTTGCTAATGCATTAGTTTTCAATTATACCCATTCTTCATTTATTCAGACTTCCTACAGTAAATATATTCACCACTCACTAAATGCTAAGGACAAAAATATTTTAAGGTAAGTAATGTGTGTACTGAAGTATATGCTTTTTTTAGGCCTAGCTCTATTGCTCACTTAATTTATGATAGTGTAAACATATTGTCTGGCTTTTATATGCATTTGAAAGTGAAAAAAGGCTATGATTCACTTTACAGCGATTTTTGCTTTACAGCAGAAGCACGGAACTTAACCTGCTGTAAAAGCAGGGTCCTCTTATATACTGAATGCAGGTGTGGAACTTTGCAATATTTACCTTTCAAAGTGTTTATGAGAGAAAAAATCAGCAATCCTGCCAATGAAAAAATAACATGTTTCCATTTCATACTCATGTAACATGATGGGCATACAGTGCCTCCCTTGATGGTTGCTGTCAACCAACCTATTACCTAAGCAAAAGTAAAATGGCTGGAAAAAAAGAACTTTGAAAAAGAAAGAGTAGACAAGAGCACAATGGAACCAGATCTTTTATTCAAGTTTGCTTTAAAAAGTACACTAAATCTTCGAGGTAGAATATAACCAATTAAGGATAAAATTACTGAAGAGAAAGAGGAAGTAAATAAATAAAATATAAAATAAATAAAACTTACTCTAAATCTTTGCACATTGAGTTGGATAAATGCTGTATAGTGAAAATGGTATACAGTGGAATCAGGCCGCATAGAAACTTTTGACTGTGTGACAAATTATTGATAGTATCAGACAAAGAATCCCTTCACTAAATATTACCCTGCTCACACTCCAACAGATCGTCAGGTCCCAAGTATCATTCGCCTCCATTCACTTTCATTCATTTTCATATAGTCGGACTTGAGTCCTGGAAATGGGAAGTACAATGCCTGCACTTTAAAGGAGGGGTTTGGGATATTGGCAGTTTGGAGGGATATGTTGTGTATCTTTATACGTATATGCTTCTGAACTGTTGTATTCTGAGCACCTCTGCAAAAGCAGTGATAATGTGTGAGTGTGGTGAGTGTTGAATGATGATGAAAGTATTTTCTTTTTGGGGATTTTCTTTCTTTTTTGGGTCACCCTGCCTCGGTGGGAGACGGCCGACTTGTTGAAAAAAAAAAAAAAAAAATCAGACAAAGAGACCTAGGAGTTATTATTAACAAAAATTTTGTCACTGAAAGATTATGAGCAAAATTATAACTAGTGTGCTACACTGCAAATTATAAAACAGATTTCAAATACTATACGGTTGGTGAAATGCTAAAAAGCTGGAATATGCAATGGTGGTGGCAGTGTGCCTGCACTTTAACCCTTTCAGGGTCCCCAGGCCCTCTCCGAGACTTGTTCTTAGGGTCCCCAAATTTAAAAAAAAAAAAAAATTGTTTTTCTTATGAAAAGATAGAGAATCTTTTCCCGATCATAGTGACACCAAAAGTATGAAATTTGATGGAAAACTTACGGAATTATGCTCTCGCGAAGTTAGCAGTCTCGATGATGTTTACGCATCGGCGATTTTCCCCAATTTGAGCCCTATTTTCGGCCAATTCCAATGTACTAGTCGACAAAAATCATAGCTATTTCGCTAGAACTCCATTTTTCTATCGAATGAGTACAAGAAACCACCGATTTCAACTATCCAATAAGTGGTCAGAATTTAGCAGTTTTGCCAATTTCACACAAATTTCAAAAGATGCCAATTTCCGAATAGGGTCTAGAATAAACAAGAAAGACATTCCTGGCACTAAAATAACAAGTTCTCTGTTCGTTAGTCACATCCCCAGGCCCCTCTTATATTTCTTTGGCTTTCCACTTTGAATTTTTATTCTTACAAAAAATAGAAGATTTACTGTTATGCAGACTACTGCATTAGTGTAGAAATGGTATAAATAATATCAGCGCACTTGTGAAAGAATATTAGACTCGCCAGTTGACGTGTATTGGACGCTTGGCATGATTTGTTTACTTTTGAACTTTGGTAAAAATTGAACATTTCTGCTGCTTTGAGCTCAATTTCAAAGTAGTTTTAATTGTAAAACGTCAAAATCATCTCAATTTCTGTAATATGTCTTCCATTCTATAAAATGAGACCAGGAAAACTAGATTACAACAATAAATACCATACGAAAATACAGTGCAAAGTCGCTGTTTTAATCCAAAAACACCATCAGTTTTTTTTCTCATTACGCACTGTGTGCTGCAGGATTTTTTTTATACTGCGCACACTGACCACATAGACCCATTCTTTCATATGTAAACCTACCAGTTTTCTCTCACTAGATTTGAGGGCGCTAGAATTTAGGCGTACTAGTACGTCAAAAACCCTGGGGCGTTAGCCGTACTAGTACGGCCGAAACCTTGAAAGGGTTAAAAAAACATGTGGATGAATTAGAAAACGTCCAGAGAAGAGTTTCAAAATGGTTACCATTGTTAAAAATCTATGAGTATGATAAAAGGCTGAAACACTGTCAAGAGGAAAAGAAAAGATACAATAGCCACATATAAGGTAATATAAAGAACCTGAAAAAGTATGTAAAGATTTCTGAGTGCTTCCTGCAATAGGTATTACAAGAGGCCATAGTTGTAAATTGAGGAAAAATAAGAGGTGAAGATATACTAGAAAATTTTTATTAACAGAGTAGCAGACAAATGGAATGAATTACAAATGAAATAGTGTATGTTATAACCACTTGGAATTTAAAAAAAAACTAGGTGATGAACAGTTTATCAAAGATGGAACACCATGAGCATTGATGTGCTCCTGTTACTACAAATGGATAATTACCATACTGACTGTGTGTTATCAAAGAGTAAATCTTCATAATTTATCACCAGTGACAACTTTATTTAATGCAAATAAAGTACTGTAAAAAATTATAGTACTGCCTGTAAAATCAGCTATAATTTGAATGCAACTTTTCTTTGATTATTATTATTATCAAAAACTGGCACCAAACCCATATGGGTCATACAAATATTATCTAGACATGAGAGTCGCCCATTTTACACTTCTGAACAGTACTTTATTTCTTATCCTGTGAGATTCATTAAGTAATGCTTTATTTATCCTGCCTATTTATTCTAACCTTTCACAGTAGTTGGTCTCTTTTCGATCAAGTCTCATCCAAGGTTCAATTGTCTTCTGTCATAATGTGCTTTTATTGGTGCATTTTCAAGAATGGTAGGGAAATAGTTTGTTTTTTTAGGCTGTTTACCTTTTTAAATTTTTATCACTGCACAGACCATTCATATATTTCTTTACTGTAGTTCTTCATTTGTCATATTAATTGTTCTGTGCATTCCTGTGAACTTTTAATAGTTTTTCAAGTGCAGTATAATAAAATGGAAAGTTAGTCCTATAGTAATTACTCGTGATTTGAGATTTTTTCACATTACTGCAGGTGTCTCATTTTATGCTGTAAATGCATTTTAGGCCCAAGGCAGCGTTACAAAGTTCAGTCAGGCCACAAACGATTCCACATATTAAGAATCTTCAATATGCTTTGTGAACCATGCATAATGAATTACTGATAGAAATAGGACAGTGTAATAGTGCTTCCATATAAAGCTAATCTGCATAAAGTGTAGTGGCTGAGATTCTTGTTGTCTGGATTCATTCATTTATTAGTTGCTTACAGTTATTTATTGTCTTAAAATTTACCCATTTTTTACAAACCCATCATTCTTTTGTGTCCTGTGATGCAGTGGTCAAGTTCAACTCAGTGGAAAGAACTTACGTTCACCTCCCGGGTTTGGAGAGAGACGGTTAAGTTTTTGCACCTGCTGCTTGTTTCCCGTAACATTAAATAGGTACATAGTCTAGATACATACGTACGTATACTTCCCCTTTGTCTATGTATGTTACCCTTTTTTCTTCTCTTTTAAGTTTATCAAATTTATTTTGGCTAGTTATAGTGCCTTATAACCAAGATTCTTTGATGGAAATTATGACAGCCTTTGTTATAGATGTTAGAATTTTAACTTCCAGCAGTTTTGGTAAAACTGATTAAGCATTAACATGTGTGATTGTAAAACCCCTTGTTAGCTTTGCTGGTCACTAATTTATTGTACTGTTATTCATTTGTGAATCAGTTACTGCTTGCATGAAATCAGTATAGCAATCTGCAGTGTAATTAGAGGAATAGTGTGATTACAGTGAAATGACCACAGAGATGCACCTTTTTTACAACTGATTCCTTGAAGGAAATGGCCCCCAAAATATGCAGTAAATTGATTGAGACTATGTTAGTGGGTGTAGGGGGAATGTTTTCAAAAATAAAGTAGTGCAGAATAACGTACCCAGTCTGTATATGCAAATTACCACCAAGTGTCATGGAGCACAGATATAGGAGTGGGAGTAATAATGTTGAGGAATCATCATTGCCATGCAGATCATTTGTGACTGTCTTCTATTTCTCTGAAAATTTACTAACTTAATGCAGGAGGATTATTTAGATGACTAAATAGGTTGGTCAAGTGGTTAAAGACTTAAAAGATGAATTTCAATGTTGACATGAGCACGAGTGTACAAGAAAAGAACAATGGAGTCACAAGCAATGACCTAAAGTAATATACAGCACTTGACAAAACTTACCTGCCTGCAGCAGGACTAGTAGTCAGATACTTTATTAATTATACTGTATTTTGAATATGCTATCCATATTTGGTCTCCAAATTATCATATACAAGACAAAAAAAAACTTAACTGGAAAGAGTGGCGAGATGGGAAACAATACCATATGAAGAAGTACTTTTTCTGTTCTGCCTTAGGAAACAGGCTGAGATTTCATTTACACTTTTATTTGAAGATACCATACTACGAAAAACTGAAAACAAGGCAAAAACCACAACTCTGCCACATTTTGATTTATAGGGGCTACAAAAACTAATGACAAACAATGTACAATTTTATTTTTTCACTGTGCTATTAAAAAATTCGTTGTATCAAATATTGTAATCCAGATATTAAATCACTTATGTAATATAAATGTATAAACATATATCTACAATATGGAGCACTTCACTCAAAATGCTGAGTAAATGCAGAAAGTCGTTGTATGATAAAATTATGAAATATAGTATATTTCATACAAAAATGGAAAAAAAAATTTACATGAATATTTAGGCACGATATGGGATGATGTCAAACAGTAGTACAATTAATAGTTATACACTGTAAACTTCATTTGATAAAGGAAATCCACATTAGTGAGGATACAAAAAGAACTGAGCAGTTTAACATGTAAATAAATATGGAAGAGCAGACATATGGATACTGTAGTTAGAAAAAATGGAATGGGATACAGAATGTAAAATGAGTGATATGTGGAAATGTTATGCTTTAAGGATTAATGAATATTAGGTTTTCAAATGGTGGTGGTTAAAGACCTGCTCAGCTTCTCTGCATGATCATTTTCCTAGGCATTGAAGTGAATTGTATGTTTCACTTATGTTTTGCCATAAGCTATAATATGAACATGAAGAAAATTCCTTTGGTTTTAACTATTTTAAGATCTACATACTTTTTTTTTTTTTTTGTATATCAGCTAAAATACATTTATTTGAACGTACTTAAAAATGCAACAAATATTTAACATTGATCACACATTTGTTCATACATTTTTCTCTTGAAAGCTTTTTATTTAACTTGAGTTAGCTGACAGGCAAACCAGACAAGTATCACAATTGATCTACTACCCACAATTCACTGCGAGTAAGATATAAGGAACTTGGTATTTCAGATATTGCACTGACATTTTAAGGCATGCATACAAATTTTCTTCAAAGAAAACTTTCGGTGTACTGGCTAGAAATGCAGTATCATCTGGGGGCTCTTGACTATAAAAGTTCAAAATTAACAGTCAGTCTCATTCTTTACACCTACATCCAACTGTCAAAGTTCTGTAGTTTCAAGTTTTTTATCAACGAGAGGGTTGGCAATCTTGTGGAAAGTTTGGTACAGATTAGCTCGGTAAGTGTCATTGATATTCTGCTGTTCGTGATTCATCAGCTGGGTATTGGAACCCACTGTACTGGATTCCCTGTAAATGTATAAAATAAGTGAAGAAAAAGTACACCTCTACATGCATATATAGTGTAATTAAAGAAAGAACATGTTGAAGCCATCTTTAGCACTTTTTATTAAAAATCATTTTATTCATTCTTACATAATTTTAACTTACTCTGAATCCATGTATGCTAATGACAGAAATAAAAAAAAGGCTTCAAGAATACTGTATTTCTAAGCACATTTTCAATTGCAATACTACAGATGCATTTAAAATATTTACTGTACATTTCTCATAGATCTTCTAGGTCAGCTATCAGATTTCATTACCTAATGTAAGAAAATAATTTTGTGTAACTGAATATAAAGGAACTGCCATGTAATTATCAGAGAGTAGAATAGCAGAGCACTACTGATCCAATTTTGTTTCATAAAGCAATCGTATGATTTCACGAACTCACCTTGATAATGGATTTGGAACATTAGTTTGAGTAATATAGGGCATGTCACGGTCCCCTCTTGGGGATAAAGATGTGTCCACAGCATTGTCATCTAAACTGTCATTTCCTTCACTCTGGTGACTGTAAATGAAGTAAAAACAAAAAATTAAACACTAGAGAAAAACAATACTGGCATGGGGTTTTTGATCCTAGAAATTAGACCCGACCTCTCCTTCCTTGGATCAAACCTACCTCCCATTCCTCAGGTGTTGTATGATCCCCCTATGGGTTTAGTGCTTTTCCATAAATACAGTAATAAATATTATATATATAGAGAAGCACTAAACCTATACAAGTCAAAAAGCACCTGGGAAAGGGTAGGACAAATACAATTATGTATTTAGAGCAAGAGCTCATCATCAAGGACCCTCCCTAAGGAAATAATAATAAACTTTCAGTCATGCATTCTCTTAATCTGAATATTATTATTATTATTATTATAATCAAAAAGAAGCGCTAAGCCACAAGGGTTAATCTGAATATACTTTATTATATCCTGTTGCTGCATGTAGCACATCTCGCAAAGAGAACCTGGTATACCAATTTGTTCAACAAGAGCATATAATCAACCAGCATTTCTTTTAATATTCTGCTATGGCATTGTATTTTTCTACTTTTTGACTGAAGACTGATCATTCCTTTGCACTACTCTACTTAAATTTCCTGTATGTTATCTCTGCTTTCTCTGCCCATTTTGCAAATTTAATTCATGCTGAAACATTATATTCTCAAGCATTTATCTTATGTCAGTATGAAGATTGAAAAACTGTGCAGCAGGTGTAATCAGCTGACTAGTATGTACTTGGAGCTAGCATAAGGAGGTGTGTAAAACGTGAGTTGTGTAAGGCTGGTAGACTGATGCTAATGGTGCAGGAAGTGGTGATTGCTAAAACATTGAATCTGTCAGTATTACTACCTGTTAACATTCTACATTACTGCACTGCACTCTCATGTGCAAAGGGTAGTTGTGTGTTATGGAAGGCAATGATGTGTTGTGGAGGGTTATGTGTAGTAGCACACTGTCATTATTGTAGAGTATGGTTAAATATTGTGGAGGGTTATAGTGTATGGTGGAACATTGTAATGCTGGAGAGTATGGTGCCAGGTTATGGAAGGTTTTCAATGTGGAGGGTTGTATGCTTGCAGGTGCTTTGCATGCAGCATGCCTGTTAAATTCTTATAAATACAGTAACTAGACATATGGTCATGCCTGTGTCATAAAAAGAAATAAATGTAAGTAATCTGGTGTTTGTTTTGGTACTCATCGAGTCATATAACAGCTTCATGGCCATGCAACCCCAACAACTAACTACTACTACTACACAGCACCTGGTTCATAAGGCCCTCATACTATCATACCCTATTATCAACCTCTCCAATCTCAGTGGTGCTTTGTGATCCTTATGGGCTAAGTGCCTCCTCAAGAGCATATTATTATTATAATCAAAAAGAAGCGCTAAGCCACAAGGACTATACAGCCCTCAAGAGCATAATATAATAATAGATGCATTTTCCATATTTTTTCCATAGTAACATTCTTAACGTTAAATGCAATAGATAGGGTGTATTTTAATTTTTTTTTTTTTATGACTCGGAATATAAGTTATTCTGAGTCACCACTATCGACCTCGGCAGTTTACACCTCATCTCTCCACCACAAAAGGGCAATTAAAATTATTGCAAATTATGCAGAGTACGTACTATAAAATTACTATACAGTATAGTACTGTACTACAGGTTATAATACCCATATTTTTAGTGTTCAGTTGTCTTCTTCATCAGTGGACCAAGTCAACTACTTCAGAAGACAACCAGATGATCATGAAATATTAATTTCATAATTCAGGAGTTGCAGGCAATTGGCATTATTGTACACTCCCTCACCCCTATTAGTTCATTAATGAGAGGTTTCACTGTACAGTGAATCCTCTCCTTAATGGACTGATTTTAGGAAGGGGATGTACAATATTGTCTGAAACTTCCAAATTATATATTTAATTCTTCATGATCATCCTGTTGTCTTCTGAACTAGTGAACTTAGTCCACTAATGCAAAAAACAATCGAACATTAGGAATACAGGTATTATAACTGCAATATTACAGCAGAGTACTGTGCAGTAATTTTATAGCATGTACTACATATGTAACTTACAGTAATTTTACTTCCCTTTTTGTGGTGGGAAGATAAGGTGTAAACAACCATAATACTGGTGACTCACCATAATTTTTATTCCGAGTCAGAGGAGCTGTAAAACTCCACTAGCATCTACACTAAACTTTGTAAGCTTTTCCTTGCTTCTACAGATATACACTTTCTTTGCATCATATTCCTCACATACCTGTGCCACTGAGAAGCCAGACTCGACCTTTATAAGTTCAAGTTTCTGCTTAACCCTGAGAGTCACACATCCTCTTAGCATCACCACTTGCCTTAGACTGAATGACGAGCATACATGTAAGTGAGCACAAGTAATAAACTAGTGTGGGTGGCCTATGGCTCAAGGAACAATAAAAACTGACATGTCCTGGATGTGGCCACTGGCCCATATCGAACAAATGTCAAGAGTTATCAGGCTTCGTCTTATACAGTGGTACCTCGAGTTTCGAACAGCTCCCAACTCGAACAATTATGTAAGTGTATTTTGGGGGGTCTGAAACAGACTAATCTAATTCACAGTATTCCTTATGGGAACAAATTCTTTTGGTAACTGCACTCGAACAGCCTTCTGGAGCCAATTAAGTTCGTAACTTGAGGTACCACTGTACAGTGGACCACCAGATTAAGTCGTCACCGGAATAAGTAATGTTCAGAATAAGTAACGTTCTTTCGTCAAAATATTGGCTTGGTGAACGTCACTGAACTTGGTATAAGTCACTTGTCCGAAACATGTCCACGCGGCCGACACTCCAAGTACAGCCAGTGTGCCATTGTTTACTAGCCAGTGATGACGATCCCACTCGTTCATACGATACATTTCCATTCTTTTTAGTGCTTGTAACTGCTAAATAAGCCACCATGGGTTCAAATAAAGCTTCTAGTGCCAGCGAGCCCTTTGGTAAAGGGCTGAGAGAGAGAGAAGAATGTGCCTTTTTCAGTGATTCTGCAATATGTACGATACTAAAGAAGCAGGAGTCGATAAAGGCTATAGCACCAGCCAGCAATAAAGTGTAGCATTAACAGTGTAGCAAGTAAGTTAAGCGATTAATCGATAGAAAAAGAACAGCACGAAACCGACTCCTCCATTGTTGTTGGGAGTATGTAGGGCTACTGACTAACACTGCTGCCTTCACCACCACTACGTAAGGCTTATCTTTCAGTGGCCTCTATACACCCAACAACACACCACCACTTGTGAGATTCTTAATGCCATATTTTATTCATTCTAGAGTACATATCATGTTTCTATGTTATTAATATTGTTTATTATGTCATATTAGATGAATTGTGCTAGATAAATAAGCTGTACAGCTGATATTAGTGTCATATTGAAGGATTATCTTGTCCTGTCTCCCAACACAATTCCTAACATATGCCAGAAACAGACCTCTCAGGAATACTTTATTGAGCGACAGGGGTCCAGCGACTCGAGGTGGTCCTAGTGCCATTAAAAAACAAAGAAGGGAAGTAACCCAGGATAAGGACTTGGTACCTGAAGTCTTTTTGGAAGGGGATTCCCCTTCCAAACAATTGTAAACTCCTCCATCCTCTCCCCTCCTACCATCTTCCATACATCATGTCTTCCATAAAGGTAAGTGTGATGTTATTATTGTTTTAGTCTTCGTGTATCATTGTTTTCTGTGTAAGTAAATGTATATTTCATGTAGAAAACATTTTCTTTAATACTTTTGAATGTGTGAAATGGAGTAATTGGATTTCCATTATTTCTTATGGGGAAAATTAATTCGGAATAAGTCAGTCACTCTCTCTGGAATGGATTAATTATGTAATCCGGGTGTCCACTGTACTTCCAAAGACACCTGGACACAATTGATACCAACAAAATCAGGAATTACAAACTTTCGTTCATTTTATCTGATACTTCCAATTGACCAGCTAATTTTTTGCTGAAATTTGCAAATGAGAGGTTTGAGTATAATAGTAATAAGGGCAGATCTGCAAAAACAGTAATTATGTATGAGGTGAAAGTGTTGAATAACGATGAAAGTATTTTCATTTTTGGGAGTTTTTCTTTCTTTTTAGGTCACCCTGCCTAGGTGGGAGGCAGCTGATTTGTTGAAAAAAAAAAAAAAAAAAAGGAAAGTTAAGAGCCAAATAGTTTGTTACTGATTTCTTTTGTAAAAGTTTCCAGTTCATTCTAAATTAATTATTATATTTTTATATTACAGTATACAGCAGGTCCTTGAATAACATCATTTCATTATAAAGTCAATGAGAAAAAAAATTGAATGAATAAACATTTGTAAAGTGCACAATAATCCTACAAATGCATGACAATTAATGATGCGGTACAAAAATGCTCAGTGAGCCTGACGTATCTGTTATTGTTTGTTTTTGAATTGTGTAGTGGTAGGAGGTCCTCCTTACAATCATTTATCCTTGATTTAACCCTATAACAATGAGTGCTAAAGATGCATTGTGCACCCCTGATGTCTGTGGCCACAAAAAACAGAAAAAGTATGACAGAAACAAATCTTCTAGTTTTAAATTAGCCTATGGTAAAATTGGTTTCATTATATACTGTTTTGCTTAAAGTTGTAGTTTCCAAGAAACTATAGAAACATTAAGTGAAGACTTTTTTTTTTTTTTATTATCACACTGGCCGATTCCCACCAAGGCAGGGTGGCCCGAAAAAGAAAAACTTTCACCATCATTCACTCCATCACTGTCTTGCCAGAAGGGTGCTTTACACTACAGTTTTTAAACTGCAACATTAACACCCCTCCTTCAGAGTGCAGGCACTGTACTTCCCATCTCCAGGACTCAAGTCCGGCCTGCCGGTTTCCCTGAACCCCTTCATAAATGTTACTTTGCTCACACTCCAACAGCACGTCAAGTATTAAAAACCATTTGTCTCCATTCACTCCTATCAAACACGCTCACACATGCCCGCTGGAAGTCCAAGCCCCTCACACACAAAACCTCCTTTACCCCCTCCCTCCAACCTTTCCTAGGCCGACCCCTACCCCGCCTTCCTTCCACTACAGACTGATATACTCTTGAAGTCACTCTGTTTCGCTCCATTCTCTCTACATGTCCGAACCACCTCAACAACCCTGACTCATCCCTCTGGGCAACAGTTTTGGTAATCCCGCACCTCCTCCTAACTTCCAAACTACGAATTCTCTGCATTATATTCACACCACACATTGCTCTCAGACATGACATCTCCACTGCCTCCAGCCTTCTCCTCGCTGCAACATTCATCACCCATGCTTCACACTCATATAAGAGCGTTGGTAAAACTATACTCTCATACATTCCCCTCTTTGCCTCTAAGGACAAAGTTCTTTGTCTCCACAGACTCCTAAGTGCACCACTCACCCTTTTCCCCTCATCAATTCTATGATTCACCTCATCTTTCATAGACCCATCCGCTGACACGTCCACTCCCAAATATCTGAATACATTCACCTCCTCCATACTCTCTCCCTCCAATCTGATATCCAATCTTTCATCACCTAATCTTTTTGTTATCCTCATAACCTTACTCTTTCCTGTATTCACTTTTAATTTTCTTCTTTTGCACACCCTACCAAATTCATCCACCAATCTCTGCAACTTCTCTTCAGAATCTCCCAAGAGCACAGTGTCATCAGCAAAGAGCAACTGTGACAACTCCCACTTTATGTGTGATTCTTTATCTTTTAACTCTACGCCTCTTGCCAAGACCCTCGCATTTACTTCTCTTACAACCCCATCTATAAATATATTAAACAACCACGGTGACATCACACATCCTTGTCTAAGGCCTACTTTTACTGGGAAATAATTTCCCTCTTTCCTACATACTCTAACTTGAGCCTCACTATCCTCATAAAAACTCTTCACTGCTTTCAGTAACCTACCTCCTACACCATACACCTGCCACATTGCCCCCCTATCCACCCTGTCATATGCCTTTTCCAAATCCATAAATGCCACAAAGACCTCTTTAGCCTTACCTAAATACTGTTCACTTATATGTTTCACTGTAAACACCTGGTCCACACACCCCCTACCTTTCCTAAAGCCTCCTTGTTCATCTACTATCCTATTCTCCGTCTTACTCTTAATTCTTTTAATAATAACTCTACCATACACTTTACCAGGTATACTCAACAGACTTATCCCCCCATAATTTTTGCACTCTCTTTTGTCCCCTTTGCCTTTATACAAAAGAACTATGCATGCTCTCTGCCAATCCCTAGGTACCTTACCCTCTTCCATACATTTATTAAATAATTGCACCAACCACTCCAAAACTATATCCCCCACCTGCTTTTTAACATTTCTATCTTTATCCCATCAATCCCGGCTGCCTTACCCCCTTTCGTTTTACCTACTGCCTCACGAACTTCCCCCACACTCACAAATGGCTCTTCCTCACTCCTACAAGATGTTATTCCTCCTTGCCCTATACACGAAATCACAGCTTCCCTATCTTCATCAACATTTAACAATTCCTCAAAATATTCCCTCCATCTTCCCAATACCTCTAACTCTCCATTTAATAACTCTCCTCTCCTATTTTTAACTGACAAATCCATTTGTTCTCTAGGCTTCCTTAACTTGTTAATCTCACTCACTCACTTATTGTAATATATCAGTAATGTAAAATGATAGCTTTAACCTATTCATTTTCAATATACAAATGAAAACTTTCATTCAAAACATAAATAGTCCATCTATTGTGATACCATGGGATATATAAATTATTAATGCCAACACATCAGTCATTCACCTAATCTCCCATTTGTCTAATTATATTGTAAAATTATTTCTATACCTTAAAAACTTTCCTTTTACACTAAAATTGTTGAGCTTAAATACATAATTATATAAATTAAATAATAAAACCTGGAACAGCAAGAATATATCAACTTGCAATTAATTACCAAGCAGAATGACATCACTATTATAATATGGGAATTGCACTATAGCAATGGTATTATTAGCTAACCACCATAGGAACAAGTAATACAATTAGGTGTATTTTTCAAATGCATTGAAATTCTGTTTGACAAGCTAGGAAGCAAACATGTATGAAAAATAAGCTTTTGTGCAAGTTAAGCAAACTTTGAGAACGAAAAGCAATACTGCACAATAGCAAGGAAGAATCAAAGTGCCTTGACTAAATATACTTCACAAAAAAATAAAATAAAATAAAACAAAGGATTAAGGGAAACCCATAGCCATAAATCAACTGCATTACATAAAATGAGACTAAACTAGGGTGCAGCTAATAACATAACAAAAAAGCCTATCAACACCATAAAACACAATACAGTAACAAACAGAAAGCAGTGCAAAACTCACACAAAGTGTTGATACCTAATTGAGTCCTCATCTTTGTACCAGTCATTATCAAATCCAGACATCCATATTGGATTGCTTCCTTCAACACTGTGAATATTTGTGTTTGGGACAGTTGATGATCTATTCAGGCCTGTATCATGTGAACCTGATGACAAAAAAATATATTCATTAGATTCAATCATGTTAATCACCAGTGTATATGAAGCATTAAATAAATGCTGCATTAATTCTCACGTACAGTATAAAAACCTATTTCAGAGGGCTGAAGAGGGGTTGTTGAAGTGATTTGGTCATTTAGAGAGAATGGATCAAAGTAGAATGACTTTGAGAGCATATAAATCTGTAGGGGAAGGAAGGAGGGGTAGGGGTCATCCTCGAAAAGAGTGGAGGGAGGAGGTACAGAAGGTTTTGTGGGTGAGGGGCTTGGACTTCCAGCAAGCGTGTGTGAGCATGTTAGATAGGAGTGAAAGGAGACGAATGGGTTTTGGGACCTGACGAGCTGTTGGAGCGTGAGCACGGTAATGTTTAGTGAAGGGATTTAGGAAAACCGGTTAGCCACACTTGAGTCCTGGAAATGGGAGGTACAATGCCTGCACTTTAAAGGAGGGGTTTGGGATATTGACAGTTTGGAGGGACTTCTGAACTGTTGTATCTGAGTGCCTCTGCAAAGACAATGATTATGTATGAGTGAAGTTAGTGTTGAATGATGAAAGTATTTTCTTTTTGGGAATTTTCTTTTTGTTTCAGTCACCCTGCCTCAGTGGGAGACGGCTAATTTGTTGGAAAGAAAAATTAGTAAATATCTTGAAAGGTTTATAAAATGAATAAGAAATCTTTCTTTCAAAGCACCAGCCGTACCCCACTGAGGCAGGGTGACCCATAAAGAAAAATGAAAGTTTCTCCTTTTACATTTAGTAATATTTACAGGAGAAGGGGTTACTAGCCCCTTGTGAATAAGAAATATTTCATATTAATTTTCACATACAAAATTAGCTTCAGATATTAAACTATAAATTAAATATGGTATCTTGAAAACTGTGTGTAATCATCAATTTGCAGCTTCAAGAGCAGAGCTGTGCCCATGGTGTTCCCTCTAAATCAATCATGAAGACTTAAAATTCCCAGTGATTGTAGCACTTGTACATACTCTTAATCTGATAATATTTTTCTACATCTCTGGGAACTTTTATTATCACCTTTCTGCACATTTTCTCAGTTTATAACTACAGATTCTTGTGTGTAGTTACCTATACAATATTTTATATACAGATCTCTGGCTAGATGGGCAGATCTATCTATACTCATGGTCTCTTTTTTTCAGTGGTTGTAGCACCTGATAATGCAAGAAATTCACAACAGTGTTAACTGGTATTGACAGCCAGCACAGATACTAACCACACATTTGAGAACTACCAAATTCAGCTCTCTATTAAAAATACTCTTAATGGATTTTTCACATTATCTCTGGGTCTCCTATTAGAATGTAGCTACATACCTGTAATAACTGTTATCATTTTACATTTACTGTGTTATAATTTTGTTAAACTGTAGTAACTGTTTGTATGTGTATGTGAATTATTTTTACTTACATTCTCCAAATGCAGTGGCAGTGGCAGCTTTGAGCTGCCTTGAGTATCGTGCTCTCTGGGATAGGCACAGAGCCACTGTGAGGACGAGCAGAAGAGTCAGGAAGATAATCACTCCAACCAGCCACAAGAAGAGAAGGTCCTCCTCTGCTGTACCAGCAGTAATCAACTCTGCACGCTGAGTGTCCAACACATTTAATTCCTAGACAACAGCAGCGAAGATGTTAGTAAAGATTTTGCCTATGTTAACATGCAACCATACTGTATATGAATTACATTTTATACATATACAGCCACCAAAGCCTGCAGCATGTCTACGCATACTACTAAATCCCTCAAAATTAGACTAAGAAAACCTTACCCTTCAAGTTGTAAAGGTAAAATATTAAGCCATTACTAGTTGTTAATTCTGAAATAATATGCAAAGAAAGAATGATAAGTAGTTTAAGCACATATGATAAATTAAAGGAACACTTCACAAGAAGGAAGCAGATAAAATTAAACAGAAAATGAAGTAAAATAAAATCTTTAAAATTAGTGAAAATGTGAAATCTTTTATGTTATGTATAGTGAACCAAGTGGTGCTAGGATGAAACCAATAGTTTAGCAAGCATAGAAGAGAAGCTGAGTGCAACCTTGTAGTAGGAGCTACAAGTGTGTTACCAGTCTTCACTACAAAGCAAGATCATCTGAATGATTTGGAAAAATTCCAAATATAAGCTTCTGTTAATTTTCTATTTTTTTATTGTTAAAGGGATAAATAATCACACCTCTGCATAAATAGTAATGTGGAATTAAATTGGAAGGAAAACCAAAATATGTACAACGAATGAAAATTACAAATAGATCACTCAAAATTGAGATACTAATGCATTTACAACACATGCAACTCACCACTTAATAAAGTATTTACAATTATATTTACACAAAAGATATAACTCCTTTAAGAAAGCTTCCCTTACAAACAGAGATTAGCCCATTTGAACCTTTAAAACCAAAAGTAAATAAAAAAATAAACTAATGGAGGTATGAAGAAATGCCTGAAAAAATATACCAATAATACAGTATTAAGGTTTTTTAAAAATACAGTACCATGATAAAATACACAAGGCCACGAGTTTGAGTTCTATACTTTTTTTTTTTTTCAACAAGTCGGTCGTCTCCCACCGAGGCAGGGTGACCCAAAAAAGAAAGAAAATCCCCAAAAAGAAAATACTTTCATCATCATTCAACACTTTCACCTCACTCACACATAATCACTGTTTTTGCAGAGGTGCTCAGAACACAACAGTTTAGAAGCATATACGTATAAAGATACACAACATATCCCTCCAAACTGCCAATATCCCGAAACCCCTCCTTTAGAGTGCAGGCATTGTACTTCCTATTTCCAGGACTCAAGTCCGGCTATATAAAAATAACCGGTTTCCCTGAATCCCTTCACTAAATATTACCCTGCTCATACTCCAACAGATCGTCAGGTCCCAAATACCATTCGTCTCCATTCACTCCTATCGAATATGCTCATGCACGCCTGCTGGAAGTCCAAGCCCCTCGCCCATAAAACCTCCCTTACCCCTTCCTTCGAACCTTTTCGAGGACGACCCCTACCCCGCCTTCCTTCTACAGATTTAAATGCTCTCCATGTCATTCTACTTTGATCCATTCTCTCTAAATGACCAAACCACCTCAACAACCCCTCTTCAGCCCTCTGGCTAATACTTTTATTAACTCCACACCTTCTCCTAATTTCCACACTCCGAATTTTCTGCATAATATTTACACCACATATTGCCCTTAGACAGGACATCTCCACTGCCTCCAACCGTCTCCTCGCTGCTGCATTCACAACCCAAGCTTCACACCCATATAAGAGTGTTGGTACTACTATACTATACATACTTTCTCAATGCAGTGGAACCACGGTTTTTGTATGCCCTAGTTTGTATGTAAAACTATATATATTTTTTTTCAACAAGTCGGCCATCTCCCACTGAGGCAGGGTGACCCAAAAAGAAAAAGTCCCCAAAAAGAAAATACTTTCATCATTCAACACTTTCACCTCACTCACAAATAATTACTGTCTTTGCAGAGGTGCCCATATGCAACAGTATAGAAGCATATATAAAGATATATAACGTAGCCCTTCCAAACTGCCAATATCCCAAACCCCTCCTTTAAAGTACAGACATTGTACTTTCCATTTCCAGTACTCAAGTCCAGCTATATAAAAATAACTGGTTTCCCTGAATCCCTTCACTAAATATTACCCTGCTCACACTCCAACAGTTTGTTAGGTCCCAAAAACTATAGTTATTCTCTATACAACGTATTTTTTGTTAATATCTTTGGGTGTCTGGAACAGGTTAATTGGATTTACATTATTTCTTATGGGAAATATTAAGAAAAAATACATTTTATAGAGAATAACTATAGTTTTATGCACAAGCTAGGGCATACGAAAACCGAGGTTCCACTGTACTCGTATTAAATCAATGATTGTAGCGTCATAAGCACTCAGTTAAGCAAGTGCATAAGTTAAAGGTAACACTGAAGAACAAATCAATGATTATTGCCTGGACATGCAGCAAGCATGTGTGAGCGTGTTAGATAGGAGTGAATGGAAATGAATGGTTTTTGGGACCTGACGAGCTGTTTGAGTGTGAGCAGGGTAATATTTTGTGAAAGGACTCAGGGAACCAGTTAGCCAGACTTGAGTCCTGGAGGTAGGAAGTACAATGCCTGCACTTTAAAGGAGGGGTTTGAGATACTGGCTGTTTGGGTTGACATCTAAACTGTCATATCTGGGAACCACTGCAAAGATAGTGATTATGGGTGAATAATGGTGAAAGTGTTTCTTTCCTTTTTGGGTCACCCTGGATTGGTGGGAGACAGCTGAAGTGTTAAAAAAAAAAAATAATAAATGGACAGCATTGAAGAAAATAAATGCAACTGTGTAGTGTACTTCAAATAAATTTAAAAGTATTTTTAATACACTTTACTATCCCATTCTTAAACAAAGACTTTAATAAATTTCATAATACATTTGAAATACAGAAGGCTAGTGGAAACAGAAATTCTAAGAGGTGAGCAAATTACTTAAAGAATTATAATCATAAAGAATGCCAGCCTTCAAGGAAGTGAACATAACAGTAAAATACTCTACTCATACAGCATACTGCAATCATATCAATGGCTATCCAATTTCAAGGTTGCCATGTTCTTTGTTTTAACATGCCAGTTCTTGATTTAAATTATGGTTGGGATTCTTTTTATTAGTAGGGCTAAGACAATTATAGTGTAAACAATTAAATACAGTGGACCCCCACATACCGTTGGCATCACATAACGTTAAATCCGCATACCAATACATTTTATCGCTAAGATTTTGCCTCGCATACCGCTAAAAAACCCATTCAACGCTATTCGTCCGAGACGCGTCTATGTGAGGCCTGAGCCAGCCTCACATGTTCCGCCGGTGGCACTGTTTACAAGCTAGCCTCCGTGGTAACATCCAAGCATACAATCGGAACATTTCGTATTATTACAGCGTTTTTGGTGATTTTATCTGCAAAATAAGTGACCATGGGCCCCAAGAAAGCTTCTAGTGCCAACCCTGTGGTAAAAAGGGTGAGAAATATTATTGAAATACTGTGGTACCATGGTCAACTGCTGATGCTGCTGCTGCTGTAGCACCGTCAGCTGCTGCTGCTGCTGTAGTACCATCTGCTGCTGCTGTAGCACCGTCTGCTGCTGCTGTAGCACTGTCAGCTGCTGCTGCTGCTGCTGTAGCACTGTCAGCTGCTGCAGCTGCTGCTGCTGCTGCTGTAGCACCGTTGTTGGTATGGCTTATTGAGAATACCAAGAAACAATTAACCCCAGAGGGTTAGCCACCCAGGATAACCCAAAAAAGTCAGTGTCATCGAAGACTGTCTAACTTA
This sequence comes from Cherax quadricarinatus, assembly GCF_038502225.1. NCBI lineage: Eukaryota > Metazoa > Arthropoda > Malacostraca > Decapoda > Parastacidae > Cherax > Cherax quadricarinatus. The sequence goes on from NC_091309.1 coordinate 13,686,035, forward strand.
TTTCCATTGGGGTCCTTAATCTTGTCTCCCAGGATGCAACCCACACCAGTCGACTAACACCCAGGTGAACAGGGAAAAATGCCTGGAACTAGTGCTCATATTGGTGAATTTAAAGCCAGCAAAGGTTGGTTTGAGAGATTTAAGAATCGTAGTGGCATACACAGTGTAATAAGGCCTGTTCCCAGGACACAGTGTCTCTTCAGTCATTGCTGCATCTTCAATAAAGGTAAGTGTCATTTATTCTTCATTTAGTAGAGTAGTACATGCACAATATATATTGTGCATGTACTACTCTACTATTGTGCATGTATCCTTCTCTTTGTGTGTAGGAAAATGTATATTTTATGTGGTAAAATTTGTTTTTTTCATACTTTTGGGTGTCTTGCACGGATTAATTTGATTTCCATTATTTCTTATGGGGAAAATTCATTCGCATAACGATAATTTCGCATAACAATGAGCTCTCAGGAACGGACTAATATCGTTATGCGGGGGTCCACTGTACTTTAATATATGTAAAGACATACCTGACCCTCATATAACATGGATGCATTTTGAGAACAAGTCATGTAACTTTAATTGATACTATGTGAGCCCAATTTAGTAGCAAATACTACTAGGATAGATTCCAGATCCCCTTACCCTGAATCATTATTCCCACATCAGTCTCATTAATACACTTTTCTTCTTTCAACAAACCGGCCGTATCCTACCAAGGCAGGGTGGCCCAAAAAGAAAAACAAAAGTTTTTCTTTTTAAATTTAGTAATTTGTACAGGAGAATGGGTTACTAGCCCCTTGCTCCTGGCATTTTAGTCGCCTCTTACAACACGCATGGCTTAAGGAGGAAGAATTCTGTTCCACTTCCCCATGGAGATAAGAGGAAATAAACAAGAACAAGCACTAGAAAGAAAATAGAAGAAAACCAAGAGAGGTGTGTGTGTATATATACATATATATATATACATATATATATATACATATATATATATACATATATATACATATATATATATACATATATATATATATATACATATATATATTTTTTTATATTATTATCACACCGGCCGATTCCCACCAAGGCAGGGTGGCCCGAAAAAGAAAAACTTTCACCATCATTCACTCCATCACTGTCTTGCCAGAAGGGTGCTTTACACTACAGTTTTTAAACTGCAACATTAACACCCCTCCTTCAGAGTGCAGGCACTGTACTTCCCATCTCCAGAACTCAAGTCCGGCCTGCCGGTTTCCCTGAATCCCTTCATAAATGTTACTTTGCTCACACTCCAACAGCACGTCAAGTATTAAAAACCATTTGTCTCCATTCACTCCTATCAAACACGCTCACGCATGCCTGCTGGAAGTCCAAGCCCCTCGCACACAAAACCTCCTTTACCCCCTCCCTCCAACCCTTCCTAGGCCGACCCCTACCCCGCCTTCCTTCCACTACAGACTGATACACTCTTGAAGTCATTCTGTTTCGCTCCATTCTCTCTACATGTCCGAACCACCTCAACAACCCTTCCTCAGCCCTCTGGACAACAGTTTTGGTAATCCCGCACCTCCTCCTAACTTCCAAACTACTAATTCTCTGCATTATATTCACACCACACATTGCCCTCAGACATGACATCTCCACTGCCTCCAGCCTTCTCCTCGCTGCAACATTCATCACCCACGCTTCACACCCATATAAGAGCGTTGGTAAAACTATACTCTCATACATTCCCCTCTTTGCCTCCAAGGACAAAGTTCTTTGTCTCCACAGACTCCTAAGTGCACCACTCACTCTTTTTCCCTCATCAATTCTATGATTCACCTCATCTTTCATAGACCCATCCGCTGACACGTCCACTCCCAAATATCTGAATACGTTCACCTCCTCCATACTCTCTCCCTCCAATCTGATATTCAATCTTTCATCACCTAATCTTTTTGTTATCCTCATAACCTTACTCTTTCCTGTATTCACCTTTAATTTTCTTCTTTTGCACACCCTACCAAATTCATCCACCAATCTCTGCAACTTCTCTTCAGAATCTCCCAAGAGCACAGTGTCATCAGCAAAGAGCAGCTGTGACAACTCCCACTTTGTGTGTGATTCTTTATCTTTTAACTCCACGCCTCTTGCCAAGACCCTCGCATTTACTTCTCTTACAACCCCATCTATAAATATATTAAACAACCACGGTGACATCACACATCCTTGTCTAAGGCCTACTTTTACTGGGAAAAAATTTCCCTCTTTCCTACATACTCTAACTTGAGCCTCACTATCCTCGTAAAAACTCTTCACTGCTTTCAGTAACCTACCTCCTACACCATACACTTGCAACATCTGCCACATTGCCCCCCTATCCACCCTGTCATACGCCTTTTCCAAATCCATAAATGCCACAAAGACCTCTTTAGCCTTATCTAAATACTGTTCACTTATATGTTTCACTGTAAACACCTGGTCCACACACCCCCTACCTTTCCTAAAGCCTCCTTGTTCATCTGCTATCCTATTCTCCGTCTTACTCTTAATTCTTTCAATTATAACTCTACCATACACTTTACCAGGTACACTCAACAGACTTATCCCCCTATAATTTTTGCACTCTCTTTTATCCCCTTTGCCTTTATACAAAGGAACTATGCATGCTCTCTGCCAATCCCTAGGTACCTTACCCTCTTCCATACATTTATTAAATAATTGCACCAACCACTCCAAAACTATATCCCCACCTGCTTTTAACATTTCTATCTTTATCCCATCAATCCCGGCTGCCTTACCCCCTTTCATTTTACCTACTGCCTCACGAACTTCCCCCACACTCACAACTGGCTCTTCCTCACTCCTACAAGATGTTATTCCTCCTTGCCCTATACACGAAATCACAGCTTCCCTATCTTCATCAACATTTAACAATTCCTCAAAATATTCCTTCCATCTTCCCAATACCTCTAACTCTCCATTTAATAACTCTCCTCTCCTATTTTTAACTGACAAATCAATTTGTTCTCTAGGCTTTCTTAACTTGTTAATCTCACTCCAAAACTTTTTCTTATTTTCAACAAAATTTGTTGATAACATCTCACCCACTCTCTCATTTGCTCTCTTTTTACATTGCTTCACCACTCTCTTAACCTCTCTCTTTTTCTCCATATACTCTTCCCTCCTTGCATCACTTCTACTTTGTAAAAACTTCTCATATGCTAACTTTTTCTCCCTTACTACTCTCTTTACATCATCATTCCACCAATCGCTCCTCTTCCCTCCTGCACCCACTTTCCTGTAACCACAAACTTCTGCTGAACACTCTAACACTACATTTTTAAACCTACCCCATACCTCTTCGACCCCATTGCCTATGCTCTCATTAGCCCATCTATCCTCCAATAGCTGTTTATATCTTACCCTAACTGCCTCCTCTTTTAGTTTATAAACCTTCACCTCTCTCTTCCCTGATGCTTCTATTCTCCTTGTATCCCATCTACCTTTTACTCTCAGTGTAGCTACAACTAGAAAGTGATCTGATATATCTGTGGCCCCTCTATAAACATGTACATCCTGAAGTCTACTCAACAGTCTTTTATCTACCAATACATAATCCAACAAACTACTGTCATTTCGCCCTACATCATATCGTGTATACTTATTTATCCTCTTTTTCTTAAAATATGTATTACCTATAACTAAACCCCTTTCTATACAAAGTTCAATCAAAGGGCTCCCATTATCATTTACACCTGGCACCCCAAACTTACCTACCACACCCTCTCTAAAAGTTTCTCCTACTTTAGCATTCAAGTCCCCTACCACAATTACTCTCTCACTTGGTTCAAAGGCTCCTATACATTCACTTAACATCTCCCAAAATCTCTCTCTCTCCTCTGCATTCCTCTCTTCTCCAGGTGCATACACGCTTATTATGACCCACTTCTCGCATCCAACCTTTACTTTAATCCACATAATTCTTGAATTTACACATTCATATTCTCTTTTCTCCTTCCATAACTGATCATTTAACATTACTGCTACCCCTTCCTTTGCTCTAACTCTCTCAGATACTCCAGATTTAATCCCATTTATTTCCCCCCACTGAAACTCTCCTACCCCCTTCAGCTTTGTTTCGCTTAGGGCCAGGACATCCAACTTCTTTTCATTCATAACATCAGCAATCATCTGTTTCTTGTCATCCGCACTACATCCACGCACATTTAAGCAACCCAGTTTTATAAAGTTTTTCTTCTTCTCTTTTTTAGTAATTGTATACAGGAGAAGGGGTTACTAGCCCATTGCTCCCGGCATTTTAGTCGGCTCATACGACACGCATGGCTTACGGAGGAAAGATTCTTTTCCACTTCCCCATGGACAATAGAAGAAATAAAAAAGAACAAGAGCTATTTAGAAAAAGGAGAAAAACCTAGATGTATGTATATATATATATGCATGTGCGTGTCTGTGAAGTGTGACCAAAGTGTAAGTAGGAGTAGCAAGATATCCCTGTTATCTTAGCGTGTTTATGAGACAGAAAAAGAAACCAGCAATCCTACCATCATGCAAAACAGTTACAGGTTTTTGTTTCACAGTCATCTGGCAGGACGGTAGTACTTCCCTGGGTGGTTGCTGTCTACCAACCTACTATCTATATATATATATATATATATATATATATATATATATATATATATATATATATATATGCTTGTATACATGTATGTGTAGTGTGACCTAAGTGTAAGAAGTAGCAAGACATACCTGAAATCTTGCATGTTTCTTCTTTCTTTCAACACACCAGCCGTATCCCACCGAGGCGGGGTGGCCCAAAAGGAAAAACGAAAGTTTCTCCTTTTACATTTAGTAATATATACAGGAGAAGAGGTTACTAGCCCCTTGCTCCCGGCATTTTAGTCGCCTCTTACAACACGCATGGCTTACGGAGGAAGAATTCTGTTCCACTTCCCCATGGAGATAAGAGGAAATAAACAAGAATAAGAACTAGAAAGAAAATAGAAGAAAACCCAGAGGGGTGTGTATATATGTGCTTGTACATGTATGTGTAGTGTGACCTAAGTGTAAGTAGAAGTAGCAAGACGTACCTGAAATCTTGCATGTTCATGAGACAGAAAAAAGGACACCAGCAATCCTACCATCATGTAAAACAATTACAGGTTTCTGTTTTATACTCACTTGGCAGGATGGTAGTACCTCCCTGGGCAGTTGCTGTCTACCAACCTACTACCTAATACACATTTATGTAAATTTCATGCGAGAAAAAATGTATCCCAATAAAGACATTATAAAAAGTACAGGAGCAAAATAATGCTGCAAGAGCCATGTCATAAAAGGGTCAGGTATGCATAAAAAAAAAGTTTCTTTAAAGAAAGGTGAAAAAGTGTGATTAAAGTTATTTTTGTGCTATTTATTAATAATTACTATAATACTAAACAATTTAAAAAAAAAAAACTACTGGCATTTGTAGATCCTTACCTTAAAGAGATTGTCCAGGTACTCAACATTTTTGTCAATCATGGCCAACACTTGCTTCACTTCTAGAACAGAGTTATCATTACGATCCACCAGGTGCAGGTACAAATCTGTTTTTGTCTTATCAACAGTTCCATCATGATTTTCATGCACTCGAAAATCATCCACATTCACAATAGCTCCTGTGATATTCCCAAGGTAGTCACGAAAGTACTCTACTTGTTCTCGTACCTACAAATAACGTTTCATCAGTGAAATACTAATATAAACAGTAACATCATGTCATTCATCAGTACTTAAGAATCAATTTTAGTCTGATTATCTAATTCATCAACACAAATTTTTGTATGGCAACAAAAACTACGTGTACAAGATCTAACACAAATACAATCCTGAGTCTCCTGGTCACAATAAAACATGCAAGGAATATTTGAAGAATATGTAATATAGAAATAACAGTAATTTTATTTTATCCTTGGTGTCAATCTGTAACATGCTTCACATTTTAAAACCTATTTGCTTATATTTTGCACAGTATTGCTGTATCCATGAACAAAAAATTAAAACACATGACAGAAAGCTAGAATATAATGATAAACAAGTACATTTCATTATGATGAATAAAGTTAAGGCGCTGAAGTGTGCCGATTCCTGCTACAAATTTAGGTTTTTGCTGTCTGATAGGTGCTCTTTAAAATTTATGAATTGTGCAAATTCCAAACCATTATACCAAATGAAGGATTTTATGCAAAACCCTGAGTAAATTGTTTTGATATTTTAAAAATTTTAGGGCAAAAGATATTAACTTAATGAAATCCCTGTACTAAATACCTCTTTATCCTTGGAAGAGACCTAATTTCTCAAAGGACAGAAGATAAAAATTAAAGAGATATTTTTCTTTACAATGAATATCAAAGCACCCACAATGACATGCTTAATGAAAATACTTTCAGTTATTATTTGTGCTTATTCATTTACAAGTTTGTCTCATCTATAACTGTAGACTGTACATCACAAAAACGGAAAGGAAGAACAGAGTCTCTGATGAATGTTCGCTGATTACACATTATTCCTGCATATGTATTTACTTTAATTTTTCATTTTCAATAGGAATGAAGGAAACACTCTTGCCTCATCAGGTGACTGCCTAAGGATAAACCGAACTCTTTGGTCCTCCCGAAGTAAGTAGATGAACACTCGGGCTCGATCACTCCATCCACTCGAGTCATTAACATATACCTGAAACCAATGAAGTATACAGAGGTGATACCTTATATTATTAAACAGAATTCAACACTGCATATGACATATTTATCCCATACCTAATATCAGCTTGACTAAATTATTAGTTGATGAACCCTTCAGAACAGATGCCTCTATACTGAAGGGCACTTTATCCAAGGGATTGTAGTCATCCTTTTCTTCTTTTTTATCAAATCTGATCTCCCATTCATAACCACTATGACCCCTATGGGTTTAGAGCCTTCCCATGAATAAATAATAAAAATAATAGTAATAATTTGTCAATGAAGTTCATTAATTTTTCAGATGAATATGTTTTTCATGTCAACTTTTCCAAGAGATGTATGAGTAATTTTTTTTTTTTTTTTTTTTCAACAAGTCGGTCGTCTCCCACCGAGGCAGGGTGACCCAAAAAAAAAAAGAAAGAAAATCCCCAAAAAGAAAATACTTTCATCATCATTCAACACTTTCACCACACTCACACATTATCACTGCTTTTGCAGAGGTGCTCAGAATACAACAGTTTAGAACCATATACGTATAGAGATACACAACATATCCCTCCAAACTGCCAATATCCCAAACCCCTCCTTTAAAGTGCAGGCATTGTACTTCCCATTTCCAGGACTCAAGTCCGACTATATGAAAATAACCGGTTTCCCTGAATCCCTTCACTAAATATTACCCTGCTCACACTCCAATAGATCGTCAGGTCCCAAGTATCATTCGTCTCCATTCACTCCTATCTAACACGCTCATGCACGCTTGCTGGAAGTCCAAGCCCCTCAAATGAGTAATATAGTCACATATTATTGTGTAGATTAGTAATTTATCATTCATCTGATATTATAAAACTCCATTTCATCTGGCTCGTATGAAGTAGATGGCATCAGGGAACCTGCAATTTGGCCTTATGGCCAAATTGCAGGTGATGAGGTGCTGGTGCTGGAGTCAATACGTACCTGGGAATGCCTTACATATGGTACTTAGCTAAATTTAAGGCAAGACATGAAATGGGTTTAAAAAGTAAGTACAGATGTGTTATAAATATTATATTTACGTATAGGGAAATGTTCAACCCAGGTTACACAGTATAGCAATATGATAACATACAGATTAAAATTTATTTAAAATTTTATATCATTTGTTAAAGAGAATCTCTTCTTCACTTTAATTATAAGTGTATAATTAGCTCTAGCATTATATTGCTTTTTGTTTCTTTGGGAAGGATATTCTGTATTTTAAATCCTTTTATTTGCCAAGCTTCTTAATTTAACACATTAAGCTAAATGCGTGGAATATCAGTGGTAGTTTTTTTTCTGTATGATGTCCTTGGGTTCTGGTAAAGTTCTCAATGGAGGTTTCCCAACAACCTTTATACTACAAGAATACAAATAGAGTTTAAAAAATAAAATAAGATTTTTCTATTACCTTAAAATCAAAATATCCTTTCATTCCCTTCTGAGGATCAAAATTTAATTTCACAATTCCAGAAACAGGATCAACAATGAATGGAGATCTGCGGACATTATCCAGGTTTTCTGAAAGGGTCTCTTGTACACTGCCATCCATGTAGTACCTCAAACGGCTGTTTTCTTTTGCGTCTGGATCAACAGCCTGAAAAAATTATATATTTATTTTGGGAAGAAAATACTGTAATAAAAGATGACCACTACAGTACAGTTTTTTTCTGTTATTCATATACAGTAAGAGGAAAAACATATTTCTATACAGGTGGACTAAATTCAAATGCCCTTGTAATCTTATGATGCAGTTTGAGGATTAATTTAGTGATGAAAACATGATAACTGGATGGATTTCCCCTGCATGTCACTGTGGATGTGACCAGGACTTGTTAAGCATATCATACATAAAAGAATATACTTTTGCATGGGGGGGGGGTTGCAGAGGTACACCGGCTGTCTCCCACCATGGCAGGGTGACCAAAAAAAAAAAAAAAAAAAAAAAAAAGAGAAAACACTTTTACCATTATTCATTTATTTCATCATCTTGCCAGAGGCAGGCTGACATCACAGTTCAGATGTCAACTTGTATTTAAAAAATAAAAGGATTCATTATATTGTTAAGGTATATTTTCTCATACACTATAACTGAGCATATAGTATTACTGAAGCATATTCTCATGCTTCAACATTTACACTCTTCAGCATGAGGTTTATTATCCCTCTTGAACCATGTTTGGTCTACAGGAGTGGTACAAATACATTGGAAGTCTGCTATGGTCCTTCCTCTTTGAAACTAGGTATGTCCAGCTGCAGTGCCTCCCATTATAGATCCATACTTCGATTTGCATATTAATGGTTAACCATAAACTAGTATGGTACTTGAAGACACACAATTGTATATCCCCACATCAGCTTCTATATAGAAGGAGCCATTCTACTATTTATTGACCCTCTAATGTGCCTTGTTATATATACGTATATAAAGTGCCTTTGCCAAAAACTGGTTTGTGGTGGCAGTGTTTTTCGATTAATTTTTTTTTTTCAACAAGTCGGCCGTCTCCCACCAAGGCAGGGTGACCCAAAAAGAAAGAAAATCCCCAAAAAGAAAATACTTTCATCATCATTCAACACTTTCACCTCACTCACACATAATCACTATTTTTGCAGAGGTGCTCAGAACACAACAGTTTAGAAGCATATACGTATAAAGATACACAACATATCCCTCCAAACCACTAATATCTCGAACCCCTCCTTTAGAGTGCAGGCATTGTACTTCCCATTTCCAGGACTCAAGTCCGGCTATATAAAAATAACCGGTTTCCCTGAATCCCTTCACTAAATATTACCCTGCTCACACTCCAACAGATCGTCAGGTCCCAAATACCATTCGTCTCCATTCACTATCGAACAAGCTCATGCATGCCTGCTGGATGTCCAAGCCCCTTGCCCACAAAACCTCCCTCACCCCTTCCTTCCAACCTTTTCAAGGATTACCCCTACCCCGCCTTCCTTCTTCTACAGATTTAAATGCTCTCCATGTCATTCTACTTTGATCCATTCTCTCTAAATGACCAAACCACCTCAACAACCCCTCTTCAGCCCTCTGGCTAATACCTTTATTAACTCCACACCTTCTCCTAAATTCCACACTCCGAATTTTCTGCATAATATTTACGCCACACACTGCCCTTAGACAGGACATCTCCACTGCCTCCAACCGCCTCCTTGCTGCTGCATTCACAACCCAAGCTTCATACCCATATAAGAGTGTTGGTACTACTATACTTTCATACATTCCCTTCTTTGCCTCCAGAGATAATGTTTTTTGACTTCACATATACCTCAATGCACCACTCACCTTTTTTCCCCTCATCAATTCTATGATTAACCTCATCCTTCATAAATCCATCCGCCGACACGTCAACTCCCAAATATATGAAAACATTTACTTGTTCCATACTCCTCCTCCCCAATTTGATATCCATTTTTTCTTTATCTAAATCATTTGATACCCTCATCACCTTACTCTTTTCTATGTTCACTTTCAACTTTCTACCTTTACGCACACTCCCAAACTCATCCACTATGCAATTTTTCTTTAGAATCTCCCATAAGCACAGTATCATCAGCAAAAAGTAACTGTATCAATTCCCATTTTGTATTTGATTCCCCATAATTTAATCCCACCCCTCTCCCCAACACCCTAGCATTTACTTCTTTTACAACTCCATCTATAAAAATATTAAACAACCATGGTGACATTACACATCCCTGTCTAAGACCTACTTTTACCGGGAAGTAGTCTCCCTCTCCTCTACACATCCTAACCTGAGCCTCACTATCCTCATAAAAACTCTTTACAGCATTTAGTAACTTACCACCTATTCCATACACTTGCAACATCTGCCACATTGTTCCCCTATCCACTATCATATGCCTTTTCTAATCCATAAATGCAATAAAAACTTCCCTACCTTTATCTAAATACTGTTCACATATATGCTTCAATGTAAACACTTGATCTACACATCCCCTACCCACTCTGAAACCTCCTTGCTCATCCGCAATCCTATATTCTGTCTTACCTCTAATTCTTTCAATGATAACCCTACCATACACTTTTCCTGGTATACTCAGTAAACTTATTCCTCTATAATTTTTACAATCTCTTTTGTCCCCCTTCCCTTTATATAAAGGGACTATACATGCCAGTCCCTAGGTACCTTCCCCTCTTTCATACTTTTATTAAACAAAAGTACCAACCACTCCAACACTATATCCCCCCCCTGCTTTTAACATTTCTGTCATGATCCCATCAGTTCCAACTGCTTTACCCCCTTTCATTCTACGTAATGCCTCACGTACCTCCCCCACAATTACATTCTGCTCTTCTTCACTCCTATAAGATGGTATACCTCCCTGGCCAGTGCATGAAATTACCGCCCCTCTTTCTTCCTCAACATTTAAAAGTTCCTCAAAATATTCTCGCCATCATTCTAATACCTCCCTCTCCCCATCTACTAACTCCCCTACTCTGCTACTCTGTTTTTAAATGACAAATCCATACATTCTTAGGCTTTCTTAACTTGTTTAACTCGCTCCAAAATTTTTTCTTATTTTCATTAAAATTTCTTGACAATGCCTCTCCCACTCTATCATCTGCTCTCCTTTTGCACTCTCTCACCACTCTCTTCACCTTTCTTTTACTCTCCATATACTCTGCTCTTCTTATAACACTTCTGCTTTGTAAAAACCTCTCATAAGCTAATTTTTTCTCTTTTATCACACCCTTTACTTCCTCATTCCAATAATCACTCATCTTTCCTCCTGCCCCCACCCTCCTATAACCACAAACTTCTGCCCCACATTCTAATACTGCATTTTTAAAACTCATCTAACCCTCTTCAATCCCTCCCACTACTCATCTTTGCACTAGCCCACCTTTCTGCCAATAGTCGCTTATATCTCACCCGGACTTCCTCCTCCTTTAGTTTATACACTTTCACTTCCCTCCTACTTGTTGTTGCCACCTTCCTCTTGTCCTATCTACCTCTTACTCTAACTATAGCTACAACTAAATAATGATCCGATATATCAGTTGCCCCCTCTATAAACGTGTACATCCTGGAGCCTACCCATTAACCTTTTATCCACCAATACATAATCTAACAAACTACTTTCATTACATGCTACATCATACCTTGTATATTTATTTATCCCCTTTTTCATAAACTATGTATTACTTATTACCAAATCTCTTTCTACACATAGCTCAATTAAAGGCTCCCCATTTACATTTACCCCTGGCACCCCAAATTTACCTACTACTCCCTCCACAACATTTTTACCCACTTTAGCATTGAAATCCCCAACCACAAGTACTCTCACACTTGGTTCAAAACTCCCCATGCATTCACTCAACATTTCCCCAAATCTCTCTCTCTCCTCTGCACTTCTCTCTTCTCCAGGTGCATATATGCTTACTATAACCCACTTTTCACATCCAACCTTTATTTTACTCCACATAATCCTTGAATTAATACATTTATAGTCCCTCTTTTCCTGCCATATCTTATCCTTCAACATCATTGCTACTCCTTCTTTAGCTCTAACTCTATTTGAAACCCCTGACCTAATCCCATTTATTCCTCTCCACTTAAACTCTCCCACTCCTTTCAGCTTTGTTTCACTTAAAGCCAGGACATCCAGCTTCTTCTCATTCATAACATCCACAATCATCTCTTTCTTATCATTTGCACAACATCCACGCACATTTAGACTTCCCACTTTGACAATTTTCTTCTTATTCTTTTTAGTAATCTTGACAGGAAAAGGGGTTACTAGCCCATTGTTCCCGGCATTTTAGTTGACTTTTACAACACGCATGGCTTACGGAGGGAAGATTCTTATTCTACTTCCCCATGGATATAAAAGGAAAAGTAGTAAGACCAAGAACTATTAAGATAAAATCAAAGAAAACTCAGATGAGTGTGTATAAATAAATGTGTACATGTATGTGTAGTGTGACCTAAGTGTAAGTAGAAGTAGCAAGACATACCTGTAATCTTGCATATTTATGAGAGACAAAAGACACCAGCAATCCTACCATCATGTAAAACAATTACAGGCTTTTGTTTTACACTCACTTGGCAGGACGGTAGTACCTCCCTGGGTGGTTGCTGTCTACCAACCTAAATATGATGTGGATACATCTTACCTCAGGTCCATTCTTTTATCTTATGAAGCTAAATCCCACTTTTTCTGAAGGCCTTTGAAACAGACTGACACTTTCATGTCTGAATAATAACCATTTCTCTTCAGACTTTGTTAAAGCAAAACTCATTCCACAGGGAAGAGCTCTTAGCACAACTATTTTTATTAGCTATTAATATCCTAGTTTAGAGAATTTGGTCTGTTTTACATATAGATTATTTTGCCATTGCTTGTGCAGATAGATATTCAGTAAATTTCTACCACCTTACAGACAGCACATCACATGACTTCAAGTTCTCAGTATCTAAAACTAAATTATATTTTCTTGGTTACCTGTTATTCCATGTTTCATACTCTCCCTTTCTGCCAAACAAATTTCTGGGTCTCCATTTTGACTGAAGAATGTCATGGATATTATATGTGATACTCAGTTACCTCTTGTCAATTCCAGGGGACACCACCCCCACAGCCTAATCCCAGTGCCAGCTACTTTCCTAACATATACTGCATGCTAGGTGTTACTTAGATTGAATTTACTTAAAATTTTGTTATGCTTTACCTAGGGGTCCAAGATTTCTCTTCTTAGCCCTCGTATGACATTGATTTTATCTAAACTCGATTATGGAAATTAGGTGTATTCATCTGATGCAACAGCTATTCTCTCCAAGCTTCATGATCTCTATCAAGACTGTCTTAGTGCTTTTCACTCATCTCAGTTGAAAGCCTATATGTATAGTTTTATGTTTCTTAATGATAAGACCAACAAGATAGTCACTGTATGCTCCCTTGTTTACTTTCATTACCCTATGACCTATATAATAATCACACTAATAAGTGAAGCTGGTACTTTCAATCCTTACCCTTTATTACATCCTTTGATCTTCATCCTTAAACTCTGGTCACTTTTCTCAATCTATCTCTGTTTCTTTTCATCCTGTTCAGTCAACTTTTCTATTCCACCTTCAGAAGTACTGATAATTCAAGTACTGTAATGTAAATCCCTCCCTTCCCTTTCCAAAGTCTCTTATCACTGTTATGGATATGCATGCCCTCTTCCCTGTTCATTTTTATTTGCTGTACATGCACATGCTACTACCATGAACTTGCAGCCATCATTTAAACTGCTTTTCTTCCTTCTTAGCTGATTCAAAGTACATTGCAAGCTCTTCAGAGCTTTGACTCCTCGCATTCCATTATTCTTCACATCTAACACCGGCCATGTCACCTCTCCAGCAAACAAAAATGTCATCTTTTGTTAGTTCCCTAGTCATTCTGGCATTCTGGGAAATGAACTTGCAGACACTTCTGTATGTTCCACAGTCCAGGACCTGCTTCTATAGGAAAGCATCATCAAAAATATAACCAAAACTAATATTCATGTTGTGTATAAATAGAAATTCTACAAAACAACATTTGTGAAGACTAGTAGATGGTTTTGGGAGAGGACCAGCTTATAATATAACTATGGTCTCTCACATGACAGAAAAGAACATGGATGTATAGTATAAGCAGTATTAAACTTTAAATAAAAATTACCGTTAATCTCATGACTTCGAGGCCAAAGTGTGATGCAGTTGTTATGCCTCCAGTAAATACTTCACGGGTGAACTTTGGAGCATTGTCATTGATGTCATTAACAAACACATAAACTTTTAAAAGTGTGTCATCTCGGGGGTCGAAGAAGGCAACAGGCTCAGGTAACGTGAGGCAGTCCTCTGTGGCCTTGATCAGTAGCGTGTAGTGGTCCTCAATTTCACGATCCAGCTCCTTCATTGTCTGAAATGAGTAGTTGGAGAGGCATTTTAATACGATCTCATCATTGTACAACTTTTCCACCATTCAAAGGAAGGTGTAAAACACATTTTCCCCTACAAACCTGTGCAAGGAAGGACTGGGGTTACATTTCTAGAGGTACAACAAAACTAGAAACAGTACATAAGAACATAAGAACATAAGAAAGGAGGAACACTGCAGGAGGCCTGCTGGCCCATACTAGGCAGGTCCTTTACAATTCATCCCACTAACAAAACATTTACCCAACCCGATTTTCAATGCTACCCAAGAAATAAGCTCTGATGTGAAAGTCCCACTCAAATCCAACCCTTCCCACTCATGTACTTATCCAACCTAGATTTGAAACTACCCAAAGTCCTAGCCTCAATAACCCAACTAGGTAGACTGTTCCACTCATCAACTACCCTATTTCCAAACCAATACTTTCCTATGTCCTTTCTAAATCTAAACTTATCTAATTTAAATCCATTACTGCGGGTTCTCTCTTGGAGAGACATCCTCAAGACCTTATTAATATCCCCTTTATTAATACCTATCTTCCACTTATACACTTCGATCAGGTCTCCCCTCATTCTTCGTCTAACAAGTGAATGTAACTTAAGAGTCTTCAATCTTTCTTCATAAGGAAGATTTCTGATGCTATGTATTAATTTAGTCATCCTACGCTGAATGTTTTCTAACGAATTTATGTCCATTTTGTAATACGGAGACCAGAACTGAGCTGCATAATCAAGGTGAGGCCTTACTAATGATGTATAAAGCTGCAGTATGACCTCTGGACTTCTGTTGCTTACACTTCTTGATATAAATCCCAGTAATCTATTTGCCTTATTACGTACGCTTAGGCATTGCTGTCTTGGTTTAAGGTTGCTGCTCACCATAACCCCCAAGTCCTTTTCGCAATCTGTATGGCTAAGTTCTACATCATTTAATTTATAAGTACTAGGGTTATGGGCACTCCCAAGCTTCAGAACCTTGCACTTATCTACATTGAACTGCATCTGCCACTTTTCTGACCAAGAATAGAGTTTGTTTAAATCCTCCTGAAGTTCCCTAACATCTACGTTTGAATCAATTATCCTACCTATCTTTGTGTCATCGGCGAATTTGCTCATATCACTAGTAATTCCCTCATCAAGATCATTGATATATATTATAAACAACAACGGGCCCAAGACTGATCCCTGTGGAACGCCACTTGTTACAGATCCCCACTCGGATTTAACCCCATTTATGGACACTCTCTGCTTCCTGTCAGTGAGCCATGACTCGATCCACGAGAGCACTTTTCCCCCAATGCCATGGGCTGCCACTTTCTTTAACAGTCTATGGTGCGGAACTCTATCAAAAGCCTTACTAAAATCTAAGTAAATAATATCAAATTCTTTATTGTGGTCAACAGCCTCAAAAGCTTTACTGAAGAAAGTTAATAAATTAGTTAGACAAGACCGGCCTCTTGTGAATCCATGCTGAGTATCATTAATCAAGCTATGCTTATCGAGATGGCTTCTTATAATCTCAGCTATAATTGACTCTAGTAATTTGCCTACAATTGAGGTCAGGCTTATTGGGCGGTAATTTGACGGTAACGACTTGTCCCCTGTTTTAAAAATAGGAGTTACATTAGCCATCTTCCACATATCAGACACTACACCTGTTTGAAGAGATAAATTAAAAATATTAGTTAATGGTTCACAGAGTTCCATTTTGCATTCCTTAAGAACCCTTGAAAAAACCTCATCAGGACCCGGCGACTTATTTTGCTTCAGTCTGTCTATCTGCCTCACAACCATCTCACTAGTGACTGTGATGTTACATAATTTATCTTCTTCTAGCCCACTGTAAAAATTAATTACTGGAATATTGTTAGTGTCTTCCTGTGTAAAAACTGAGAGAAAATAATTATTTAAAATCAAGCACATTTCATTCTCATTGTCAGTAAGGTGCCCATAGTTATTTTTAAGGGGACCTATCTTATCTCTAACTTTTGTTCTATAGACCTGGAAAAAACTTTTTGGGTTAGTTTTAGAATCCCTAGCAACTTTAATTTCATAGTCCCTTTTAGCTTTTCTTATCCCCTTTTTAATGTCCCTCTTAATGTCAATATACTGATTCATAAGATGACCCTCACCTCTTTTGATACGCCTATAAATTCCTTTCTTATGCCCTAGTAGATATTTGAGCCTATTATTCATCCATTTTGGGTCATTTCTATTTGATCTAATTTCTTTATATGGGATAAACGCTCTTTGAGCAGCATGTATAGTGTTCAGAAAACTGTCATATTGATAGCTCTCTTCGTTACCCCAGTCAACAGATGATAAGTGTTCTTTAAGCCCATCGTAATCTGCTAAGCGAAAATCTGGGACTGTTACTGAGTTATCGCTACTATCGTACTTCCATTCAATGCTAAATGTAATTGATTTGTGGTCGCTAGCACCCAGTTCCTCTGAAATTTCTAAATTATTAACAAGGGATTCATTGTTTGCCATAACTAAGTCAAGCAGGTTATTTCCCCTTGTAGGTTCTGTCACAAACTGCTTCAAAAAACAATCCTGAAATACTTCTAAGAAGTCGTACGATTCTAAATTCCCAGTCAAGAAATTCCAATCAACATGACTAAAGTTAAAGTCTCCTAGAATTACTACATTATCGTGCCTTGTGGCCTTAACAATTTCCTCCCATAGTAGTTTCCCTTGGTCCCTATCTAAGTTAGGGGGACGGTATATCACTCCTAAAATCAGTTTTTCATGCCCCTCTGAAAATTCTATCCAAACAGACTCTGTATGTGTTACTTCAGACTTAATACCCGTTTTTATGCAACAGTTCAAGCGATCTCGGACGTACAATGCCACCCCAACCCCCCTCCCAATACTTCTATCTTCTTGGAACAATTTAAAACCCTGAATATGACATTCCGCAGGCATGTCCCGACTTTTTGAATTAAACCACGTCTCAGTTAAGGCAAATACATCAATGTTACCTACACTAGCAACTAATCTCAACTCGTCCATCTTATTCCTAGCACTACGGCAATTAGCATAATAAACATTGAAAGACTCTCCTTTCTCTTTACCCTTCCTGCTCATTTCTATTTTTCTACTAAACCTATTACCGTCTTTATCACCCAAGGTCCCTGGCTTTTCAATATCTATCTCGTTCTTATTATTACTAGTTCCCCTAGAACTCGTAATATTACTACACTGGGACTTCACTGTTTTCCTGCCAAAACCCATACCACTAACTATTCCTAGTTTAAAGTCCTAACTGCTCCCTCCACTGCAGTTGCCAGTGCTCCCACCCCACACCTAGATAAGTGAACCCCATCCCTAGCATACATGTCATTTCTGCCATAGAAGAGGTCCCAGTTGTCAATGAATGTTACCGCATTTTCCTTACAGTATTTGTCCAGCCAGCAATTGACACCAATTGCCCTGGACAACCATTCACTTCCAACTCCCCTCCTTGGCAAAATACCACATATGAGAGGGTTCCCACCCTTACTTCTAATTATTTCTATTGCTGACCTATACCTGCTAATCAGGTCCTCACTCCTACGTCTGCCAACATCGTTGCCTCCAGCACTGAGACAGATAATAGGATTGCTCCCATTACCTCTCATGATGTCATCCAGACGGCTAACAATATCCTCCATCCCAGCCCCAGGAAAGCAAACTCTCTGTCTCCTACTCCTGTCCTTCAAGCAGAACGCCCTATCCATATACCTAACTTGGCTATCCCCAACAACAACAATATTCTTACCTTCCTTAATGTCTTTCGTCGTGTCGTTCCCAGTAGTCAACTCACATTCGTCGGGTAGCACTGAGAATGTATTGGATGTTTCCACAACAGTTTCCACGGCAGTCTCTTTCTTCTTCATCGTTTCTACCTTTCCATTCGTCTTCTTGATCGTCAACTTCTTTCCCTGCTGTCCAGCCACTGACCAGTTTCCCTTCTTGACCTGAGGACTCAAAACAGGAGGACTACTACGAATCTTCTTGTTCTCCTCGGTCAATCGCCGAATTTCCAAATTCGCCAACCTCAATTCTTCCTTAAGCTGTTGGTAAAGTTGCTCGATGGAGGGCATCTTGCTTCAATTCTAGAGAGCGCGCAAACAGGTCTTCACAGAGCCAAGTACACGTCAACAAATAATACAAATTTCAACCTAAGTAAATGTTTTGTTTTACATTAGGATTCATTTTGGATTTTAGACCATACCTCTGTACTACAGGTTTATCAGTCTAATCTGGTTAATACTGATATTCTTAAATAAAAAGTACAGCATCAAAATAAAAAGATTTGGAAGTGTGAAACCCAACAAACCAGAAAATCAGATATAGTAGAACCGCTGTATCCAATGATTCAGTTTCCATGGTTTTAGTTATCTACGGTTTACCGTATCCCAAAAATAACCCTTATGTTTTGCTTAATAATGGCCCAAAAGTGCAAAAGTAGTGATGCTGGCAATTCTTCAAAGCCTAAGAGAAGCTGTGAAGTGCTTCCCATGAGTGAAAATGGGCTAAGTCTAGACTTATTTTCCATAAGAAATAATGTAAATTCAATTAATCAATTCCAGACACAAAAATATTAACAAAAAATACATTTTATAGAGAAGATCTATAGTTTTACATACAGAAAACAATGAGAAATAAATATAAAGCACTAATGAAATGGATAAATGAACATTTAAATAACTTTTACCTTTACTGAAGACTCTTGTTGGTGAATGGAAGATGGCAAGGAGGGGAGAGAGAGGAGAGGTTATCTCTACCACCCTCTACCACCATTCAATTCTATTGTGTTTCTCGCCTTCTTTATCAAAGGGTTGGCACTTGGAACCTTCTTTGGCCCCATGGTGGCTTATTTAGCAGTCACACTCAATAAACAAGCACAAAAAAAAAAAATGGATTTATTACGAAATGTTTCATATGAATGCGTAGGGTAATGTTCACTCAACAAGAAACAAAGCCAGTTTACCTGGAGAGGGTTTCAGGGGTCAATGCCCCTGTGGCCCAGTCTGAGACCGGGCCTCATGGTGGATCAGGGTCTGATCAACCAGGCTGTTACTGCTGGCCACATGCAAGCTGACGTACAAACCACAGCCCGGTTGGTCAGGTACTGACTTTAGGTGCCTGTCTAGTGCCTTCTTGAAGACAGCCAGGGGTCTATTGGTAATCCCCCTTATGTATGCTGGGAGGCAACGGGCCCTGGACACTTATTGTGTTGTCTCTCAGCGTACTCGTGGTGCCCCTGCTTTTCATCGGGGAAATGTTGCATCTCATGCCGAGTCTTTTGCTTTCACATGGAGTGATTTTCATGTGCAGGTTTGGTACCAATCCCTCCAGGACCTTCCAAGTGTATATTATCATGTATCTCTCTCGCCTGCATTCAAGGGAATACAGATCAAGGACCTTCAACCTTTCCCAATAGTTTAGTTGCCTTATTGCACTTGTGTGTGCCGTGAAAGTTCTTTGTACACTCTCCAGGTCTGCAATGTCGCCAGCCTTGAAGGGGGCCATTAGTGTACAGCAGTATTCCAGCCTAGAGAGCACAAGCGATTTGAAGAGAATCATCATGGGCTTGGCCTCCCTAGTTTTGAAGATTCTCATTATCCATCCTATCATTTTCCTAGCGGATGAGGTAGATACATTGTTGTGGTCTTTGAAGGTGAGATCCTCTGACATTATCACTCCCAGGTCCTTCACATTACTTTTCCTCTCCATTGTATGGTTAGAATTTGTGGTATACCCTGGTATACTCTGTGTGTGAGGGGCTTGGGTTTCCAGCAAGCGTGCACGAGCATGTTAGACAGGAGCGAATGGAGACAAATGGTTTTTTAGGACTTGACGTGCTGTTGGAGTGGAAGCAAGGTAACATTTGTGAAGGGATTCATTTATGAAGGTAACATTTATGAAGGGATCCAACAGGCTGGACTTGAGTCCTGGAGATGGGAAGTACAGTGTCTGCACTATGAAGGAGGGGTGTTAATGCTGCAGTTTTATAACTGTAGTGTAGGCATGCCTCTGGCAAGGCAGTAATGATGATGAAAGTTTTTCTTTTTCAGGCCACCCTGCCTTGGTGAGAAATGGCCGATGTGTTAATAAAAAAAATAAAAAATCCTGTTAGTGTATTCTTTTCTATTCTTTACTAGTAGCTGCCTCACATGAGTAATGAGGTGATAATGATGATGATGATAATAAATGACATTCACAAAGATTACAACTGTCATCCTCAGTATCACTAAACCTTAGTTTCTATAATAATTTCAAACGAAATTTTCAATCACTGCAGCAGTACTTGTAAAAGCTTTTGGAAAAATCAAATCTAATCATTCTTCTGATATCTAGCACTTGCATAAAAGTCACCTAAGATGCAAAGAACATACAGAAATTTAATGAAATTTCTGTATGCATTCATAGATTTCTCTTTCATATTTTATCAACATGTACAATTACTGTAGCACATTTCTACTGCTTTTTATTAAAATAAATCTAATGAAGTGTAATAGGAATATTTTTTTATTCTGTACTTACTGAAAGTTCATGCGAGAAACTCTCAAGATTAAAAGTTCCATATTCATCTCCACCAACGATGAAATAACATACATGGGCACTTCTGTCTTCATCAACATCATCCAGGTCTACTGTGTCTGCTAACTTTGCCCTTTCTGTACCTGGTGCCTTATGTTCTGTAGAATTGATTACTAGTTAAAACAAGAAAGTAGAATGCATGAAAAACCTGTAATGCCACTTTAAAATCAATAAATTATAAATTTCACAACTTTGGTTCCTAGTTCTAATGAATAATGCAATAAAAATCTCACACAATCAAGTACAGTCACACCTCATAAATCTAAATTCTACATAAATGAAAACTACTTCAGTGAAATACTACACTTGATCTTACCAATCCTCATTTACTAAAATAAATTATAACAGCAAATTTGAGTTTCTAAAAGCATGAGTACACACACAACATATACAGGTGAATTTTTTTTTTTTCACAAGTCGGCTGTCTCATACAGGTGAATGTGTTCGGATATTTGGGAGTGGACATGTCAGCAGATGGGTACATGAAAGACAAGGTAAACCACAGAAATGATGAAGGAAAAAAGGTAGGTGGTGAATTGAGGTATCTGTGGAGACTTAAACATTATCTATGGAGGCAAAGAGGGGGAATGTATGAGTGTGTAGTAGTACCAACATTCTTATATGGGTGTGAAACATGGGTTTTGAATTTTGCAGAGGAGGAGGAGGCTGGAGGCAGTGGAGATGATGTGTCTAAGGGCAATGTGTAACGTCAATATTATGCAGAGAATTCGTAGTTTGGAGATTAGGAGGTGTGGAATACTGAAAGTATTATCCAGAGGGCTGAGGAAGGGTTGTTGAGGTGATTGGTCATTTAGAGAGGATGGAGCAATATAGGAAGACTTGGAGGGTAAGCAAGTTAACATATATGAAAGAATTCAGGCAAAATTAGTAAGCCCGACTTAAGTACCATAGATGGGAAGTACAGTGCCTTCACTCAGAAGTAGGGTGATGATATCACTGATTGTGATATCAGCAGACTTCTGACAAGACAGCAGTTGAATAATAGTAAATGTGTTTTCTTTTTGGGTCACACTGCCTTGATGGGACATGCCCATTGAGGTAAAAAAAAATATTATAATTTTTATTATTATTATAGTGTAAGAAAATATATACAAACTTCTATTCAGTATTCAAAATGAGTTCTATATATAGTGAAATGCATTTACAGCTATGTATGACTATCTAGTTTAATACAATAAATAAAGCTAAAACTAATTTTTTTTAATTGCATAGTACATGTGGGGTAGAGGGAAGGAGGGATACAAGTCATCCTAGGAAAGGTAGGAGGGAGGGAGGGAGGGTAAAGGTTTTGTGTTTGAGGGGCTTGGACATTAAGAGGCTTGAGTGAGTGGAGACCAGTGGTTTTTATGATTTGATGTGCTGTTGAAGTGTAAACAAGGAAACATTTACAAAGAGATTCAGGGATACTGGTTAGCCAGACTTGAGTTCTACAGGCAGGAAGTACAGTGCCTTCACTCTGAAGGAGTGATGGGAATGTTGCAGTTTGAGGGGTCATCTGAACTGTTATGTCAGTATACTTCTGGCAAGACTGACTGAATGAATGATGATGAAAGTGTTTCTTCTTTTTCAGGTAACCTTACCTCAATGGGAGATGGCCACTATTAAAAATAAAGTTTCTCTTACCTGTAAAATTTACTGTTACTTCATCTTGCAAGAACTGAGGCTCAAAGTCATTTACATTTCTGACGTAAATAGTCAAGTCAAGATCACTAGATAGTGGGGTTGGAACGCCTTGATCATATGCTTCAACACGGATCTGTAGTGAAATGATGTATGTTATAGATTTCATCATTAAAATACAATACTGAATGGGTGAAACAAAATTGCAACATACTTTCTATCGTGAACCACATACAGAAACGATGGAATTATGAAAGCAACATTTAAACTGCAAAAGATGCACAACTTAAATAAATCTGATAACAAAATACTAACCTCGTAAATCTTTTGTCTCTCTCGATCAAGCGGTTTCTGAAGTAGTACTGCCCCTGTAACCTGATCAATGGTGAATGTCTGCCAGTTACCTAATGCATCTTTTAAGATTCTGTAATGTACTGCTCCATTTATTCCTATATCTTCATCTGTGGCTCGCACCTGGATCACCAAACTTCCAACAGTGGCATTCTGACAATGATATTACATGTTAAAAATAATATCCCACACAGAATTTATTGCTGAGAAAATACATCCTACTTTACATGGGTACTAAAATTTTAGAATAAACAAACATTATGTCAACACCTGAGATTTATGTGTACAAATACACAACACATCTAAAAATTGAAGAATCATGGTTCAATATTTATTCTGAAAAGTGCAAAACCTAATTATAAAAAAAAGTGAAGACTAACCTCAGGAACACGTATTGTTAGATTAGCTGATGGAGAGACAAACTGAGGTGCATGATCATTAAAATCAGCCACACAAATATTGATCTGTGATGTAACAGAATTTGGTGGAAATCCTCTGTCTTGTGCTTGTATTAACAATGAGTAGTTTCCATATTGTCCTACCAATGGTTTTGCAGCAAATATCTGAGCAGCGGTTTGTTCTATTACACGAACATCAAATAAACCTAGAAAAACAGACAAATTATATATCCATTATATACGAACACAGTGAATTATTATTATTATATGCAAGTACATTCGATAACATGCACACTTTACATCAATATACCATAGGGGATTTTATTCCAGTACGACATACCTTTTTCATTACCACCCTCAATAGTAAAAAGAATTCTTCCATTAGGTGAAGATGGATCATCGCCATCAGTAGCTCTCACAACAGTGACTGTATCTCTTGGTTCATGGAACTCTGTGATCATTGTGCAACCTTCTCGCTCCTCAAAAACTGGGGCTTCATCATTGATATCAGCGATAGTCACACTAAAATAAAAATATAAGAAAATTAAACTATTTTAATGGGTAGGTAACAGAACACCTAAAGATAAAAAGTGTAGAAGACATGTGCCAAATGCTTGAAATAGCTTTACACGATTTCCTACATCTTATGGTGTAATCCAAGGCATTAGAGCTACCTTCCCCTTCCTTGGATCAAACCTGATTACCTCCCATTTCCTATGTGGTATATGACCCCTACAGGTTTAGCTATTTCCCATGAATGTAATAATATGGTAATACATCTTACGGTGACACTTTTATATAATTAAATTTTGTAACCTTAACATAACATGGACCAGTTTTATAGAAAGCATTAAGTCATGTTGTATTTTTCTTATACTTCAGCAATGGGTATAAGCCATTCATCAATGGCTATCAGTAGCAACTGTTAATCAGATACTATGGTGCCCCTCATAGTAAAACATTAATTAACAACCTAGGTTGATAAAACACTGAGTGTAAGACTACTCAATATAATAACCAAAAGTTTATTACAAATACAAGAGAAGTGATTAGATGTGATTGTAAGAATGGCTAGTTCATAGTAATCCCTTAATTAAACTTAAAAGTCTTAGACAGGTGAGGGAAGGGAATTATAAGCTTATTTAAGGTACTCAGGGAAACGAATTAGCCAAACTTGAGTTCTGGAGGGAAGAATAGTGCCTGTACTCTGAAGGAGGGGTGGGGATGTTATGGTGTGCAGAATCATCTGAACTGCAATGTCAGCATGCTTGTGGCAAGACAGTGATTGAGAGAGACAGTGAAAGTGTTTCTTCTTTGTTGGGTCACCCTGCCTAAGTGAAAGATAGATGGAGTGATAAAAAAATTAAGGGATTAGTATTTTAAGTAATTACAATATCTCGCATCACTTGTATTTCATTTGCAATCAAAATGCATCAAGATGTATGTCAGTTTATGCCATACATCTGAGGGAGTCTTCATAAAATGGGTGTTAGTCAACTGGTGTGGGTCACATCCTGGGACAAAACTGACCTAATTTGCAGGAAATGCTCTGCATAACAAGGGGCTTTCTATACAGTAGTATGTCACTGATGTCAGCTAGACCTGTATACCTTGTACATGTGCTTATAGAAACAAAGATATAAAATAAAAACCCATCTTTGCTTTATTTCCAATTCAAGATGCTTCTTATATGCACCTGCATATTTTCTGCTACTATTTATTCATTTCATATTCTAAGCTACTGTATATGGCACCCTTCAGAAAAAAGTTCTCTGTTATCTTCTAAAAAGCATGCTTTCTTGACGGAAAATAACAAAAAAGGCAGCATACTCAAGCTATAAAAGAATTAATGTTAAATGGTTTCTTTTTACAATGTGTAAGTTTTGTTGCCTAATTTTGCATCATCAGAGTTCATTAATTTCAGTAAAATAATAAAAATACTCCTAGGTAGTAGGTTGGTAAACAGCAACTGCCCAGGGAGGTACTACCGTCCTGCCAAGTGAGTGTACAACAAAAACCTGTAATTGTTTTACATGATGGTAGGATTGCTGGTGTCTTTTGTCTGTCTCATAAACATGCAAGATTTCAGGTATGTCTTGCTACTTTTACTTGCACTTAGGTCACACTACACATACATGTACAAGCATATATATATACACACCCCTCTGGGTATTCTTCTATTTTCTTTCTAGTTCTTGTTCTTGTTTATTTCCTCTTATCTCCATGGGGAAGTGGAACAGAATTCTTCCTCCGTAAGCCATGCGTGTTCTAAGAGGCGACTAAAATGCCGGGAGCAAGGGGCTAGTAACCCCTTCTCCCGTATAAATTACTAAATTTAAAAGAGAAACTTTCGTTTTTCTTTTTGGGCCACCCTGCCTTGGTGGGATACGGCCGGTGTGTTGAAAGAAGGAAGAATAAAAATACTGAAATAAATTTGACAATGCATTGTCAAATGCTCTAATTTCCAGGATGCTCTTGACTTGACCTGACCTTGAACTTCTAATCTTTTCACTTGGCTTATCTTCTGTCTCTGGATTTTCTTCTTACTGGCTTCTTATATCTTAGCATTGGCCACTTTGCAAAGTGCAGTGCTCCTAAAATCTTCTTTTGTGTTTCTTTGTGTCCCCCTTTCTGATGTGTGTGTAGAGGGTGGAGTTGCCCAATTTTTCCATCGACTTGAGATGAAATTTCCTCAATTTACCATTACCACTGCTACTACTACTACTTCTATACATTACTACCACTATTATTATCTATCCCGCTTTCTGGCCTTTGTCGTCACCTGACCCATCTTTTAAATTTCTTTCCTTTCCTGCTTTCAGACCTATCTTCTGGCTTCTCCCATTTTTTGTTCAGTTGTGACTTGATAATGGTCCAAGATGGAGTGAAATGTTCACTAAAGTTTCCTCTCCTAAGTGTGGGTTATTTGTGAATTATTTCAGTCACAGTATTGTGACTTATTCTTCTGAAATTAAATTGCAAATAATAACTTACCCAATCTGCATGAAGGCATTCCTGGACTCGCCTGCAGAGTATCCAAACTGATAGTTATCCCAAGCTTCAATAAGTAGGTTGAAGGTGCTCAACTCTTCACGATTTAAGGAAGAAGCCACAGTAATAACCCCAGTATCAGGATCAATCTGTAAAAACATAACTATGAATCTGACAAACTTAAATACAGTATTATATTATATATATATGCAATACACTTACAAATCTATATCAATACTATGGTTACACTAGAAATGTGGTGGTCTACTACATTCTCTATCTTTCTCTTTACTTGTTTGTTTTTTTTCCTAGTCTCACTTGTATAAGATTACTAAGGCACTCTTCAGCATTTCCACATACTGTATTTTTCTTGCCCAACTGAGAGAAAGGCATTTCCTTTATAGCAGTCAAAGTGGCAAATTTTTTACATGTTTATGTACATTAACTGTTAAGTGTTATTTATATACTGTATACAACTTTGCTAGTTTTTGACATCATCAAACCAGGTACATTAAAATAACCTAAACAAGAATGCAAGAAGATGTAAAAAAATTATTCCCACCTTAAATTTTCCATGAGAGGATTTTCTGTCAAGAAGATAAGTTACTAGTCCATAATCTTCAGAATCTGCATCTACTGCTGTGACAGCAGCTACCTGTGTGCCAGGAGGGGCATCTTCTCTGATAGTTAGGTTGGAGGGAGGGTTCACAAAAACTGGATTGTTGTCATTCTCGTCAATTACCTGAAACACATTAAATATTTTAACTTTTTTTTTTTTTGTTAAGTGCTGTAGTGTAAACCACCCAGGGAGGTACTACCATCCTGCCAAGTGAGTGTAAAACAAAAGCCTGTAATTGTTTTACATGATGGTAGGATTGCTGGTGTTTTTTACTGTCTCGTAAACATGCAAGATTTCAGGTATGTCTTGCTACTTCTACTTACACTTAAGTCACACTACACATGCATGTACAAGTATATCTTCTTCTTTCAACAAACCGGCCATATCCCACCAAGGCAGGGTGGCCCAAAAAGAAAAACAAAAGTTTCTCTTTTCAAATTTAGTAATTTATACAGGAGAAGGGGTTACTAGCCCCTTGCTCCCGGCATTTTAGTCACCTCTTATAACATGAATGGCTTACGGAGGAAGAATTCTGTTCCACGTCCCCATGGAGATAAGAGGAAATAAACAAGAACAAGAACTAGAGAGAAAATAGAAGAAAACCCAGAGGGGTGAGTATATATATACATGTATGCTTGTATACATGTATGTATGTGTAGTGAGACCTAAGTGTAAGAAGTAGCAAGACGTACCTGAAATCTTGCATGTTTATGAGACAGAAAAAAGACACCAGCAATCCTACCATCATGTAAAGCAATTACAGGCTTTTGTTTTACACTCACTTGGCAGGATGGGAGTACCTCCCTGGGCGGTTGCTGTCTACCAACCTACTACCTATTTTTCTTTTTACATTTAGTAATTTATACAGGAGAAGGGGTTACTAGCCTTTTGCTCCTGGCATTTTAGTTTCCTCTTACAATAAAGTTATTTTATAAATCTAACATTCTATTCTGGTCTATTATAGTGAGGGAGTAGCTCATGTTACACCAGAGACACAAGGAACCTATGACTAGTATATGGTATTAACTGATTATGTCTCAACATTTATTCATTTGCTATCTATTTTAAATACACTATGGTAATGTTCTGAATATTCTATACTGGCTTAGCACTTTTTGTGAAATATAAAAACAGTAACAATAAACGAATTAAAATAAGTGATTCAAATACATCATTGGTGCAATAAAATTAAGAGTCTTTTATTCCGATATCATATAAGCTTGGTTCAATTTTTGCTAATATACTTGAATAATAATAATA
The DNA here is from genome assembly GCF_038502225.1 of Cherax quadricarinatus. Lineage (NCBI taxonomy): Eukaryota > Metazoa > Arthropoda > Malacostraca > Decapoda > Parastacidae > Cherax > Cherax quadricarinatus. The sequence goes on from NC_091309.1 coordinate 13,714,581, forward strand.
ATAATAATAACTCTCCATGGCCTAGGTAGTAGGTTGGTAGACAGCAGCTGCCCAGGGAGGTACTACCGTCCTGCCAAGTGAATGTAAAATGAAAGCCTGTAATTGTTTTACATGATGGTAGGATTGCTGGTGTTTTTTCTGTCTCATAAACATGCAAGGTTTCAGGTATGTCTTGCTACTTCTGCTTACACTTAGGTCACACTACACATACATGTACAAGCATATGTATACACACCCCTCTGGGTTTTCTTCTATTTTCTTACTAGTTCTTGTTCTTGTTTATTTCCTCTTATCTCCATGGGGAAGTGGAACAGAATTCTTCCTCCGTAAGCTATGCATGTTGTAGGAGGCGACTAAAATGCCAGGAGCAAGGGGCTAGTAACCCCTTCTCCTGTATATATTACTAAATGTGAAAGGAGAAACTTTTGTTTTTCCTTTTAGGCCACCCCGCCTTGGTGGGATACGGCTGGTGTGTTGAAAGAAAGAAAGAACTCTCCATGGGGAAGTGGAACAGAATTCTTCCTCTGTAAGCCATTGCGTGTCGTAAGAGGCGACTGAAATGCCAGGAGCAACGGGCTAATAATCCCTTCTCCTGTATATATATTACTAAATTTAAAAAGAGAAACTTTTGTTTTTCCTTTTGGGCCACCCTGCCCCGGTGGGATACGGCTGGTTTGTTGAAAGAATGATAATAATAATGATAATAATAATAATAATAATAATAATAATAATAATAATAATAATAATAGTAGTAGTAGTTACACTATAATTTAAGTACTGTACAGTAATTATCCTATAAACGACAATAGGTTATTTTTTAAGTGAAACTAATTTTGGCAATCCTTTAAAAAGACAGGATAGTGAGTGGTCTAATTGTAACAAAGTACAAAAGTACCATAATCTCACCTGAACTACAACATTTGCAGTATTTGAGCGAGGAGGTACACCTGAGTCGGTGGCTTGAACTGTAAAGTTTAACCATGAGAACTGCTCCCGGTCCACACGCTCAGCAACAACAATCTCCCCAGTTTCAGGATCAAGATTCACAAGTGACAATATCTCAGATGGTCCCTTTATGGCAAGAGATTATTTCAGTTATTATAACTGCATATACTGTACAGTATATACATGCAATGTTGCACATGCATGCATATTATATACAGTGTCTTGTGATCTTGTTATTTACTATGGTGGAAGTGAAACACATAAAATTCAAATATATTAGAGTAGGTGTACATGTACATCACTGTCTTCTATAGAAAAAATTACAAATGCAAGTCACTACATCAATGTGCTTATATAAAATACAGTACTATATGAGTAACACCCAATCATAGGGGGTGTCTATACTTTGGTGAATCATTATTGATCCAATGAATTGGAGGTATCCTCCCCTTCCTTGAATCAACCTGATTACCTCTCATTCCCCAGAGGTTCTGTATTACCCTTACAAGTTTAGTGCTTCCCTATAAATATGACAATAATAATAATAATAATGAATGGCAATTGTATTTACATAATTATACATCATGATTATAAATAAATATACTACTGTAAAAAAATTTAAAACAAGGCTATGGGAATATAACTCACTTGTAATGAGTAGGAGATAGTGCGATTCTTATCCACATCATCGGCCACAACTGTCACAACAGTTGTTCCCTTTTTAGCATTTTCCGCAATGCTTCTTCGGTAAAATGATTTACGGAAATGTGGGTCATTGTCATTGGTGTCTTCCACAATGATAGTCAGTGTTGCTGTAGCTGTTTGCTTCTCTGTTGCAGCTTCTATATCCTCGCAAACAATCCCAAGTCGGATCACTTCAACTTTTTCTCGATCCAGCTGATTTACAGTTCGAATCACGCCTTCTACCTGACTGATCTCAAAAGCACCAGCAAAGTCATACTCTGATGGCTGTAAGATAGATCAAATGTAGCTAGAGAATGGTCATAGTGTGAAAATAAAACAATATTGATGTTTCCGAAATTATATACAGCATTGTATATGCCTATTACTGTACAGTAAGTTATCACTTGAAACAGTATGACAATTTAAAGCACGTTTGAGATACAGTAATTTTAACAAAAGCTAATAGAAAGCCATTGGACATATTGATGTACTGTAAAATAACCAGAGCATCTTTTAAATAAACTTCATTTAATATATAAATACATATTTGGTCTTAAAATACAATGTGCCTATATGTAGTATTAATTTTCTATTCCTTTTCCCTAATCTTGACAAAAAAAACTTTTGTACCTTAACAATGACAATCTTGTTTTAACCCTAAAGGGTCAAAATGAGGGGAGTGGCACCTTCCTTCTCCTACACTGGTGCTACCCTCATTTTATGTCAATAATACCCTGCCTCTATCTTATTTATATTGTCATTTATTTGTTAATAGTATCCCTCTTTTTACCTTAACAATTGCACCCTCCTCGTTTCTAGCCTCAGAACTGTGGGCGTCAATGGAATAGCGAAGGCGGGGTCGAGCATCCAGGTCCATAGCCTCCACACGATACACATATGACCCAATATCTTCATTTTCAAAGACCCTGAGTGGAAAAAACTGAGTGTACCATTATTGAAGAAAAGGTTTAAAACAGTACATCTTACAAGTATATAGTGAAACTGTGCATAAATTCAACAATAGTATTACACTATTATTACTAAACATTATTTCTAACCTGATTACTCCCACTCTTCCCATTCCCCAGGTTCTGTATAAACTTTATGGATTTAGAGTTGAATCTAGGAAAAAGTTACATAAATTACATTTAAGATAACTGTAACCTCTGGCCACATGATGCTTAATTTAGTCTCACTTTGATCTATGGGAATAACCTAATAACTGCTTTGAAGGGGCTCATGCTAGGCCTTGCCACAACCATGCTGGTGTCAGATTTGTTTGAAAAACCTGCACTTGTAGTTAGTGGAGCCCATGATAAAATCCCTAGTGTACAGAATTATAACTAGTTGGGTTAATCTTATTAGGCCAGTATGGTGTAGTGATGAGAACAATGGCCTGTTAATTTCATGACTAGCTTGCCATAGGATTGAATCTTGTTCATTCCCAGTTACATTAGCACTGAATCATCCTTCTGCAGATACTAGAATTTGTATTAGAGTGGAATTCATGGAGGGCACTTCAAATCTCCATGCAGATATATACCAAATCTTCCAATGGGTCAAAGACAGTACTGTACTGTACTTGTACAGTACAGGGCAGTTTCACCTGCCCTTTCAAGGCAGATGAAACTGCAGTACAAGAGTATGTACAGAGAACCTTCACTACATATATAAATTCAGTAAAACACCTAAATTATGGGGACCTCAATGGAAATAAGTCACTCTGACTCTTCTGGGGTTATCCTAGGTTATCTACACATATGCTGCTATGTATGATTAAGTATGTAAGTGTATTCAGGTACAGGTACACATAAATAGTTACATAAATTATCATACATAGCAGCATATGTGTAGATTACTTAGGATAACCCTAAAAAGTAAATGCATTTGTGTATCTGTACCTGAATAAACTTACTGACATCTGAAGTCCCCTCAATCTGTACTCCTTGGAACTTGGGCAAGAAAGTTGTATTATAAGTAACACCTGGAAAATCCTAGGGGGACTGGGTCCCAAATCTGCACAGAGAAAGTGCTTTCCATGAAAACAAGAAGCTTGGCAGATGGTGCCATGAATATACTAATAGATAACACAATAGCGTAAAACCATTCTCATTGCTAAATTTACAAACTGTAATGCAGTTATCTAGCCTTAATATCAATATGCTCCATAACCTGTATCAATATAAAGTTTGAATTATTATTAGTCTGCCCGAAATGTCTAGTCATGCTAGGCTTGATTATGGCCCTCTCTGTAATTAGTAATTTATAATATGTAAACCACACACTGTAACCAATATTTTATAATATGGAAACTACACATTGTAATCTTTATAAAGAATAAACTTTTAATTTGATTCGATTTGAAAAGGCCCAACACTTTTCAAGTCTCCCGTCGTACATTGGGAAAATACCAACATATGCCTTGTTATCTTCAAGAGGGAACTAGGCCAATGTCCTCCTGGCTGATTAGACCTTGATGCACCATGAGGCCTAGTTTGAGTCTGGGCCATGAGGGCATTGACCCCTCAAAACATCCTTCAGGTATGGAGTAAGCCTAATGGACCATGCTTAGCAAGTTCTACTTACCCCCAACCACACACTCATGTATGTACCCATACAACTTTAACTAACTCAATCTAGTAATCAGTGGTATAACCAGGATCTAACATCATGGGTAGTGAGCACGTAAAAGAGGCAGCACCTAGTACATTAAAAGGCTCCAATTATTACCTTTACCCAAACTTGAAAAAATTGTGAAATTTCCTCGTCTTATGGGCCATATTTAGATTGTTATATTTTCGGACATCAAACATTTATTTTATGGCAGTAACTGTCATTTTGCTTTTTATCAAATTTTTAATGTTTAAGCACTTAGAACTAATAGTTAATAATTCTGCAAAAATGTGAAACTGGCCTAATTTAAGCTGTGGTAAACTTTTGTCGATTGATCAAGATCTCCAGACATATTTTTTAAGTGCTTCAAAATGCATACGAAATGAGGAAGGATACAGCAGCTGAAAAAGGCAATAGCACACACACACAGGATCAGGCGTCAGGACTACAAAGAGACCTGGACAGACTGGACACGTGGCCCAGCAACTGGCTTCTCGAATTCAACCCTGCCAAATGCAAAGTCATGAAGATTGGGGAAGGGCAAAGAAGACAGCAGACAGAGTATAGGCTAGGTGGCCAAAGACTGCAAACCTCGCTCAAGGAGAAAGATCTTGGGGTGACCATAACACCGAGCATGTCTCCAGAGGCACACATCAACCAGATAACTGCTGCAGCATATGGGCGCCTGGCAAACCTGAGAATAGCATTCCGATACCTTAGTAAGGAATCGTTCAAGACACTGTACACCGTGTACGTCAGGCTCATATTGAAGTATGCAGCTCCAGTTTGGAACCCACACCTGGTCAAGCACGTCAAGAAGTTTGAGAAAGTACAAAGGTTTGCAACAAGGCTAGTTCCGGAGCTCAGGGGAATGTCGTACGAGGAAAGGTTGAAGGAAATCAGACTGACGACGCTGGAGGACAGAAGGGTCAGGGGAGACATGATAACGACATACAAGATACTGTGTGGAATAGATAAGGTGGACAGGGACAGAATGTTCCAGAGAGGGGACACAGAAACAAGGGGTCACAATTGGAAGCTGAAAAAATCAGAAGAGTCACAGGGATGTTAGGAAGTATTTTTTCAGTCATAGAGTCGTCAGTAAATGGAATAGCCTAGCAAGTGATGTAGTGGAGGCAGGAACCATATATAGCTTTAAGACGAGGTATGACAAAGCTCAGGAAGCAGAGAGAGAGAGGACTTAGTAGCGATCAGTGAAGAGGCGGGGCCAGGAGCCAAGTCTCGACCCCTGTAACCACAATTAGGTGAGTACATACACACACAAAACCACCAAGTGTGCTCGAGGTGGTCTGGCAGCTCCTCCATCAATCATGCCACTGCTTAAGTCGTAATAATAAATATTAAAAAAGCGGTATAAACATCACGAACTTTGCTCTAATAAACTAAGTACAGTTTCACTGTCGAAATATATTCAATTTTTTCTATTAAAATACGTTTTTCTCCTGTAATTTCTGTTTAAATAAATTTTAACTTTTTTCCTGTGACTTCCTGTCACGTAGCACTTCAGGATGCAAATAATAATAATAATAATAATAATAATAATAATATTATTATTATTATTATTATTATTATTATTATTATTATTATTATTAATTCCCACGCAAACTGCATAACAAATCATGGCTTTACATTAGTTATAAATCAGAACATCTGGCTTACCTGACACTCCCAGGGTCCTTGAAGACAGGTGGTTTGTTATTAACATCAAGAATTGTAATGTTGACAACTGTCCTGGCCTGGAGCTGGGCAGTGCCAATGCCACCATCCAGGGCGATCACTTCCAGGATGTAAGTAGTGGCTCTGGGTTCTGTCCTGTCCGGGTCCAGCAGAGCACCCTGGGCCACAGAGATTACTCCAGTGTCTGCCTCCATCACGAACTTGTCTTGAGCTCCATGTTGGATACGAAATACTACCTTTTGATTTACCGAGGACCCGTCCTCATCATGCGCAAATACCTAAAATTAATAATCAAGGAAACATAAGTTATGTTTTTTTTTAAGTTCAGTTTAATGCCTATCAATTACATAGTGTTTTGCATAACTGTGGGCTTTGTGGAAAATACTGTATATATTTTCCAGAAATTCAGTATTTATATGTAAATAGATGGCCATACTGTATTTAATAATATTTATGTCATAGAAAACGGAAAGCCTGCGTCTGCGCAGACGGGACTCGCCATCTTGGTTTTGAATTGTGTACAACGCTGGTGTGATGGGAAGGAATTTTCGTACTCTAGAGGTTGAAATTGGGCTGACACCTCTCAAATAGGAGGCGAAATTGTTGGATGTGCATTCCTGCATAATTTGTGTGTCAGGCGACTGGACAACACAGCTCCAGGAACCTCAGATAAGTCTGTTTATGTTTAATTCTGGCCAGTAATTTCATAAATTTCGAGTGAGGTTTTCTGGGTATAATACACATTAATCTCCAGTCAAATTGGTGAGTGATATTAAGATATATTTTCCTTCTGTTATGTAATTGTGTATTTATATATAATCATTTTTTAATTTAATATACAGTCCACAAATTTATATATTTACCAGAATTCCTGGTGATGTATAATTCATTTAATTGATAGGTCCAGAGCAACTTGTGGATATGACAGTGGTAGGTGTCGAAGGGGGACATTTTTGCGACCTAGGTGTCCCAAATTCCTACTTGTCTAACTGATAAATAATAATTATCTATGCTCATTTATTGTTATGTACATAATTATACATACAGATAAATGTAATTTTCCACAGGCTTTTATATATAGGGGATAAACACTGTGAACCTATCTTAATAACACTGAAGTGTCTTCCTGGATATATATATAATATATATATATATATATATATATATATATATATATATATATATATATATATATATATATATATATATATATATATATATATATATATTACTGATGATTATTATGATGCATGTAATCTTTACACTACAAATCAAGGATATTTTAACACTAAAATAAGGATTAAACTCAGGTTATATACACAGAGTCAAACATCTCAGTGAATATTAATTTTCTTAAAAATAATAGCTAAGCTTTAATTTTAAAGTTACACATTATTATTATTATGGGGAGCGCTAAACCTGTGGGGATTATACATCGACAAGATTAATTCAGGGAATTGGAGCACAGATCCAAATTCCCTAATCAATATCAAGGAACCTAGCTTGAAGGGAGTTAAAAGTTACACAAAATTATCTTGATTTTTTTGGTGTGTCGACTAATTTTAATTAAAATTTAAAGAAATGATAAGGAAAACAAATTTAAATTATCATAAAACGTGCAACGTGAAGTTAATAAACTGTACTATATTCTCCATAACCATATCCTAGTTAGCATTACTGTAAATACATGGCTCCTGGTACACAACTGCCTTACAAAAAAAAAAAACTGCCATCACATTGTTCTGTTGTATTTACAAAAAGCACTTTAAAGTTCTGGTTATTCAGCTCTTTAAACATATTCCGTTTCTAACATCATATAACTAAATCTGTACCATCAATATTGGTGTTGTCGTGACCAAGGTACTCGTGTTACATAATGCGGTAAAACTATTCAAAAACTATTTTCCACATTCCACAATCCATGTCCATGAAACTCCAATGACATAGGCCAGAAATGCGAGCAAACTAGATAATATTTGCTCACATTTCTGGCATAAATAAGAACATAAGAACGAAGGAACACTGCAGAAGGCCTACTGGCCCATGTGAGGCAGGTCCAAGTCTCCTACCGGCTTAAGCCAATGCACCCAACCTAGTCAGGTCAGGTCACATTGACTTAAGGGAGGAACACGGCAACCGACCTGGTAGCACAAGCTATCAGGTCCAACTCACACCCACCCACATCCACTCATGTATTTATCCAACCTATTTTTAAAGCTACACGACGTTCTGGCCTCTATAACTGTACTCGGGAGTTTGTTCCACTCATCCACAACTCTATTACCAAACCAGTACTTTCCTATATCCTTCCTGAATCTGAATTTTTCCAACTTAAAACCATTGCTGCGAGTCCTATCTAGGCTAGATATTTTCAGCACACTATTTACATCCCCTTTATTTATTCCTGTCTTCCATTTATACACCTCAATCATATCCACCCTAATTCTACGTCTTTCTAGAGAGTGCAGATTCAGGGCCCTTAGTCTATCCTCATAGGGAAGGTTTCTGATACATGGGATCAACTTTGTCATCCTCCTTTGTACATTTTCCAGAGAATTTATATCCATTCTGTAATACGGTGACCAAAACTGTGCAGCATAATCTAAATGAGGCCTAACCAAGGATGTATAGAGTTGAAGAACAACCTGAGGACTCCTATTATTTATGCTTCTTGATATGAAGCCAAGGATTCTATTAGCTTTATTGCAAACACTTATGCACTGTTGTCTTGGTTTCAGATTACTGCTAACCAGAACTCCTAAATCTTTTTCGCAATCCGTAATATTAAGATCTACATTATTTAGTTTATATGTGGCATGGTTATTGTCCTGTCCAACATTTAGAACTTTGCATTTGTCTATATTAAACTGCATCTGCCACTTCTCCGACCACTGCATCAGTCTATTCAAATCTTCCTGGAGTGCTCGAATGTCCTCATCAGAATGAATTGACGGCCTATTTTGGTGTCATCGGCAAACTTGCCGATGTCGCTCTTTATGCCCTCATCTATGTCGTTTATGTATATTGTGAACAGCAGGGGGCCCAGCACTGACCCAGCACTGGTGTGGAAATATCCCCACCATTTATGCCGAAAGAGATGATGGGTTCTTAGTCGTGCAAGCACCCTGTGGCATTCCTCCCGAAGAGGCTCCATGCTCCCAGACACAACCACAAACCCCTGCACCTGGTGACCTGGCGTTGGCAGGAACTGCCATTGCGTTAGGACCATTGTTGAGAATGATGATGACTGAATAATGTTGCTCTGGAAATGCTAAAATGTCAATGAAGTATTTTACAGTATATCGGACAGTTTCTAAACACCTGAGAGATAAGGTTAGTAGGCTACAGTAAATTTCAGAAGACAAAATATTCCATACGAAGAACTGACGAGCTCATTTTTAAGTAGTAATACAGTACGTACATTCATTTAACCATTAATTGCTAATACATTAATGTATTTTTTAATTATGAAGGCTTGAATATAAATTTTAGCTTTGCAGACTGTGGCCAGTGCCAAAAAGTGTGGATGCTATAACTTTTCGTTCTGAGTCGCACCATACAGAAATAAGAATTGATCCAAGGAATAGAAAAGTATCTCCAATTCCTTGGGTAAACGGCACTTCAACAGTATCAAGGCACTACACTTAACTTCACTCGTCTCTCCCCAATGACCGAAATGCCTAGGCATGCTAGTGGGTTTCTTTGTAATTAATATTTTATATGTAATCCCCACATTGTAATTAATATTTTATAATATGTAAACTCCACATTGTAATCTTTACAGAGTAATAAACAATTAAATTCAATTCAGTTCACTAGGAGCCAAGAGCACCAACGCCCAGGGAACAGAAGTAGCCTACCTGTTGTAGGTGTGTGCAGAGCCTGTTGTAGTTTCCCTGTACAGATGAATGTTTTGTACCAACTCGACTCCCCAGTCATCCTGTATATGTTGTCTTTATGATTCATGTAACACACCTGCATGCCCTTGGCCACTCTTACAGTTTCATTTATAGTTACGAGGTAATGTGTAAGTGTATACACTAGATAAAAACAAAGCACACCTTTGTGGAACACCGGTCATGTGTTTCAAAAGTATATGTACACTGTACATGTTTAGCACTCTTGGTCTGAAACCAAATTTCAAAGACGACTATGGACTTCACCGGAGAATCACATTGGTAGCCTGTACATTTTGATGTGATGAGGTCAATAGGTGAATGTACACCTTTAGAATATTTTTTTTTTCATTTCCGAGGCGGCAGGAAGCATCAAGGAAAAAATTTATTGTTCCTTGATATTGTGAGTAGTCACGAAAGCGCTTAGAATTTCATTATTCTTTCACAGTGGTTGTTTTGCATATTATGAAATCACCTGTTTACTGTGATCTTATTGCATGTGTATACATAAGAGAAACAAATCGCCTAGTATTGTTATAGTTATCACACTGACTCGTGGTCTATGTTGACGTGATAAACATATATTACACTAAACGAAATAATTCGATAGCTGTCAAAATACAGAGAAAAACTGCAGCAAGGTTAACTGGAAATATGAACGTCAGTGTGAGGTAGGCTTTCCTTGAGATCTTGCAGCAAAGACGGGGACACACGGCTTTCCTCCAATAATACCTCCGTATACCAGTTATTCAGTCTGCTTGTCACATCCTTTATCCAGTCCACTGATGAGTCACTAATGCCCCTCATTCTCAACCATAGCCGCCTGCCAGTGAAATTGAGTGGTTGAAGGCTGGAGGCTGGCGTTGAGGGAGAAATATCTAGACGGATGTAAAGGAAGCGGAGACGGCGTTGGAGGTGCACCAAGCTGTGTACGAGGGCCGCTAAGGCCTCGCATGAGGAGATCCTGACATTAAGTTCCTCTAAGTGATGGCTATGGCGTAGAGCCATGGCTCCCTCCACACCGAGGTGACCCCAACACTCCTGCAAGGTGCCCGGCGGCTGCAGGGGAACCACCAGAGAGTCACAGGTTTCTTCTTCCCCCCAGGCGTAGAACTGAGACTCCTGGCGAAGGTGAACCAGCGTCGAAGAGCAGGTGGACAGGGCACGGATAATACAGGATCCCCCACACCTACATTTTCCTCCTTGAAATGTCTGTGATATAATTATCAGCTGAGGCTGATAAGCTCCCTTTCTAAGTAAATCGGACACAGCACAGTTGGTTTGCTGGTCGTGATGGGCAACTGTCCATGTGTTGTAAATGGACAACACTCCCGACGCTGCTGTACACATGTGTGTTATGAAGTCACACTCCCTGAGCAGCACCAGCCATGATATCATGTCTCGATCTTCTGACAATGATCTTAGGTATAAAGACGCTATTTCTTTGGCATCATTCAAACTGTGTTTATTATAGACAAGAGCTCCAGCTGCATGCGGCAGTACGTATCTGAATCTTTTTATTTCAGGAACACAGTATTTTTCCAATTTCTCGCGGCGACGAAGCAAAGGCGAACCTTTAGAACGTCGCAATCTTTGGTTGGTAAGGAAAAACCCGCAAAGGATTTCAGCAAGTGAAGCATGAGGAAGAACTCCACGCTGTGTTCTGTCAGTTTCCTCCCTCACCACAAGAAGAGGACTAAAACTATTGAGAAAGAGAGGATTTTCCATCAGCTTGTGCTGGGGCTCGAGCAACGTGTGGTCGTGTTGGGCCCAACTCTGACGAGTCAGAAGTGTCCAAGCAGCTTCATACAGGTGGTGAGTAAGCTGCTCCACCCTCACCCTTGTGGACACCCTGTCACCTCTTAATTCCACATTTAAAGCTTCCATCAAGGTCTGTTGACACAATATGATGACCTGGCTAAAGAGGTGAGACACTGAGGTTGATCGGAGAGCAAAACAAGGATCCAAGCGCCACACGTGCAACAGGTAAGCCACAGGCAGAGGGTACAGTAGAGTTTCTGTTACGTTCATAGTCTGAAGTAATTTTGTGAACTGATTTACTTTAGCTACAACAGAGGAGCTTTTTTCAACCATGGACAAGAGCACTGAAGAATAATATTTAATGGCTTCAGGGGTCATAGGGCAAAGACTTGCTCTAAGAAATTCGAGCTTCAAACCTTTAGCAATTTCCGCAACACCATTTTCGCTTCCCGGACGGACAGTAACAACTGCTTGATTTTTCCCCAGATTACTGAAGACATCTTTTAACACCTCGCTATATGAAGATGTAAGAGTGCCAAGATCTAACAGAAAAAGTGCCGTAATGGTCCCGAGGGCCTCATAAATATCAGTGTCAGGGAAATCTTTGAGGGTAAGGCAAAAAATGTGATCCCTCAGGTATTGGTTCCAGGACATTGAGGGGAGCATATCACTTAGTTTACAGTACACAACTAAGTCAAACTCATGAAGCCTCGAGTTTTTTTTAAATTTGTCAAATCTCCACTGGTGCAGCAGATAGTGGCAAATACTAGACTTCCCGCTGCCTTTAGGACCAGAGAGAATGACGACTGATGGGTTCTCAATACTCGTTCCAAGAATCTCCAGGACATCCACAATGTCCTCTGTATCGTTTACTTTCAGGTTCGAGTAAACCTTCTTCACTTCCGTTGCAACAAATCGCTTTCTCATAAGCCATTCCCCTACGTCAAAGACCCCGGCACTAGAGGAAGACGCTGCCGTGTGTTGCCTGGTCGTCGTCACTAGTTTTCCACGTTCGTCGCGTCTCAGAGTCTGTACACCACGTCGGCCCTCAAATAGAGCCTCTTCGCTTAGCTCCATCATCCTCTTGGTCTCTACGTCATCAGTTATATCTGATATCATTACACTTTCTTCTTCTTGCAGAGCTTTATAATCTTGGCGAAATTTCCTTATTTCCTTGGCGAGTTTGTTTGTCACGGCAAACCTCTCATTAACGATGTCCTCTTTTGCAATCGCGTCTTGCTCAGCAGAAACATTGGAATTTAATCTATCGCTCACTTTTTTCTTTGTCATGATGACGGACTCTTGGGAATTCCTTAGCATCTTCTTGAGCTTTCTGTCTACTTCTCTGAAACTACCGTGTTTCTTTTCGATGGCAACCACTTCTTTCATGACGCTCACAAACAGACTATCACCGACATCTCGAGCACCATCCTGGCGCCTTGTCTCTAAACCACGCCCATCTAATTCATCAGCCAATGAAACGTTCCCAGAATCCCTCTGACCACTGGCGTCAGTATAAGTATAGTTGCTTATGGCTCCTACAGAATGCAGCCGTCTCGCTCTGCCACAAATGTCAGCGTTGGCAACTCGGGTCGTTTCCTCTGGCTCCTGACTTTGTGACCTTGAATAAACTTTGAAAAGTTTAGAATTTTTTATCTTAGCTTCTTGAAGGTCCCTTTCAGCAGACTTCAGGTCTTCCCGTGTTTTCATGACTAAATTCACATGTTCCTCAAACACTTTCTTAGCCTTTCTAAATCTCTGTTTTGCTATACGCAGTTTATCTGCAACCTCCTTGATATCTCTTTCTATCACTTGTTTGCAATAGTGAACAACGATAGATAACAATTCACTGATCACGTTACTGAGACCTCGAAGTCTCATTGCAAGATGATGATCGTCAAACTCTATGTCCTGATAACACACCACATAAACAAGATGTTGAAGCCGCTGTAACATATACTTGGCCCTGGCAGGGAGCTGCGGGAAGCCCACCGTCAGGAGGAGAACCAGCACCTTCTGCGGTAGTTGGCTAGGGTCTGGTTGAAGATCCAATAAGTTTGTTTGGTTAGTATTAAGAGTGTTAAGATTACTGATCTGGTGCCCTTGGGAAAGCCGCAGTGTGTGGCTGGCCTCATGAATGATTCTCGAGAGCTCTTCTGTAGATATCACAACACTGTCATTAGATACCTGTGTTGACTGTGCAACACTGTCAACAGTCACCTGTGTTGATTGTCCAACACTGTCTGCCTCTTCTATATTTGGTACAATACGACTGTCTTGTTGTTTAGTTGGTACAATACAAGTGTCTTCCTGTTTAGTTGGTACAATACAAGTGTCTTCCTGTTTAGTTGGTACAATACAAGTGTCTTCCTGTTTAGCTGGTACATTACGACTATCTTCCTGTTTAGATGGTACAATACAACTGTCTTGTAGTTTAGCTGGTGAAATACGACTGTCTTCTCGTCTAGTTAGTACAATAAGAGTGTTCTTTTTTTTTGGTTTAGTAATACTGTTGGCTTCTTGTTCTGGTGATGCAACACTGGCGACCATATTAGGTGAGCAAGTAAGATTGACTTCCTTTAGTGATTCAACAAAT
>NC_091309.1:13733773-13833773 GCF_038502225.1 Cherax quadricarinatus
GGAAAGTCCCCTCCATCTATTTCATTTCACCAAGACACACATAAAAGGCACCCATTACATTACTACACACACACACACAGAAAGAGAACTGGGAGAGGAATGAACTACGTAAGCGCTACATAACTGACGTCACTGATGAGGCTCAGCAAGTCTCACTCTATGTACCGCTGTATGACCCTTTAACCTTATGGGTTTTAGTGAAAGTAAGAGTAATATAGCTTCACGTTTGTCGCTTTCTGCTCTTTCTTTGGTGGAAAATTAATGATCACTATTGCATAATTACCTATTAAATATTTGCGAGAAATAACCAGACTTCAAAAGTAGTCCATTATATATAAAAAGACTCCTTTATATATATATATATATATATATATATATATATATATATATATATATATATATATATATATATATATATATATATATATATATATAAAGGAGTCATTTTAAAACTCGACTGAAATAATGCAAAACTATTTGAATGAAAAATGAAAGAGAGAAAGAAAATATGCAAACTTCCGTGTGTTTGCAGATTTCTTGAAGGAAGGAGAAACAGATCAACACGGAGGTAAATGACTGAGGCAACAATTGGGGGGTATAAAGACATGTAACACACACACCAAGACTATTTTAGGCGATGTTTCGCCCAGGATTGAGCTTTATCAAGTCTACAGGAAAACCCAACAGGTAATCTTTAGAGAACCATGGTCTTACATCAAGGTGTTGGTCTGCAGGGGTCGAGACTCAGCTCCTGGCCCCGCCTCTTCACCGACCGCTACTAGGTCCTCTCTCCCACTGCTCCATGAGCTTTATCGTGTGTGTGTGTGTGTGTGTGTGTGTGTGTGTGTGTGTGTGTGTGTGTGTGTGTGTGTGTGTGTATGTGTGTGTGTGTGTGTGTGTGTGTGTGTGTGTGTGTGTGTGTGTGTGTGTGTGTGTGTGTGTGTGTGTGTGTGTGTGTGCATGTGCGTGTGTGTACTCACCTAGTTGTTGTTGCAGATATCGAGTGATGGCTCCTGGCCCCGCCTTTTCACTGGCAGCTACTAGGTCACTCTCCCTGCACCATGAGCTTTATCATACCTCTGCTTAAAGCTATGAATGGATCCTGCCTCCACTACATCGCTTCCCAAACTATTCCACTTCCTGACTACTCTGTGACTGAAGAAATACTTCCTAACATCCCTGTGATTCATCTGTGTCTTCAATATCCAACTGTGTCCCCTTGTTGCTGTGTCCAATCTCTGGAACATACTGTCTTTGTCCACCTTGTCAATTCCTCTCAGTATTTTATCTGTCGTTATCTTTCCTGTCCTCCAGTGTCGTCAGGACGATTTCCCTTAACCTCTCTTCGTAGAACATACCCTTTAGCTCTGGGACTAGTCTTGTTGCAAACCTTCGCACTTTCTCTAGTTTCTTTACGTGCTTGGCTAGGTGTGGGTTCCAAACTGGTGCTGCATACTCCAACATGGGCCTAACGTACACGGTGTACAGGGTCCTGAACGATTCCTTATTAAGATGGCGGAATGCTGTTTTGAGGTTTGCTAGGCGCCCATATGCTGTAGCAGTTATTTGGTTGATGTGTGCCTCAGGAGATGTGCCTGGTGTTATACTCACTCCAAGAGCTTTTTTCTTGAGTGAGGTTTGTGGTCTCTGGCCCCCTAGACTGTACTCCGTCTGCGGTCTACTTTGCCCTTCCCCAATCTTCATGACTTTGCACTTGGTGCGGTTGAACTCCAAGAGCCAATTGCTGGACCAGGCCTGCAGCCTGTCCAGATCCCTTTGTAGTTCTGCCTGGTCCGCGTCCGATTAAATTCTTCTTATCAACTTCACATCATCTGGAAACAGGGACACTTCGGAGTCTATTTCTTCCGTCATTTTGTTCGCGAATACCAGAAACAGCACCGGTCCTAGGACTGACCCCTGTGGGACCCCACTCGTCACAGGCGCCCACTCTGACACCTCGTCTCGTACCATGACTCGCTGCTGTCTTCCTGACTGGTATTCCCTGATCCATTGAAGTGCCTTCCCTATTATCCCTGCCTGGTCCTCCAGTTTTTGTACAAATCTCTTGTGTGGAACTGTGTCAAAAGCCTTCTTACAGTCCAAGAAAATGCAACCTACCCACCACCCCCCTCTCTCTTGTCGTACTGCTGTTACCCTGTCATAGAACTCCAGTATGTTTGTGACACAGGATTTCCAGTCCTTGAAATCGTGTTGGCTGTTAAGCTCATTTCTTTCTGGGTGTTCTACCACTCTTCTGATAATCTTCTCCATGACTTTGCATGCTATACATGTCAGTGCCACTGGTCTATAGTTTAGTGCGTCTTGTCTGTCTCCTTTTTTTTAAAAAAATGGGACTACATTTGCTGTCTTCCATACCTCAGGTAATCTCCCTGTTTCGATAGATGTATTGAATATTGTTGTTAGGGGAACATATAGCACCTCTGCTCCCTCTCTCAAGACCCAGGGAGAGATGTTATACGATCCCATCGCCTTTGAGGTGTCTAGCTCACTCAGCAGCCTCTTCACTTCTTCCTCGGTTGTAAGTATTGCGTCCAACACTTGATGGTGTACCCCACCTCTTCGTCTTTCTGGAGTCCCTTCTGTCTCCTCTGTGAACACTTCTTTGAATCTCATGTTGAGTTCCTCACATACTTGTCGGTCGTTTCTTGTGATCTCTCCTCCTTCCTTCCTTAGCCTGATTACCTGGTGTGTGTGTGTGTGTGTGTGTGTTTTTTTTATCTAGCATACATACCCTTCCCCCGCCTCCCAACTCTTCCTTGGCCTTACCAAAGTGGAGGGTGTCATCGTGATCTCCCTGTAAATCACCCAGCCACTGGCTACATAACACAGCTGGTGTTGCCTGGCCAGGGGTGTGTTTCCTGGCCAGGAGTGTGTGTTTCCTGGCCAGGGGTGTGTGTATTGCCTGGCCAGGAGTGTGTGTTTCCTGGCCAGGGGTGTGTGTGTTACCTGGCCAGGAGTGTGTGTTTCCTGGCCAGGAGTGTGTGTGTTGCATGGCCAGGGGTGTGCGTTTCCTGGCCAGGTGTGTGTGTGTGTTGCCTGGCCAGGGGTGTGCGTTTCCTGGCCAAGGGTGTGTGTGTTGCTTGGCCAGGAGTGTGTGTTTCCTGGCCAGGGGTGTGTGTGTTGCCTGGCCAGGAGTGTGTGTTTCCTAGCCAGGGGTGTGTGTGTTGCCTGGCCAGAAGTGTGTGTTTCCTGGCCAGGGGTGTGTGTGTTGCCTGGCTAGGAGTGTGTGTTTCCTGGCCAGGGGTGTGTATGTGTTGCCTGGCCAGGAGCGTGTGTTTCCTGGCCAGGGGTGTGTGTTGCCTGGCCAGGGGTGTGCGTTTCCTGGCCAGGGATGTGTGTTGTATGCCCAGGGGTTGGTGTTACCTGACTAATAGTGTTTACTGTCTGGTCAGGGGTGTGTGTTGCTTGGCCAGGGGTGTGTTACCTCGCCAGAGGTGTGTGTGTTGCCTCGCCAGGGGGGTATGTGTTGCCTGGCCAGGGGTGTGTGTTGCCTCGCCAGGAGTGTGTGTGTGTTGCCTCGCCAGGAGTGTGTGTGTGTTGCCTCGCCAAGAATGTGTGTGTTGCCTCGCCAGGAGTGTGTGTTGCCTCGCCAAGAATGTGTGTGTTGCCTCGCCATGAGTGTGTGTATTGCCTTGCCAGGAGTGTATGTGCTGCCTCGCTAGGAGTGTGTGTATTGTCTCGCCAGGAGTGTATGTGCTGCCTCGCCAGGAGTGTGTGTTGCCTCGCCAGGAGCGTATGTGCTGCCTCGCCAGGAGTGTATGTGCTGCCTCGTCAGGAGTGTGTGTGTTGCCTCGCCAGGAGTGTGTGTGTTGCCTCGCCAGGAGTGTATGTGCTGCCTCGCCAGGAGTGTGTGTTGCCTCGTCAGGAATGTACGTGTGTTGCCTCGTCAGGAATGTACGTGTGTTGCCTCGCCAGGAGTGTGTGTTGCCTCGTCAGGAATGTATGTGTGTTGCCTCGTCAGGAATGTACGTGTGTTGGAAGCCACTTACATTATACTCTTATCATGTAACGCATCTGCAGTTTACAACTAATAATTACATGGGAAGTGGACTTCAATACCATGTTTTCTAGAGGTAAGGACTGCGTATCGTCAACCCAGACTTAATTAACTGCCCCAAAATTGACCGTAGTGTGAAGACTACGGTCCTCTTCACCAATTCCAAGGCTGAGGGACTGATTACCTCATCTTTTCTATAAAGTTCTACATTCTTCACGTCATGTCCTTTTATTGATAAAGCCACTGGATGGTGAAACGTCTACAAATAAAGATACCCAGATGCTCCACGTGTCTAATTCATCACTTCTTCACATATATTGCAATTCCCCTCGAGTTGTATCAAGATTTTTATCTGACTGCCGCTGCCAGCTCTGTTCTTTACGTTCCTGACACACCACTGCGGCTCCCCAGCCCTCACCCCCCCCCCTTCAGTTTTTTCTCACTGAAAGGCACAATAATCGATTATTATATTTATGAAGAAGCACTAAACCCGTAAGAGTAACCCAGCACAATAATCACAGCTTGAGCTAAAAGACCTGGAGATACCCTCCCCTTCCTCGGATCGAAACAGACTGCCCCCTCCCATACGGGTTCATCACTTCCCCCATGAATATAATAATAATAATAATAATAAAGGTACCTTCACCGACATATATTATCTTCTGTCCCTGCAAGCCATGTCATATCTGTTCTTGATAACAATGTATATAGTTTGTATCTATTTCCTCTTCTCTTCAGTCCCGAGTATTAAATAATGCTTCATAACGTTCTATAGCTTATATTTATTTGCAGCTTCCATCATTACTTCATTTTCTCCTAAGCCTTGTATTGTAAATAATCTCTCCCTAACTGCCCTATTCTTCCAAATATTGTGCATGGTGTAATCATGTTTCCTCTAGTCCTCCTCTCCTCAGGGATCAGGTTCAGTTCTTTGAGTGTCTCCTCGTGGCACATACTTCGGCTCTGAAGCTGCAAATTCTATATAAATCTTACGTACATAGCTTAAAATGCCCTACAAGCTTTCTTTAATTTTCTGAGTACGGTTCTAAGACCTATCAGTCTAGCAAATTTGGCTCAGGTTATGGCCCGTTCGAGTGCGCCTCTTGTGAGAGGTTTGGTGTGCTGCTCACTCCCAGATTCTTGTCTTTCACTGATAATTGTACGATAACCCCAGGCTGTGTAGAGACTGTCTGAATGACCTTACCAGACAAAAGAATATTCTGGTCTAAGAGATATTAAAAACATGACATCATACATATGAGGGGACGCAAACTTCAAGAGAAAGAGAATCAACTCACATGTAGAAAGAGATGGGAGGTACCAGTGTCTTGAGTCCAGTATGGAGCGCTAACATTTCCGGACGATGCTCACTTCTGAGGAAAGGGGTGTGGGCACCCTCAACAGGCTCACGTCAGGAGGGTAAGTTCCTCTAGTCATTTTTCTTGTGTCTAGGCTTGATATACTCGCACGGTAACTTCGTTCTTATCTTCTCATATAATTGCTTTCAAACACGTTGTTGAATATTTTACACACACACACACACACACACACACACACACACACACACACACACATACACACACACACACACACACACACACACACACACACACACACACACATACACACACACACACATACACACACACACACACACACACACACATACACATACACACACACACACACACACACACACACAGACACAGACACATACACACACACACACACACATACACATACACATACACACACACACACACACACACACACACACACACACACACACACACACACACTCACGCACGCACTCACGCACACACACACACACTTATATACAACAGGCCAAGTGTCTAATCGACATGTGCCTAGGACAGAATGGTAACTAACTAACACACACGTCGTGCCGAATATGTAAAACTGGTCAATTAGCAATAACTCATTTAAAATTAAGCCCTTTCTAAAATTTTCTTTTATACTTTAAAGATAACTTTTTTTCATCTATATTAGTGTAAAAATTAATAATTTTGTACCAAAAGTACCTTAGAAAACATACCTAGCCTTATTATAGCAAGCGAGATTTGATTTAGGTTAATCCAACTAAATATATTTTAGATAAGTTTACAATAATTTAATAATAATCAAATACAAGGAAATATTTTTTTTTTCGTTAGGGTCAGAATGATTTCTGCGAAATTATTGCATATACAAATAGTCGCTTGCCTTATTCGTCAAAAAGAGCGTTGTTATTTAAGCCCAAATCGCAAGTTTTACATATTCGGTACGATATATATATATATATATATATATATATATATATATATATATATATATATATATATATATATATATATATATATATATATATATATATATACAAACATTTCATTTATTCAATGATGAATTTATGCATACTGCTGACATCTAGCTTAGAAATTTAAGGAAGAGGCTTTAAAGAAGTGCTGTTTGTTTTCAGTAATTTCAAAGTATCTGCTCACTGGTCTTCTCGACCGTGGAGTGCGCGCTAACTGACGGTTAATGACATGATTTATAGGTGTGTGGTCGATTAGTGAGTGACGTATACGAGTGCTGACGTTCAGTGACTGATGTGTACAGGCGTGGGGCAAAGCTTACTTTTCAATACGTGGAGGTTGTCGGATGAGAGGTGAGAGTGGGTGAGGTAGATACCTTCATAGTGGCAATCAAGACGCTTGGCCACGTCTACCGCCCACATCCAAGAGTCATCCACAATGCCAGAAAAGTAAAGGTATACTGCGGCCTTCAATGGACATCGAAGTACTGGCAAGTTTTGAACATTAACTGTGGTTGGCAGGTCCAGGTGCAGGTGAAGGCAACGGAGGGACAAACACATTAATATGCCCTCGCAAAAAGCACTCACAGCAGTTAAGGAGCCGAGGTGGACGTTAATGATGCGGAGACGCGACATGGATGCAAGAACGGCTGCTCCTTCCTTCCCCAGCCTACCCCAGAACTCCGTGATGCTGCCGGCTGGAGCCAAAGCTTTCAGTAAAGAGTCTTTCTTCTCGTCATTACTCGAGCCATGTGCTGGAATTATTCGAACATCGATGACTCGATGATGTAAGAGCATGGAAATAACTTCTTCAGGGGCTTCTGAAAATATGATTACTTCAAGAGGTAAGTACATGCCACGTTTCACTAGCTGACAGACAGTTTTGGAGTGCCGGCAGGACCTTCTGGGAGCATTCCAGGTATAGTTTCTCGTTAACATAGCTGATGCGGCCTTCGCTAGCAGCGGTGACCAAGAGCTCTCTCGCAGAAGACTTGCAAGAGCACATAAGTCAGGCGTGCCGACATCCGCACACTTGAATAATTTCAATATGTGAGTTACCGTAGCAGTTTTTAAATAGCTCTTAGCAGATAAGAACCCACAAAGATATTTTATCACTCTGAAATATTTACTCCCAGTATTCTGGACAAGTGAGAGGGTTAAAAAAGTCGACAAACTACGTTTAGAGAGACAAAAACAAATATTTTTTTGAGGCCCGAGTGCTATGACAATATCTTGGGCATACAAGACTTCGATGAGACAGGGATGCAAGAACTCGGGCTGGTGGACAGTGTTGCGACTCTTGTGTTCACCAGTGCATACCAGGAAAGGAAAGAAACTGTCGCAGCAAAGATCGGGTATGTTGAAGTTGTCTTGGACACGCTTTCTTGACTTTGGCAGGTCAGTCATGTCGTGTTTTAAAACTGTTGCTGCCATTTCATATAACGCTTTAATTTTCTCGGAAATTATCTGTTTAATATTGTTTTTATCGGCAGTGCATAAATATTTAATCTTAGTAGCTAAGAGGTCCTTACAGAAAGAAATCACCTTGTCAAAGAGCAGAGATATGGTTGATATTTTAGTAAGATTTCCTGGATCTTCACGCCACAACATAATCATATAAGCCACTGGCAGAGGATACATTAGTTCCTCATCTCTCTCCTCTTCCATAAGTTTTGTAACAAAGCTGTCTTTCAAGGAGCCACAGTCAAGAAAACCTCGTTCCGCAGGAGTTGGTGAGTGCATATCCTGCATGAAGTCAAAACACAGCTCAGTCAGTCGAGACTGCCCGAGTGGTTGAAGGTGAGCCTCAAAAGGCTCTACTCTTAGGTCCCAGAGAACCTGCAATATTTCCCTTTTATTCTCGGTCTGTGTTGTGATGAAGATTGAGTTTCTTCCCAGATTTTTGACGAGTTCTTGGATGGCGACATCAATGGCTTTCGTACTGCCTGACGAACTGTCCACGATATAAAACACTTTTAGCTCCCGAAGAGTAGCCAGGACTTCTGAATCTTCAACATCAGACAGTGATCTCCGAAATATATTTTTTTTTATATGTTTAACAAAGGAGTCTGAACACACATTCTCTGTAGTCACATATATAAATAACTCAAAATCTGCTAAATATTTGACAAAGCAACCAGTACGCCACTCATTGAAGAGGTACTGGCAGAAGCAAGATTTTCCAGCTCCCACAGGAGCAGAAAGAACAGTCACCTGCGGCATCCGTCCACTCAACAACTGGTCGACTGTCATTGTTTCACCGGTGTCAGATCTTTCAATCAGGGAATACACCTTTTTAACCCTGGGGAAGGAAATCTTCCGGGTCAAGAGCCAATTGTTGACATCATAGAGAATGGTATCGTGTAAAGTATTCTGATATATTATTTCCTCTCTGCCTAAAGTCTGAAGTCGTTCTATTCGGTTCTGTTTGAGCTCTTGCAACTCCTTATGCCAAATACGAAGGTCACATGCGCTCACGTTTCCGCCTCCAATTTCGTTTAGCTCTTTTGCTATACTAGATAAACTACCTTTATTATATAAGTATGTATACAGTTTCCTTATCTCATTAATTGTACATTTTGACCGGGAGATGCATCGTCTGCAACTTTCCAGATAGCTGTCCAACTCACCCAAAGAGTTCACTGTTACTGACAGTGAATCAGATACCTGAGTAGGAGACAGTGAGCCGCACACTAGTGGAATTTCATTGGCACTAATTTTGAGTATTTGATATGTAAACTCCATGGCCATAACTGCTCTCTTGATGGGTAGAATACATATCCCCTCCTCCTCCATCATTATATTTCTAAAGCCTAACCTTATATTCCGCTTTAGAGCCACATATTTTTTCAGTCGAGGCAACTGGAATTCTTTTAAAATACTAAGGCAATAACTTAAAACCGTGTCCGTGAGATTTTTCTGCTGAAAAAAGAGATACTTGAGTTTCTCGCACAGAGTCTCCCTACTTGAGAAGTGAGGTGGGTCGTGGATGGCGACCATCGTTTCTCTATGTAATTCTTGAACGGTTTTCACCCCCTTGCCCAGCCCCGTCCACACCTTCGTCAGAAGTTTAATATTTAACAACGGATCATAGGGTTCCTCAGAAGGATTAACCTTCAGTAATTTCCACTCACTCTGAGTAAAATAATTCCCTATCTGTAGGGGTTTCCATTTTAGGTGTCTTGTGCAGTAATCTCGTACCGAAGTGTAGCCTACACTTCTCCAAGTAAGGAAGATCATAGCCACCAGGGTTTCTAGTAAAGTTCTGTTAGTCACGGCCGTCGCCCGAAAATACATAATCGTAAGCTTGTCTCTTTCACAAAGCTCACCTTCGCTTAACTTACACCTGAATAGCTCGCTTTTGCTTAAATTATCCCTGCTTAACACGCAGTTTCCATGATATATATTCAGCTCACTGTCCATGACGAAGCTGCTGCGTGTGCTTTCCAGACACAGTGAGTGGTGTTTATTTCTGTGGACACTTCAGTGAGCGAGCACTGTGGCTGTCTGGACTGCCTCTGACACACTGTCTTCACAAGCACACACACACACACCACATATAGTCTCTGCAATCACTTATCTGATAACGCTTTATCTCAGAAGAGAGTGCAAGGGAGAAAGACCTATTATGCACCAAATAATAATGAAAGAAAAAATATTAATATTGTTTGTGCTTACGGTACTAAAAAATAAAGGTACGCTATTTGTCAAAACAATTAAAGATATAACCAATATTTATGTACCTTTAATACTTTCGTATTAAATGTATAAAAGTATGGAATGTAAATCTAGATGTAAATCCTCTTTCTGAGTGGCTGGCTGCTTGGTGCAGGTCAGATAATTACAACTGGTCTGACGTACAGAGTAATCAATAGAAAACTACCGGCCTAGATAAGGCCAATGATAAGCCCAAGCAAATTTATTAGCGTACAAAAAATAACTGCCCTTGCGCTGGGGCTACTAACAGAGCTATGTAATCGCAATTGCTCCATTAATACTGGTTAATGTGGCTACATAATCTCGGGATTTAAAAACAAAATACTGTAGAAGGGGTGGGAGGAGAGGAACGAGTGTCGACGAAAGCATAAGAGTTGATTTGTATTACGGCTGCCCAGGTTCGAATCAAAGCATACATAAGAATGTAGGAACACTGCAGAAGGCCTACTGGCCCATACAAGGCAAGTTCTCACAACGAAAAGCTTCATAAAACCCTATTATTATTATTATTATTATTATTATTATTATTATTATTATTATAGTATATTTCAAAAATCATTAGATGGACAATTAGGGAACACTGTATCAACATCCGGGGTCCCAGACTATTCAACATCTTAACAGAAGATATCAGAAACACGGCTGGGACAAGTGTAGAAGCCTTCAAGAGGAAACTGGACAAGTATCTTCACCAGGTGCCAGATCAACCAGGCTGTGATGGGTGTGTGGGGCAGCGGGCCTCCAGCAGCAACAGCCTGGTTGACCAGACAAGCACCAGACGAGCCTGGCCCATGGCCGGGCTCAGAGAGTAGATTAATTATCGAAACTCTTCAAAGGTATATCAAAGGTAGAGAGCAGTGTGCGGATACCTTTGGAAAGCACAAGGTATGGCGATACCGACAAGATGTGGAAATAGACGCTGATGTAGCCAACACCTGATATTGTCTTCCATAGTATTTTACCCCGTTGATAATAGTGCTTCATTTGCCTTCTGACACGGGTCTTCGTCAGTGCCTTCTGACACGGGTCTTCGTCAGTGCCTTCTGACACGGGTCTTCGTCAGTGCCTTCTGACACGGGTCTTCGTCAGTGCCTTCTGACACGGGTCTTCGTCAGTGCTTTCTGACACGGGTCTTCGTCAGTGCCTTCTGACACGGGTCTTCGTCAGTGCCTTCTGACACGGGTCTTCGTCAGTGCCTTCTGACACGGGTCTTCGTCAGTGCCTTCTGACACGGGTCTTCGTCAGTGCTTTCTGACACGGGTCTTCGTCAGTGCCTTCTGACACGGGTCTTCGTCAGTGCCTTCTGACACGGGTCTTCGTCAGTGCCTTCTGACACGGGTCTTCGTCAGTGCTTTCTGACACGGGTCTTCGTCAGTGCCTTCTGACACGGGTCTTCGTCAGTGTCTGCTGACACGGGTCTACGTCAGATGACGACCATTCAGTAGTCAAGCATCCACTGACCTATCTCAGCTACGTCCCATATCTCATTCAAAACACAAAAGGATCCCCACATAGTAGTGAATCCTCTGATAAGTCGTTGATCTTCTTTTGTCTAGGATATAACTTCCAGCAGGACTGGAATTTTAAAAATATTTGCATAGCAGTTATTATTACTTAGAGGAGACCTACGACAATCAACTGACAGACGGGTTACTATTTTTTACTACTAGGTAAGCAAGGGTTAGAAACTGGAGGCGGGATGCCGACATGTGGTCAAAACACTAGTAGCAGTGGAACCTTCTATGGTGCAACGTTTCACCCTCAGGTGGGTTTTATCAGAAACAATCAAGCTATTGCATGGGTTTAGAAGTTCACAAAAATATAATTATATTTTCGTATCAACTAGTGTTTCCTTCACCGGCAACAATGTCGTCAGGAAAACCTGCCCAACATACATTTTTTTAGGACTGGAATCTGAACCCGAGATTTTCCATCACTGAGTCGAACTGACTCACCACTGAGTTACCCGTCAGCCTTATATCCTGTGAAGCGCTAAACCAGTGTGGGTCAAATATATATATATATATATATATATATATATATATATATATATATATATATATATATATATATATATATATATATATATATATATATATATATATGCAAGGAATTCGCAAGAGTAGGCGAAATATACACACACACTGATCTCTGGCTGAAGGAGACTCGAACCTACGAACCTTGGCACAAGGTACGCAGTGCTTTACAAATCTACCCACACTGGACAATACCTTGGCGTGCAACTTGCGTTACACGTTGATCCAAGGCAGCCAGCTTTCAGGGAGAACGTTTACAGCTTTTCATCTCATCCCCTGCATGCATCAGCCTTACTAGAGATTTTAACAATGTAAGGAATTCGCAAGCACTGCGTACCTTGTGCCAAGGTTCGTAGGTTCGAGTCTCCTTCAGCCAGAGATCAGTGTTTATATATATATATATATATATATATATATATATATATATATATATATATATATATATATATATATATATATATATATATATATATATATGTCGTGCCGAATATGTAAAACTGGTCAATTAGCAAGAGCTCATTCAAAATTAAGTCCTTTCTGGAATTTTCTCTTATACAGGAGGCCTGGTCACAGACCGGGCCGCGGGGGCGTTGACCCCCGGAACTCTCTCCAGGTAAACTCCAGGTAATACGTTTAAAAATATTTTTTTTTCATTGATGTTAATGCAAAAATTTTTAATTTTGCACCAAAAGAATCTTAGAAAACTTACCTAACCTTATTATAGGAAAAGCAATTTATTTTAGCCTAACCCAACAAAATATATTTTAAATACGTTTACAATAATTTAGTACTAAACAAACACAATCAAATATATTTTTTTCGTTAGGTTCAGAATGATTTTGGCGAAATTATTGCATACACAAATTTTCACTTGTCCTATATGGCAAGATGAGCATTGCTATTTAAGCCAAGATCGCAAGTTCTGCCTATTCGGCACGATATATATATATATATATATATATATATATATATATATATATATATATATATATATATATATATATATATATATATGTGTGTGTGTGTGTGTGTGTGTGTGTGTGTGTGTGTGTGTGTGTGTGTGTGTGTGTGTGTGTGTGTGTGTGTGTGTGTGTGTGTGTGTGTGTGTGTCGTGCCGAATATGTAAAACTGGTCAATTAGCAAGAACTCATTTAAAATTAAGTCCTTTCTGAAATTTTCTCTTATACGTTTAAAGATATATTTTTTTCATTAATGTTAATGTAAAAAAATTTAACTTTGCACCAAAAGAATCTTAGAAAACTTACCTAACCTTATTATAACAAGAGCAATTTATTTTAGCCTATCCCAACTAAATATATTTTAAATACGATTACAATAATTTAGTACTAAACAAACACAATCAAATATATTTTTTTCGTTAGGTTCAGAATGATTTTGGCGAAATTATTGCATACACAAATTTTCACTTGTCCTATATGGCAAGATGAGCGTTGCTATTTAAGCCAAGATCGCAAGTTCTGCCTATTCGGCACGACATATATATATATATATATATATATATATATATATATATATATATATATATATATATATATATTGTAAGCACAATTCCAGGCTAGGGGTTCATATGGTTTATTAAAATCCATATGACGTAATAGAGTTTAAAAGCTGTCTTAATTCTGTGCTTACAATGTGAGTCACGTAATGTTTGTGTAGCCTGGAGACTTGTGTAGCAAGCTTGTACCAGCGACCAGTGAGGCAATCCTGCACACCAAGACACCATGTTTAACACTATGATCAACATTACAGTGTGTTTTATTTATGACACTAACATTGAGTAGTTTACTGACTGCAACTTCGGCTGACAGTCAGTAATGAGACTCGGCAACCAGGGCAGTGCTTTCCTAGCAATATATGTACTGGGAGTAACGCAACCCAGTATATTGTTGGTACGAAGAACTGCAACTTCCTCGGATCAAGCTTAACTGCCTCCTATTCCCATTTGTTTTGTATTATCCTTGTGTGTTCAGCGATTCCCTGCCCAAATAATGGTAATCCCATTATTGTTACGATGGTCTTCCTCGCTACTACCACAAGCCGTGAAAACTGCTCTTTCAATTCAGCTATCCTTCTGGTGGTGTATTATTCCAACTATCCCTCTAGTTGACAGTACTGCTTCAACTATCCCTCTAGTTGACAGTACTGCCTCATGTATCCCTCTAGTTGACAGTAATGCCTCATGTATCCCTCTAGTTGACAGTACTGCCTCATGTATCCCTCTAGTTGAAGGTACTGCTTCATGTATCCCTGTGCTTCAAGTGTCCTAGATAAGATCTCACTGTGACGTGAACATTCACAGATGTTAATCCACTATCAACTTCCTTCCTGTAGGTAAATAATGGTGATGGTTAATGGTGGCAGTGTTGATCAATGGTGATGGTTAATGGTGGCAGTGTTGATCAATGGTGATGGTTAATGGTGGCAGTGTTGATCAATGGTGATGGTTAATTAATGGTGACCGAGGTCAATAATGGCTGATAATAATGATGGAAGATAATTATTAACGAAGGAAGACGACGATGTTCAGTAATTTAAGTTGAAGGTTGACAACAACGATGGTAAATAATGAAGGAAGACAACCATGATGAAGGATAATTAACAATGAAGGAAGACAATGATGATGAAGGAAGACAACCACGATGGAGGATAATTAATAATGAAGGATAATTAATAATGAAGGAAGACAACGATGATGAAGGATAATTAACAATGAAGGAAGACAATGATGAAGGATAATTAATAATGAAGGAAGACAATGATGATGAAGGATAATTAACAATGAAGGAAGACAATGATGATGAAGGATAATTAACAATGAAGGAAGACAATGATGATGAAGGATAATTAACAATGAAGGAAGACAATGATGATGAAGGATAATTAACAATGAAGGAAGATATGTTATTGCTGTTCTTGCTGCTGAACAGCGGTTTACTGCCGATGAAGGTAGCGTAGGTAGCAATGATACGGCCGTGGACTAGTTTGGCTTTAATTGGATAGGAGTGAGTACACAACGGGCAGTGTGAGGGAGTGACCGCAAGCCAGTCCGTGGAGGGGGAGCACTTGTGTCTATCAAGTCGGTCGGCCGGGGAGTGAGAGCGAATGGGCTCAGCCTCCCACTGACCTGGGTGAGCCTACAGAGGGCAGCACCTAAATGCCGCGAACTACGAACTAGTCAGAACAGACGGCTAGGCTGTGTGTTTTGACAGTACAGGCTGTCTACAACAATGATGAAGGATAATTAACAATGAAGGAAGACAATGATGATGAAGGATAATTAACAATGAAGGAAGACAATGATGAAGGATAATTAACAATGAAGGAAGACAATGATGAAGGATAATTAACAATGAAGGAAGACAATGATGATGAAGGATAATTAACAATGAAGGAAGACAATGATGAAGGATAATTAATAATGAAGGAAGACAATGATGATGAAGGATAATTAACAATGAAGGAAGATAATGATGAAGGATAATTAACAATGAAGGAAGACAATGATGAAGGATAATTAACAATGAAGACAATGATGAAGGATAATTAACAATGAAGGAAGATAATGATGAAGGATAATTAACAATGAAGATAATGATGAAGGATAATTAACAATGAAGGAAGACAATGATGACGAAGGATAATTAACAATGAAGGAAGACAATGATGACGAAGGATAATTAACAATGAAGGAAGATAATGATGAAGGATAATTAACAATGAAGGAAGATAATGATGAAGGATAATTAACAATGAAGGAAGACAATGATGATGAAGGATAATTAACAATGAAGGAAGACAATGATGATGAAGGATAATTAACAATGAAGGAAGATATGTTATTGCTGTTCTTGCTGCTGAACAGCGGTTTACTGCCGATGAAGGTAGCGTAGGTAGCAATGATACGGCCGTGGACTAGTTTGGCTTTAATTGGATAGGAGTGAGTACACAACGGGCAGTGTGAGGGAGTGACCGCAAGCCAGTCCGTGGAGGGGGAGCACTTGTGTCTATCAAGTCGGTCGGCCGGGGAGTGAGAGCGAATGGGCTCAGCCTCCCACTGACCTGGGTGAGCCTACAGAGGGCAGCACCTAAATGCCGCGAACTACGAACTAGTCAGAACAGACGGCTAGGCTGTGTGTTTTGACAGTACAGGCTGTCTACAACAATGATGAAGGATAATTAACAATGAAGGAAGACAATGATGATGAAGGATAATTAACAATGAAGGAAGACAATGATGAAGGATAATTAACAATGAAGGAAGACAATGATGAAGGATAATTAACAATGAAGGAAGACAATGATGATGAAGGATAATTAACAATGAAGGAAGACAATGATGAAGGATAATTAATAATGAAGGAAGACAATGATGATGAAGGATAATTAACAATGAAGGAAGATAATGATGAAGGATAATTAACAATGAAGGAAGACAATGATGAAGGATAATTAACAATGAAGACAATGATGAAGGATAATTAACAATGAAGGAAGATAATGATGAAGGATAATTAACAATGAAGATAATGATGAAGGATAATTAACAATGAAGGAAGACAATGATGACGAAGGATAATTAACAATGAAGGAAGACAATGATGACGAAGGATAATTAACAATGAAGGAAGATAATGATGAAGGATAATTAACAATGAAGGAAGATAATGATGAAGGATAATTAACAATGAAGGAAGACAATGATGAAGGATAATTAATAATGAAGACAATGATGATGAAGGATAATTAACAATGAAGGAAGACAATGATGAAGGATAATTAACAATGAAGGAAGACAATGATGACGAAGGATAATTAACAATGAAGGAAGACAATGATGAAGGATAATTAACAATGAAGGAAGATAATGATGAAGGATAATTAACAATGAAGGAAGACAATGATGACGAAGGATAATTAACAATGAAGGAAGATAATGATGAAGGATAATTAACAATGAAGGAAGATAATGATGAAGGATAATTAACAATGAAGGAAGACAATGATGAAGGATAATTAACAATGAAGGAAGACAATGATGATGAAGGATAATTAACAATGAAGGAAGACAATGATGAAGGATAATTAACAATGAAGATAATGATGAAGGATAATTAACAATGAAGGAAGACAATGATGACGAAGGATAATTAACAATGAAGGAAGATAATGATGAAGGATAATTAACAATGAAGGAAGACAATGATGACGAAGGATAATTAACAATGAAGGAAGATAATGATGAAGGATAATTAACAATGAAGGAAGACAATGATGACAAAGGATAATTAACAATGAAGGAAGACAATGATGAAGGATAATTAACAATGAAGGAAGACAATGATGACGAAGGATAATTAACAATGAAGGAAGACAATGATGACGAAGGATAATTAACAATGAAGGAAGACAATGATGATGAAGGATAATTAACAATGAAGGAAGACAATGATGATGAAGGATAATTAACAATGAAGGAAGACAATGATGAAGGATAATTAACAATGAAGGAAGACAATGATGATGAAGGATAATTAACAATGAAGGAAGACAATGATGAAGGATAATTAACAATGAAGGAAGACAATGACGACGAAGGATAATTAACAATGAAGGAAGACAATGATGAAGGATAATTAACAATGAAGGAAGACAATGATGACGAAGGATAATTAACAATGAAGACAATGATGATGAAGGATAATTAACAATGAAGGAAGACAATGATGATGAAGGATAATTAACAATGAAGGAAGACAATGATGAAGGATAATTAACAATGAAGGAAGACAATGACGACGAAGGATAATTAACAATGAAGGAAGACAATGATGATGAAGGATAATTAACAATGAAGGAAGACAATGATGAAGGATAATTAACAATGAAGGAAGACAATGATGATGAAGGATAATTAACAATGAAGGAAGACAATGATGAAGGATAATTAACAATGAAGGAAGACAATGATGATGAAGGATAATTAACAATGAAGGGAGACAATGATGAAGGATAATTAACAATGAAGGAAGACAATGATGATGAAGGATAATTAACAATGAAGGAAGACAATGATGAAGGATAATTAACAATGAAGGAAGACAATGATGATGAAGGATAATTAACAATGAAGGAAGACAATGATGAAGGATAATTAACAATGAAGACAATGACGATGAAGGATAATTAACAATGAAGGAAGATAATGATGAAGGATAATTAACAATGAAGGAAGACAATGATGATGAAGGATAATTAACAATGAAAGAAGACAATGATGATGAAGGATAATTAACAATGAAAGAAGACAATTTTGAAAGATAATGAACTAAGACAACGATGTTGAAGAATTTTTTTTTTTTTACCACGAGGATGAAAGCCAGTGTTTGAGAGAGAGAGAGAGAGAGAGAGAGAGAACAAAGTTCATGCATCTCTCTTGATAGTAACAAACACAACACACATCAAAGATAAAACTAACAAGCTACACAGCACTAACAGCATCAATATATTAATACAGCACTAATGCAGCATCAATACAGTATCAATACAGCATTAATACAGCATCAATACGTAAATACAGCTATCAACACAAAAATACAATCACACCAAGTTAAACTAGCCAGCATTAGTTATTAAAAGTATTTTCCGGGGGTCAGCGCCCCCGAGGCCAGGTCCCAGACCAGGCTTCCCGGTGAATGGCCTGATCAACCAAGCTGTTGGTGCTAGCCACATGAAGTTGAACGTACGGCACACAGCCTGTCTAATCAGGAACTGTCTTGAGAAACTTGTCAAGTTCTCTCTCTCTCTTCAAGACAGCCAGACGTCTTTTTTTTTTTTTTTTTTTGGTAATCCCTTCTGTGTAAGAAAGGAAAGCGTTGGAAAGTCTTGGTCCCATTACGCTTATTTGGTTTTCCTCTAGTGTACACACTGCAGATTTCTGATTCCGCAAAAAAAACCCATAACCACCATAATGGTGCGGGCGATAAGAGTGGCACTACTGCTACCCTAAACACCGTTAAGATAACCCATGACAACCAAAATAAGCAAATTGCAACCATACAGGGTGACACTATATGATATTAACTACCATCATAATTACAGCAACTGCGCCATTAATAATGCACCACTACCGTCAGTGTGGGTAGTTTATCACTGTAAGAAAGAGGAAGACAGGATGTGTCAGGAAGTTACAGCTGTACCTGGAAGATATCACCACTGACATGTGGTATCAGGGTCAGGAAGTGATACACACACACACACGCACACACACACACGCACACACACACGCACACGCACGCACACACACACACACACAAACACGCACGCACACACACACACACACACACACACACACGCACGCACGCACGCACGCACACACACACGCACACACACACACACACACACACGCACACACGCACACACACACACACACGCACACACACACACACACACACACACACACATACACACACACACACACACACACACATACACACACACACATACACACACACATACACACACACACACACACACACACACATACACACACACACACATACACACACACACACACACACACACACACACACACACACACACACATAAGACTGTGTTAAAAATATGCACATGTAATAAAAAAAATTAGGTAAATGGACACAAATGAAACTAATGCGACATTTTATTGTGGCAATGTTTCGCTCTCCAGAAGAGCGAAACATTGCCACAATAAAATGTCTCATTAGTTGCATCTATGTCCATTTATCTAACATTTTGTCAGCAATGCTACCATTATCATTTAAAATAAAACTAACAGACAATAAGACTACCAGCAAGAATAACATAACTCTTACACAGAGTTAAGACATCCTGCATCACTTAAAAATCATATCGTCAAAATATTCTCCTATGAGTTGTTCCCCGAGATCCCTACAGGCACCCCCAGTAATTAGAGAACTGGTAATTAGATACATCTGCGACTTTATGGGACATTTAAGGAAGCAAGTCGCCCACCACAATAACATTAGCGAGCCGTGAAGAGTGACAGTCAAGGCAGACAAAAATTCACACATCCAGAACATGTTATTGCTGTTCTTACTGCTGAACAGCGGTTTAGTGCCGATGAAGGTAGCGTAGGTAGCAATGATACGGCCGTGGACTAGATTGGCTTTAATCGGGTAGGAGTGAGTACACAACGGGCAGTGTGAGGGAGTGACCGCAAGCCAGTCCGTGGAGGGGGCACCTGTGACTATCACGTCGGTCGGTCGAGGAGTGAGAGAGGGTGGTCTGTGCTTCCCACCGACCTAGGTAGGCCTACAGAGGGCAGCACTGAATGCCGCGAAATATGAACTAGTCAGAGCAGACGGCTAGGCTGTGTGCTCTGACAGTACAGGCTGTCTACATTTGCTCGGCCACGCACCTCGCGTCGTCCCGACGCGACAATACTGGTGGGCCCATAGGTATAAAGGAATTACACTAGCTACCCCAGAGAGGGACTGGCTTTCGCTCACTAGTAAAATAAAAAATGGACAAAAAAATGCAACAGGCAAAAAAAAACTCTCCCATCCAGGGGAAGAGAAAACTGGTTTGCCGCGCTGTTTCATCGAGTAGAGAGCCAGGAGAATGGTGCTGGAGAGTGTTGAAGGGCTGTAGAGAGGGTGATGAGGTGAACACGTGACTGCTAAGGCTGGAGATGACGCCGTGACGCCTATGTCCAGATTTTGTGGGAAAAATCTAGGACGAAGATCTATCTCGGGTCCCGTCAAGACGCTGGGAGTAACAGATAACTCTTTAGGCCAGCAGGTGCGTTGGATGACGACGGATGATGTTGACTGGCGTCGACCGATGGTGTTTACCCCTCCACCCTGAAGAGGCTCACAATGCCGCTGACTCCGCTGTCACCACTGTTATTGCTGTTCTTACTGCTGAACAGCGGTTTAGTGCCGATGAAGGTAGCGTAGGTAGCAATGATACGGCCGTGGACTAGATTGGCTTTAATCGGGTAGGAGTGAGTACACAACGGGCAGTGTGAGGGAGTGACCGCAAGCCAGTCCGTGGAGGGGGCACCTGTGACTATCACGTCAGTTGGTCGAGGAGTGAGAGAGGGTGGTCTGTGCTTCCCACCGACCTAGGTAGGCCTACAGAGGGCAGCACTGAATGCCGCGAAATATGAACTAGTCAGAGCAGACGGCTAGGCTGTGTGCTCTGACAGTACAGGCTGTCTACAAACATTATCACAACTCCTGTACTCGAGAGTGAGCAGAGAGACTGAGGACTTAGTCAAGTCAAGCCGCTCAAACACATCCACTACGTTATTAAGTACTTAAGTACGTGGTTTGTTTTCAATCGTAATACATGATTGCAAATAAACCATGGAACGGGTGAGGTTTAAACCTACGGCGTGTGAGTCGTAAAACTTACTCGCACTGGCCTGGAATTTTACGACTCACTCGCCGTGGGTTCAGACACCACTTTATTTTGTGGTTTGCTGGTACCTGTTCTATATGATAGTCACATAGTGGGTAGTAGTAGCAGTAGTTACATTTATGGAGCACGTTGACTATGTAGGTAACTCAGCACTCAAAGACATAATAAGAACAAGGATAAAAATGAACCAATAATAAAAACAACGAACGTAAGTACATAACACAACTACCATCATACCAAGTTAAAATAACCAACATCAATAACCCCTCTCCCCCCCCCCCAAGTAAATTGTCAAATGACTTTCTCCAACACTTCCGCAAGCTCCCTACGGGCACCTCAGTAATTATAACAACCACGACGATAGAGAACAGCTCTAAGCCGTAGGCAGATTGTTAAAATGTGATCCACAGTTAACAGCACGTCGCCAGATGCACAGAGGTGGACAGGAGCACCAGCAAACAGGTAGCTATGAGTGACATGTGTGCTCGATCCTCAGTCTACATAAATTCTTTTCAAGGTGACGATTCCTGTTGAAGGAAGACTAAACACCCACGTCCTGCCGAACCCTGTATAACTTGTTCCTGGTCTGCAGAGTCAGTTACACAGTGGGAACAAAAGCTACCTAGGTTAAGGTGACTCAGTGTCGGTGAAAGGGAACAGGAGCATTAAGTAGCTACCTGGGTATTAGTCGACTGGTGAAGCTCGTATCCTGGGGAGCACAAGAATCAAAGGGGCCTAGTGGAAACAAGTCACACTGCTTGGCTTTATTGTTATCCTGGGTACTAACCCGCCGGGTTAATGATCCTAATAATATCTTATAGAAGGTTTTTCTTAATCTGTTTTTTCAGCCATAAATAATGTAGAAAAAATTCTACCCATGTTATAATAACCAGAGATAACACTAGCTGTTCCGTCGTCATAGCAACCACTGGGAGAGATGATACTAGCTGTTCCGTCGTCATAGCAACCACTGGGAGAGATGATACTAGCTGTTCCGTCGTCATAGCAACCACTGAGAGAGATGATACTAGCTGTTCCGTCGTCATAGCAACCACTGAGAGAGATGATACTAGCTGTTCCGTCGCCATAGCAACCACTGGGAGAGATGATACTAGCTGTTCCGTCGTCATAGCAACCACTGGGAGAGATGATACTAGCTGTTCCGTCGTTATAGAAACCAGTGAGAGATGATACTAGCTGCCCCACTGTTATAGCATAAAACAAGGTGTACCATCGTCATACTAACCAGTTAGGGCAGCTACATATATGAGGTATCATAACTCTGGAGACAGTACACTTAAGAAGTCTGTTAATTTTCACACCAGAAATACAAAAATATAAAAAAAAAAATCTCCTCAATATGTATATCCAAAATAATAAAGTCCAGCGGAAATCTACTGAGAAGTGACAGTTTATGATACCACGAAGGGATAAGAGGAGTGACAACACGAGAGACGACGTGCTTGATACACCGGATAGACGGACATAACTGCTATAGATAATGCACACACTGTACAACGTTACTTGCCTCACCCTTCACCGCACCATTGTTTTTACCTGAAGCTTGGAAAGCTAACATTGACATTGTTTTAGAAATAATATTACCTTGGCAAATATCGTGCGTGAACTAGGCTGATAAGGTTTATATGTGATAAATGGTTTAGAAAACCGACATAAGAACATAAGAACATAAGAAAGGAGGAACACTGCAGCAGGCCTGTTGGCCCATACTAGGCAGGTCCTTTACAATTCATCCCACTAACAAACATTTGACCTACCCAATTTTCAATGCTACCCAAGAAATAAGCTCTGATGTGCAAGTCCCACTCAAATCCAACCCATCCTACTCATGTATTTATCCAACCTAAATTTGAAACTACCCAAAGTCCTAGCCTCAATAACCCAACTAGGTAGACTGTTCCACTCATCAACTACCCTATTTCCAAACCAATACTTTCCTATGTCCTTTCTAAATCTAAACTTATCTAATTTAAATCCATTACTGCGGGTTCTCTCTTGGAGAGATATCCTCAAGACCTTGTTAATATCCCCTTTATTAATACCTATCTTCCACTTATACACTTCGATCAGGTCTCCCCTCATTCTTCGTCTAACAAGTGAATGTAACTTAAGAGTCTTCAATCTTTCTTCATAAGGAAGATTTCTAATGCTATGTATTAATTTAGTCATCCTATGCTGAATGTTTTCTAACGAATTTATGTCCATTCTGTAATATGGAGACCAGAATTGAGCTGCATAATCTAGGTGAGGCCTTACTAATGATGTATAAAGCTGCAGTATGACCTCTGGACTTCTGTTGCTTACACTTCTTGATATAAATCCCAGTAATCTATTTGCCTTATTACGTACGCTTAGGCATT
Source organism: Cherax quadricarinatus (assembly GCF_038502225.1). Taxonomy (NCBI): domain Eukaryota; kingdom Metazoa; phylum Arthropoda; class Malacostraca; order Decapoda; family Parastacidae; genus Cherax; species Cherax quadricarinatus. Next base: position 13,757,681 of record NC_091309.1, read on the forward strand.
GCTGTCTTGGTTTAAGGTTACTGCTTACCATAACCCCCAAGTCCTTTTCGCAATCTGTATGGTTAAGTTCTACATTATTTAACTTATAAGTGCTAGGGTTATGGACACTCCCGAGCTTCAGAACCTTGCATTTATCTACATTGAACTGCATCTGCCACTTTTCTGACCAAGAGTAGAGTTTGTCTAAATCCTCCTGAAGTTCCCTAACATCTACGTTTGAATCAATTATCCTACCTATCTTCGTGTCATCGGCGAATTTGCTCATATCACTAGTAATTCCTTCATCAAGATCATTGATATATATTATAAACAACAACGGGCCCAAGACTGATCCCTGTGGAACGCCACTTGTTACTGATCCCCACTCGGATTTAACCCCATTTATGGACACTCTTTGCTTCCTGTCTGTGAGCCATGATTCGATCCACGAGAGCACCCTTCCCCCAATGCCATGAGCTGCTACTTTCTTCAACAGTCTTTGGTGCGGAACTCTATCAAATGCCTTACTAAAATCTAAGTAAATAATATCAAATTCTTTATCGTGGTCAACAGCCTCAAAAGCTTTACTGAAGAAAGTTAATAAATTAGTTAGACAAGACCGGCCTCTTGTGAATCCATGCTGAGTATCATTAATCAAGCTATGCTTATCGAGATGGCTTCTTATAATCTCAGCTATAATTGACTCTAGTAATTTGCCTACAATTGAGGTCAGGCTTATTGGGCGGTAATTTGACGGTAACGACTTGTCCCCTGTTTTAAAAATAGGAATTACATTAGCCATCTTCCACATATCAGACACTGCACCTGTTTGAAGAGATAAATTAAAAATATTAGTTAATGGTTCACAGACTTCCATTTTGCATTCCTTTAGAACCCTTGAAAAAACCTCATCAGGACCCGGTGACTTATTTTGCTTCAGTCTGTCTATCTGCTTCACAACCATTTCACTAGTGACTGTGATGTTACATAATTTATCTTCTTCTGATCCACTATAAAAATTAATTACCGGAATATTATTAGTGTCTTCCTGTGTAAAAACCGAGAGAAAATAATTATTTAAAATCGAGCACATTTCATTCTCTTTGTCAGTAAGATGCCCATAGTTATTTTTAAGGGGACCTATCTTATCTCTGACTTTTGTTCTATAGACCTGGAAAAAACTTTTTGGGTTAGTTTTAGAATCCTTCAAACAGAATGCCCTATCCATGTACCTAATCTGGCTATCCCCAACAACAACAATGTTTTTACCTTCCTTGGCGTCGTCCGTAGTGATGCTCCGAGTAGTCGACTCACATTCGCCAGGTAGCATTACACCACTTGTAGAATTCGTCATGACGTTCTCGATGGTCTTCGTTGGGGTTTCTAGGGATGTCTCACTCACGTCTGCCAATGCTTCCTTGGTGCTCGTTGTGGCATTCCCAGTAGAACACTCACATTCGTCAGGTAGCACCGAGAATGAGTTGGAAGTTTCCACGGCAGTCTTCTGGTTTCTCGTTGTTTCTGCCTCTTCAACCGTTTTCTTAATCTTCAGCTTGGTTCCATGTTGCCCGGCCACTGACCAAGCTCCCCTCTTAACCTGGGGACTCACAACAGGTGGATTACTACGAATCCTCTTGTTCTCCTCCGTTAATCGCCGTATCTCCAGTTTAGCAACTCTGAGTTCTTCTCTCAGCTGCTGGTAAAGCTGCTCAAGAGAGGGCATCCTGGTTCAGATTCACAGAGAGCACACAAACAGGTCTTCACAGAGCTAAGTACACGTCACCACTGAAGTACACGTCACCACTGAAGAATGAGACATATGTGCAACATTTGGGAATCTTTACTGAGAAATCATTTCGCCAGTCAATGGCTTCTTCACTCCAATACAAATAAAAACGGTGGAGGAAGAGGAGTAGCTACAGGTAATCAGTCCCTCAGCCTGGAGTCGATGTGTTCAGCCTAACTTGACGGATTGAATACAACGACTCCAGGCTGAGGGACTGATTACCTCAAACTACTTCTCTTCTTCCACCGTTCTTATTTGTACTGGACTGAAGAAGCCAGTGACTAGCGAAACGTTTCCTCAATAAAGATTCCCAAGTGTTACACAAGTGTCTCAGTCTTCAAGGTAACTATGGACGGTGATCAAGGCACGGAATTAACTCTCCGTGAAAGTTCCGTGCCTGGCGTTATGTTAACCGTGTTTGCTGGAGGGTTCCTTTATTTTGAAGTGCTAAAATATTCCTTTCTGCTGGTATAATTCAAGTTTCTCTAATCTAAAATAATACATGGTCCTCTGCTACAGTAATTTCACGTTCCTTCTAAAATAATTAAGTTTCTGCTGGAGTAATTAGCAGTTCCTCACCTATGTGACGAACGTGTCCAGGTAGATGTAACTTTGTGACACACACCCGTGTAACGGAGGAGTCAGGGACGGAGGTGTCTGGAGATGTGTGACCTTGTGGCACTCACCTATGTGACAGAGGTGTTGCGGCAGGTGTGAATATAACACTCACCTGTGTGACGGAGGTGCCAGGTGTGACTGACACTCACCTGTGTGACGGAGATTCCAGGAGTGACTGTGACACTCACCTGTGTGACGGAGGTGCCAGGAGGTGTGTCCTCGGGGATAGCTTTCCTGTAGAGGGCACGGTCGAACTGGGGTGCGTGATCGTTGACGTCAGCTACATAGACCACGGCGGACACCTCGCTGCTCAGTGGACGCTCGCCCAGGTCAAACGCCTCAACCAAACAACATCAAATTAATATACAAAATATCGATCCTAGACGGAAATGTTCTAAATTAAAAAAATAACAAAAAATACTATGAGACGAGTATGATACGTGTATAGCACTAAGATATCTTTACTGTCGAAATATTTCGCCTACTCAGCCGGGTTTTTCAGTAGAATACAGACAAATATAAGTGAAATCTCCAGCTCGGGCGAAACGTTTCGACAATACAGAGAAATAAATGCTGCACATGTAAAAACATAAGAATAAAGGAACACTGCTGGGCAAGAGACGTAGTGACCCATGCAAGGCAGGTTCAACTCATACTCGACCATCAACTTGCCAGCACTGTTTAACATTTATTATACCAATTAATATTATGTATTCCAGTGAACGTTATGTACTGAATTAAAATTGTTCATATTATATATATTGTTTAATATTATATATTTCAATGTTACTATTATTATTATTATTATTATACTAAACATTAGTTAAAATATTTCACAGGTACGATAAAATACGGAGTCCATATATTCAACGTAAACGATATTTAGCAGCACTGTGGTAACCATCGCTACGAGGATACACACAGTATATATCCACCACGTGGATATATGCTGTGGATATATTATCCAAACCCCTTAAGGGGCGAGGGACACAAGCATTAAGTCATACTAGAAATGTAAAAATACATATTATTCAACAAACGTTTTTATGTGAGAACGTTTCGTTCTAAATATAGGTTTATCAAGTCTATAAACCTGATAATGTAATGTCTCGCTGCAGTAAATTTTTCCGAGTCTTAATTTGTCATTCTCTCAACACTGACTAGGATAAGACAATATACGGACGAGTATAAATAAGGTTACATAGAGACTGAGTGTATCTCTTGAGTGCAGCCTGTGGTCAGCAACAGTTGTGTAGATCATTGAGTAAGATCATGGTGTAACAAAGACCATAACATATTGTTTATTTGCTCAAAACGACGCAAAATAAACACCCTTTACACACACACACACACACACACACATACGCCTATACACCGCAGACGGAGTATAGGCTAGATGGACAAAGACTGCAAACCTCGCTCAAGGAGAAAGATCTTGGGGTGACCATAACACCGAGCATGTCTCCGGAAGCACACATCAACCAGATAACTGCTGCAGCATATGGGCGCCTGGCAAACCTGAGATTAGCGTTCCGATACCTAAGTAAGGAATCTTTCAAGACACTCTACACCGTGTACGTCAGGCCCATACTAGAGTATGCAGCACCAGTTTGCAACCCACACTTGATCAAGCACGTCAAGAAATTAGAGAAAGTGCAAAGGTTTGCGACAAGGTTAGTTCCAGAGCTAAGGGGAATGTCCTAAGAAGAAAGGTTAAGGGAAATCGGCCTGACGACACTGGAGGACAGGAGGGTTAGGGGAGACATGATAACGACATACAAAATACTGCGTGGAATAGACAAGGTGGACAAAGACAGGATGTTCCAGAGAGGGGACACAGAAACAAGGGGTTACAATTGGAAGTTGAAGACCCAGATGAGTCAAAGGGATGTTAGGAAGTATTTCTTCTGTCATAGAGTAGTCAGGAAGTGGAATAGCCTAGCAAGTGAGGTAGTGGAGGCAGGAACCATACATAGCTTTAAGATGAGGTATGATAAAGCTCATGGAGCAGGGAGAGAGAGGACATAGTAACACTCAGTGAAGAGGCGGGGCCAGGAGCTGAGTTTCGACCCCTGCAACCACAATTAGGTGAGTACACACACACACACACACACACACACATGTTCCAGGGAGGGGACACAGAAACAAGAGGCCACAATTGGAAGTTGAAGACACAAATGAGTCAGAGAGATAGTAGGAAGTATTTCTTCAGTCATAGAGTTGTAAGGCAGTGGAATAGCCTAGAAAATGACGTAGTGGAGGCAGGAACCATACACAGCTTTAAGACGAGGTTTGATAAAGCTCATGGAGCAGGGAGAGAGAGGGTCTAGTAGCAACCGGTGAAGAGGCGGGGCCAGGAGCTAGGACTCGACCCCTGCAACCACAAATAGGTGAATACAAATAGGTGAGTACACGCACACGCATATACAACAGGCCTAGTGTCTAATCGACATGTGCCTAGGACAAAATGGTAACACACACACACACACAAATACACACACACACACACAAACACACACACACACACACACACACACACACACACACACACACACACACACACACACACACACACACACACACGCACACACACACACACACATGCATGCATGCTTATAAGGAATTATTAGGTATTCAAGAGACACTGTGCACCTTGTACGTCAGGCCCATACTGGAGTATGCAGCACCAGTATGGAACCCACACCTGGTCAAGCACGTCAAGAAATTAGAGAAAGCGCAAGATTACAACAAGACTAGTCCCGGAGCTGAGGGGTATATCCTATGAGGAAAGGCTAAGGGAACTCAACCTGATGACACTGGAAGACAGGAGGGATACGAGGGATAAGAAGTATTTCTTCAACCTTATAGGTGTCAGGAAATGGAACAGTCTATAGAGTGTAGAAGTGGAGGAGGGATGCATACATAGCTTTAAGAAGAGGTACGATAAGGATCTTGTAGTCAGATTATTATTATAAAAAAGAAGCGCTAAACCACAAGGACTCTTGTAGTCAGAGAGTGAAGGGGCCGGACCAGGAGCTGTGAATCGACCCCTGCAACCACATATAGGTAAGCACATATGGGTGAGTGAATACACACAAAAAGTTGTTCAAAGAACTTGACAGGATGGAAAGAGATGGACTACACAGGAAGCGGAAAACGGGTACACGAGGGCACACTATTAAGTTACAATTATAGATGAGTTCAGGGGATATCAGGAGTAATTTCTTCAATCTTGGGATGGTCAGGAAGAGAAATGACTTGAGGACGCGGACGCGGTTAACCTCCAAGAAGATATAAACAAAGTTTTCCAGTGGGCAACGGTAAACAATATGATGTTCAATGAGGACAAATTCCAACTACTCCGTTATGGAAAACTGGGGGAGATAATAACTAGAACAGAGTATACTACTGACTCCGGCCATACAATAGAGCGGAAAAATAATGTAAGGGACCTGGGAGTAGTAATGTCTGAGGATCTCACTTTCAAGGATCACAACAGTGCCACGATCGCACGTGCAAAGAAAATGATAGGATGGATAATGAGAACTTTCAAAACGAGAGATGCCAAGCCCATGATGATCCTTTTCAAATCACTTGTTCTCTCTAGGCTGGAATACTGCTGTACATTAACATCTCCATTCAAAGCAGGTGAAATCGCAGATCTAGAGAGTGTACAGAGATCCTTTACTGCACGTATAAGTTCTGTCAAGCACCTTAACTACTGGGAACGCTTGGAAGCACTTGACTTGTACTCGTTGGAACGCAGGAGGGAGAGATATATCATAATCTACACTTGGAAAATCTTGGAAGGAATGGTCCCAAATCTGCACACAGAAATCACTCCCTACGAAAGTAAAAGACTGGGCAGGCGATGCAAAATGCCCCCAATAAAAAGTAGGGGCGCCATTGGTACACTAAGAGAAAACACCATAAGTGTCCGGGGCCCAAAACTGTTCAACAGCCTCCCATCAAGCATTAGGGGAATTGCCAATAAACCCCTGGCTGCCTTCAAGAGAGAGCTGGACAGATACCTAAAGTCAGTGCCGGATCAGCCGGGCTGTGGCTCGTACGTTGGACTGCGTGCGGCCAGCAGTAACAGCCTAGTTGATCAGGCCCTGATCCATCGGGAGGCCTGGTCATGGACCGGGCCGCGGGGGCGTTGATCCCCGGAATAACCTCCAGGTAAGAAGTGATGTAGGAACACTCCATACACAGTCTCAAGAGCAGGTATGACAAGACTCAACAGATCATCAACCAGCAAATGCTGGATTTTTTTTTATTTAGCGAAGTTGGATACATCAGCAGTGTGCTGCTGCTACCCTGAAAAAAGGGTGCCCAGAGCAGTCTCTCGGCCCTGACCCTCAGCAAACAGTATTCTCCTCTCTCTCTCTCTCTCTCTCTCTCTCTCTCTCTCTCTCTCTCTCTCTCTCTCTCTCTCTCTCTCTCTCTCTCTCTCTCTCTCTATCACACACACACAGGGATATTAGGAAGTGTTTCTTCAGTCGTAGAGTTGTCAGGAAGTGGAATAGTCTGGAAAATGAGGTGGACACAAGAACCATACATAGCTTTAAGAAGAGGTATGATAAAGCTCATGGAGCAGGGAGAGAGTGGACCTAGTAGCGATCATTGAAGAGGCGAGGCCAGGAGCTATAAATCAACCCCTGCAACCACAGTTAGGCGAGGTGAGTACACACACACAAACACACACACACAGTAGGCTTCATATACGCTGCATCATACAGAGAACACAACAGGATTCACTAGAAGTGAGATTCCAGAAAGGTTACGCTACACAAGTGCGTCACACGGGTGGTGAGTCAACACCTTGGCCACCCTCTAGGTCTAGGGGCACGGCCACCCTCTGGGGCACGGCCACCCTCTAGGGGTACGGCCACCCTCTAGGGGCGTGGCAGTTTGGGACCATAGAGCTGGTAATGATGGGAGTAGGAAGTGGGAATGGGATAAGATGAAACACTGAAATAGGATAAGGGTGTCTGAACATGAGGGAGTTACCTAGATATACAGTGACGTGGGCACACTGCTTATTCTGTTATCACTGCTAACCACCACCCGTTGATGAAAGACTGTTGACCCGAGGAATGGCAACTACCGCATTTTCCTCAGATGCAACTTGATTAACAGCACGAGAATAAAGAGCACATTCATGTGCCCATCCAGTCTATATTTACAGCTTATCTAACTTGATTAGGTTAGATAAGATTCGTCAGGAAACAAGGCAAGTGTTTCCTGACGCGGGTCTTAGTCATATGATGACCCACAACAGATCTTTTGGTCATCCTACCGAGGCCTTCCGCTGGCTTACCGGTCCACCCCTTTTAAAATTAAGTCTTCTTACGCTACCTGGGAGTTTGATCCATTCATCTACAACTCTGTTGCCAATCCAGTACCTCCCCTATATAGTTGCTAAATCCAAATTTATCCAAACTAAATCCATTACTGCGGCTCCTGTATTGGTTAGATATTTCCAACACGCTATTTATATCCCCCGTACTTATTCCTGTTTTCCATTTGGACACTTCAGTCATAATTGCCTTGATTCTACGTCTTTCCAGGAAGTGTACATTCAGTGCCTTCAGCCTGTGTTCGTAAGAAAGGTTTCTGTTACTTTGAATCAACTTCGCCATCCTTCTCTGTATATTTTCCAGCACATTTATATGCTATATGAAGAACAGAACTGAGCAGCATAATCTAAATGAGGCCTTAAGAATAATATATAAAATTGACGAATAACCTGAGAACATCTATTATTTATACTTGTTGAAATGAAGCCAAGAATTCTATTGGCTTTATGGGCCCCTACGGTCTTAGCGTTTCCCTAACAATTTAATAATAATAATAAAGTGAGTGCCATTCTCGGGTTGATTCCAGTTTGGTTGAGTGTTGAATGTTGCAAGGAGTGTTGCTTGCACCAGTTGCCTGATTTCTGTTTTAACTTTGTTTCTGTTGAGGTTTTAAGATGGAATATCAACTCGGTAGTTTATTCATACAAACGGCAACTGTTGACATTGCACTTTAACGCTTCATAAGCATTTCTCCAAACTCCGGATATCACACACACAAAGACCAGCTGAGGTTGTGTGATAACCAGTGCACTCTGGCGCCTTTATGGTCTTCAACCTCACACACTAACACATTCTCACTCCACCAGTGATAATCGTACAAATTTAAACCTTTCCTATAGAGGCTTGAACCTTGAGTATTTTATTCTGGTGTTCAAGTTATGAACAAGCACAATTTAATTTAGCCTAATCCAACTAAATATATTAATCCAACTAAATATATTTTACATACGTTTACAATAATTTAATAAAAAACAAACACAATGAAATATTTTTTTTTCGTTAGGTTCAGAATATTTCTTTCAAAATTACTGCATACACAAATTCTCGCTTGCCTTGTTCTGCAAGAAGAACATTGCTATTTAAGCTAAAATTGCAAGTTTTACCTATTAGGCACGACATACATTATTTTTATCACGTCGGCCGTTTCCCACTGAGGCAGGGTGACCCAAAAAAGAAAGAAAAACCCAAAAAGAATGAAAATACTTTCATCATCATTCAACACTCACCATCACTCATACATAATCAATGTTCTTGCAGAGGCGCCCATATATGACAGTTCAGATGTCCCTCCAAACTGCCAATATCTTAAATCCCTCATTTAAAGTGCAGGCATTGTACTTTCCACCTACAGGACTCAAGTCCGGCCAACCGGTTTCCCTGAATCCTTTCACAAAATATTACCTTGTTCACACTCCAACTGCTCGTCAGGTTCCTAAAACCATTCGTCTCCATTCACTCCTATCTAACATGCTCACGCAAGCTTCCTGGAAGTCCAAGCCCCTCGCCCACAAAACCGACACACACACACACACACACACACACACACACACACACAAACACACACACACCCACACACACACACACACACACACACACACAGACACACACACACACACACACACACATACACACACATACACATACACACACATACACACACATACACACACACATACACACACACATACACACACACACACACACAAACACACACAAACACACACACACACATTATATATATATATATATATATATATATATATATATATATATATATATATATATATATATATATATATGTCGTGCCGAATAGGCAGAACTTGTGATCTTGGCTTAAATAGCAACGTTCATCTTGCCATATAGGACAAGTGAAAATTTGTGTATGCAATAATTTCGCCAAAATCATTCTGAACCTAACGAAAAAAATATATTTGATTGTGTTTGTTTAATATTAAATTACTGTAAACGTATTTAAAATATATTTAGTTGGGTTAGGCTAAAATAAATTGCTCCTGTTATAATAAGGTTAGGTAAGTTTTCTAAGATTCTTTTGGTGCAAAATTAAAATTTTTTACATTAGCATTAATGAAAAAAATATATCTTTAAATGTATAAGATAAAATTTCAGAAAGGACTTAATTTTAAATGAGTTCTTGCTAATTGACCAGTTTTACATATTCGGCACGACATATATATATATATAAATATATATATATATATATATATATATATATATATATATATATATATATATATATATATATATATATATATGAGAGCTCTAAGAGAGCCAGGAGGAGGCAACAGGCCCACTCTGCGCTATTCTGAGAAAAACTTCCCCTCACTCTTCAGCTGCTGCCTGGCAACATTGCATATCTCCTGATGACGCACTGAGAAGTGTGAAAATACTTGAGCTAAAGATTTCCATGCCCCCTGTGGCTTGTACTGCATAGTTAAGATCGTCTGTCTGCAATTGTTTGCAATATATATATATATATATATATATATATATATATATATATATATATATATATATATATATATATATATATATATATATATATATATATATATGATAGAGTGGATAGGGGAGAAATGTGGCAGATGTTGCAAGTATATGGAATAGGTGGTAAGTTACTAAATGCTGTAAAGAGTTTTTATGTGGATAGTGAGGCTCAGGTTAGGGTGTGTAGAAGAGAGGGAGACTACTTCCCGGTAAAAGTAGGCCTTAGACAGAGATGTGTAATGTCACCATGGTTCTTTAATATATTTATAGATGGGGTTGTAAAAGAAGTAAATGCTAGGGTGTTCGGGAGAGGGGTGGGATTAAATTTTGGGGAATCAAATACAAAATGGGAATTGACACAGTTGCTTTTTTCTGATGATACTGTGCTTATGGGAGATTCTAGAGAAAAATTGCAAAGGTTAGTGGATGAGTTTGGGAGTGTGTGTAAAGGTAGAAAGTTGAAAGTGAACATAGAAAAGAGTAAGGTAATGAGGGTATCAAATGATTTAGATAAAGAAAAATTGGATATTAAATTGGGGAGGAGGAGTATGGAAGAAGTGAATGTTTTCAGCTACTTGGGAGTTGACGTGTCGGCGGATGGATTTACAAAGGATGAGGTTAATCATAGAATTGATGAGGGAAAAAAGGTGAGTGGTGCGTTGAGGTATATGTGAAGACAAAAAACGTTATCTATGGAGGCAAATAAGGGAATGTATGAAAGTATAGTAGCACCAACACTCTCATATGGGTGTGAAGCTTGGGTGGTAAATGCAGCAGCGAGGAGACGGTTGGAGGCAGTGGAGATGTCCTGTTTAAGGGCAATGTGTGGTGTAAATATTATGCAGAAAATTCGGAGTGTGGAAATTAGGAAAAGGTGTGGAGTTAATAAAAGTATTAGTCAGAGGGCAGAAGAGGGGTTGTTGAGGTGGTTTGGTCATTTAGAGAGAATGGATCAAAGTAGAATGACATGGAAAGCATATAAATCTATAGGGGAAGGAAGGCGGGGTAGGGGTCGTCCTCGAAAGGGTTGGAGAGAGGGGGTAAAGGAGGTTTTGTGGGCAAGGGGCTTGGACTTCCAGCAAGCGTGCGTGAGCGTGTTAGATAGGAGTGAATGGAGACGAATGGTACTTGGGACCTGACGATCTGTTGGAGTGTGAGCAGGGTAATATTTAGTGAAGGGATTCAGGGAAACCGGTTATTTTCATATAGTCGAACTTGAGTCCTGGAAATGGGAAGTACAATGCCTGCACTTTAAAGGAGGGGTTTGGGATATTGGCAGTTTGGAGGGATATGTTGTGTATCTTTATACGTATATGCTTCTAGACTGTTGTATTCTGAGCACCTCTGCAAAAACAGTGATAATGTGCGTGTGGTGAAAGTGTTGAATGATGATGAAAGTATTTTCTTTTTGGGGATTTTCTTTCTTTTTTGGGTCACCCTGCCTCGGTGGGAGACGGCCGACTTGTTGAATATATATATATATATATATATATATATATATATATATATATATATATATATATATATATATATATATATATATATAATTATATATATATATATATACAATATATATATATATATATATATATATATATATATATATATATATATATATATATATATATATATATATATATATATATATATATACATATATATATATATATATATATACAATATATATATATATATATATATATATATATATATATATATATATATATATATATATATATATATATATATATATGCAATAAGATCACAGTAAACAGGTGATTTCACAATATGCAAAACAACCACTGTGAAAGAATAGTGAAATTCCAAGCGCTTTCGTGACTACTCACATTATCAAGGAACAATATGATAATGTGAGTAGTCACGAAAGCGCTTGGAATTTCACTATTCTTTCACAATGGTTGTTTTGCACATTATGAAATCACCTGTTTACTGTGATCTTATTGCATATATATATATATATATATATATATATATATATATATATATATATATATATATATATATATATATATGTATGTATATATATATACGTCCGGTGTGTTGAAAGAAATATATATATATATATATATATATATATATATATATATATATATATATATATATATATATATGTATATATATATATATTATATTATATATATATATATATATATATATATATATATATATATATATATATATATATATATATATATATATATATATATATAATATATATATTCTTTCAACACACCGGCCGTATCCCACCGAGGCGGGGTGGCCCAAAAGGAAAAACGAAAGTTTCTCCTTTTACATTTAGTAATATATACAGGAGAAGGGGTTACTAGCCCCTTGCTCCCGGCATTTTAGTTGCCTTTTACAACAAGCATGGCTATGGAGGAAGAATTCTGTTCCACTTCCCCATGGAGATAAGAGGAAATAAACAAGAACAAGAACTAGAAAGAAAATAGAAGAAAACCCAGAGGGGTGTGTATATATATACATGTATGCTTGTATACATGTATGTATGTGTAGTGTGACCTAAGTGTAAGAAGTATCAAGATATACCTGAAATCTTGCATGTTTATGAGACAGAAAAAAAACACCAGCAATCCTACCATCATGTAAAACAATTACAGGTTTCTGTTTTACACTCACTTGGCAGGACGGTAGTACCTCCCTGGGCGGTTGCTGTCTACCAACCTACTACCTACAACATATAAATATATATATATATATATATATATATATATATATATATATATATATATATATATGTCGTGCCGAATAGGCAGAACTTGCGATCTTGGCTTAAATAGCAACGTTCATCTTGCCATATAGGACAAGTGAAAATTTATGTATGCAATAATTTCGCCAAAATCATTCTAAACCTGACGAAAAAAATATATTTCACTGCGTTTGTTTAGTATTAAATTATTGTAAGCAAATCTAAAATATATTTAGTTGGGTTAGGCTAAAATAAATTGTTCTTGTTATAATAAGGTTAGGTAAGTTTTCTAAGATTCTTTTAGTGCAAAATCATAATTTTTTACATTAACATCAATGAAAAAAATATATCTTTAAACGTATAAGAGAAAATTTTAGAAAGGACTTAATTTTAAATGAGTTCTTGCTAATTGACCAATTTTACATATTCGGCACGACATATATATATATATATATATATATATATATATATATATATATATATATATATATATATATATATATATATATATATATATATATATTCAACAAGTCGGTCGTCTCCCACCGAGGCAGGGTGACCCAAAAAAGAAAGAAAATCCCCAAAAAGAAAATACTTTCATCATCATTCAACACTTTCACCACACTCACACACTATCACTGCTTTTGCAGAGGTGCTCAGAATACAACAATTTAGAAGCATATACGTATAAAGATACACAACATATCCCTCCAAACTGCCAATATCCCAAACCCCTCCTTTAAAGTGCAGGCATTGTACTTCCCATTTCCAGGACTCAAGTCCGACTATATGAAAATAACCGGTTTCCCTGAATCCCTTCACTAAATATTACCCTGCTCACACTCCAACAGATCGTCAGGTCCCAAGTATCATTCGTCTCCATTCACTCCTATCTAACACGCTCATGCACGCTTGCTGGAAGTCCAAGCCCCTCGCCCACAAAACCTCCTTTACCCCCTCTTTCCAACCCTTTCGAGGACGACCCCTACCCCTCTTTCCTTCCCCTATAGATTTATATGCTTTCCATGTCATTCTACTTTGATCCATTCTCTCTAAATGACCAAACCACCTCAACAACCCCTCTTCTGCCCTCTGACTAATGCTTTTATTAACTCCACACCTTCTCCTAATTTCCACACTCCGAATTTTCTGCATAATATTTACACCACACATTGCCCTTAGACAGGACATCTCCACTGCCTCCAACCGTCTCCTCGCTGCTGCATTTACCACCCAAGCTTCACATCCATATAAGGACATCTCCACTGCCTCCAACCGTCTCCTCGCTGCTGCATTTACCACCCAAGCTTCACATCCATATAAGGACATCTCCACTGCCTCCAACCGTCTCCTCGCTGCTGCATTTACCACCCAAGCTTCACATCCATATAAGAGTGTTGGTACTACTATACTTTCATACATTCCCTCCTTTGCCTCCATAGATAACGTTTTTTGACTCCACATATACCTCAACGCACCAATCACTTTTTTTCCCTCATCAATTCTATGATTAACCTCATCCTTCATAAATCCATCCGCCGACACGTCAACTCCCAAGTATCTGAAAACATTCACTTCTTCCATACTCCTCCTCCCCAATTTGATATCCATTTTTTCTTTATCTAAATCATTTGATACCCTCATCACCTTACTCTTTTCTATGTTCACTTTCAACTTTCTACCTTTACACACATTCTCAAACTCATCCACTAACCTTTGCAATTTTTCTTTAGAATCTCCCATAAGCACAGTATCATCAGCAAAAAGTAACTGTGTCAATTCCCATTTTGAATTTGATTCCCCATAATTTAATCCCACCCCTCTCCCGAACACCCTAGCATTTACTTCCTTTACAACCCCATCTATAAATATATTAAAACAACCCTGGTGACATTACACATCCCTGTCTAAGACCTACTTTTACCGGGAAGTATTCTCCTTCTCTTCTACACACCCTAACCTGAGCCTCACTATCCTCATAAAAGCTCTTTACAGCATTTAGTAACTTACCACCTATTCCATAAACTTGCAACATCTGCCACATTGCTCCTCTATCCACTCTATCATATGCCTTTTCTAAATCCATAAATGCAATAAAAACTTCCCTACCTTTATCTAAATACTGTTCACATATATGCTTCAATGTAAACACTTGATCTACACATCCCCTACCCACTCTGAAGCCTCCTTGCTCATCCGCAATTCTACATTCTGTCTTACCTCTAATTCTTTCAATTATAACTCTACCGTATACTTTTCCTGGTATACTCAGTAAACTTATTCCTCTATAATTTTTACAATCTCTTTTGTCCCGTTTCCCTTTATATAAAGGGACTATACATGCTCTCCGCCAATCCCTATTTACCTTCCCCTCTTTCATACATTTATTAAACAAAAGTACCAACCACTCCAACACTATATCCCCCCCTGCTTTTAACATTTCTGTCATGATCCCATCAGTTCCAGCTGCTTTACCCCCTTTCATTCTACGTAATGCCTCACGTACCTCCACCACACTTACATTCTGCTCTTCTTCACTCCTAAAAGATGGTATACCTCCCTGGCCAGTGCATGAAATTACTGCCTCCCTTTCTTCCTCAACATTTAAAAGTTCCTCAAAATATTCTCGCCATCTACCTAATACCTCCCTCTCCCCATCTACTAACTCCCCTACTCTGTTTTTAATGGACAAATCCATATATATATGTAAATACATACATATATATATATATATATATATATATATATATATATATATATATATATATATAAATATACATATATATATATATATCCCTTTTCTGTATGTAAAACTATAGTTATTCTCTATAAAATGTATTTTTTTGTTAATATTTCCCATAAGAAATCATGTAAATCCTATTAATCCATTCCAGACATCCAAAAATATTAAAAAAAAAAAAAACATTTTATAGAGAATAACTATAGTTTTACATACAGAAAAGGGATGAAATTTGAGGGTCCACTGTATATATATATATATATATATATATATATATATATATATATATATACATATATATATATATATATATATATATATATATATATATATATATATATATATATATATATATATATATATATAAGTGGAGGTTATGAGGATAACAAAAAGATTAGGTGATGAAAGATTGAATATCAGATTGGAGGGAGAGAGTATGGAGGAGGTGAACGTATTCAGATATTTGGGAGTGGACGTGTCAGCGGATGGGTCTATGAAAGATGAGGTGAATCATAGAATTGATGAGGGAAAAAGAGTGAGTGGTGCACTTAGGAGTCTGTGGAGACAAAGAACTTTGTCCTTGGAGGCAAAGAGGGGAATGTATGAGAGTATAGTTTTACCAACGCTCTTATATGGGTGTGAAGCGTGGGTGATGAATGTTGCAGCGAGGAGAAGGCTGGAGGCAGTGGAGATGTCATGTCTGAGGGCAATGTGTGGTGTGAATATAATGCAGAGAATTCGTAGTTTGGAAGTTAGGAGGAGGTGCGGGATTACCAAAACTGTTGTCCAGAGGGCTGAGGAAGGGTTGTTGAGGTGGTTCGGACATGTAGAGAGAATGGAGCGAAACAGAATGACTTCAAGAGTGTATCAGTCTGTAGTGGAAGGAAGGCGGGGTAGGGGTCGGCCTAGGAAGGGTTGGAGGGAGGGGGTAAAGGAGGTTTTGTGTGCGAGGGGCTTGGACTTCCAGCAGGCATGCTTGAGCGTGTTTGATAGGAGTGAATGGAGACAAATGGTTTTTAATACTTGACGTGCTGTTGGAGTGTGAGCAAAGTAACATTTATGAAGGGATTCAGGGAAACCGGCAGGCCGGACTTGAGTCCTGGAGATGGGAAGTACAGTGCCTGCACTCTGAAGGAGGGGTGTTAATGTTGCAGTTTAAAAACTGTAGTGTAAAGCACCCTTCTGGCAAGACAGTGATGGAGTGAATGATGGTGAAAGTTTTTCTTTTTCGGGCCACCCTGCCTTGGTGGGAATCGGCCGGTGTGATAAAAAAAAAAAAAAAAAAAACATATATATATATATATATATATATATATATATATATATATATATATAATATCGAAGTATTCTCTGTAAACTCAGTAAATGTGAACAGTATCTCAGTGTATATTAACAGTTAACTATATACCCTAATTTAGGATGTAAGTCATTCCTGAGTGTTACACAGGTGGCTGACAGTCTTACTGACTCGTCCAGTCGACAGTCTATAAACTTCAATCTTAAAAACGGATATAAACACACCTTATACAATTGACATTCACTATGTACACTGTACATAATAAAAAATATAGTTTCATTATGAGTCAGAGGATTTATTAGTATCAAGATATTGTTAACTCATAACCTGCAACAAACTCACCAGCGACAACCAACAAAAAATAACCAAAAATTGATCACATTTAAGTAAGCGATTAAAGACTGGCACATGACTAAGAACGCTATCTCATATCTTATCCAGCTTATCACAAGGAGTTTAAGTGCCGTAATGCTAATCCTGTCATAAATTGCTTTGCACAGCGGTAGCGGCATAATCAAATATGATGAACAACAGAAGAAAAAACTAATAAACAAAGAAAATAATGAAAATAAAATTTAACTGGGCGCCTTAGAGCATGGCTGCCTTTGTGAGGTATCTATTTTCTAATGGTTATAATTGTAATTATAATTTTTAAAGGGGTGGACCGGTAAACCAGCGGAAGGCCTCGGTCAGATGACCAAAAGTTGTAGCTGTGACTAAGACCCGCGTCAGGAAACACTTGTCCTGTTTCCTGACAAACATTACCTAACCTAACGTGAGACCTCTGTCTTCACTTACATGAAGTTCAAGACGCTGAGCACTTGTTGCCAGACTCCCGTCTCATCTATACTTCAGAATACATATCAACTCAAAATTACCTCTCCATTACTACTGTCTCAGTGATGGACTGATTACATCGTGTTTACATCTCTATTGTTTCTTCTACCTCCTCTGTCCTCGACTGAAGAAGCCTACTGTAAAGACGAAACGTTTCGGAATAAAGATACCTAACTGTTGTACATGTATCTTACATATCAACTTGCCGGTATTTATACAATTATCATATTTATTACTGTCTCCAGTGTTACAATCGCCTGTGAAGACACTGGAGACGCCTGAAGCCCGCTGCTGCTGCGCGGGCGAATACGACAACAGAGACGTATACGTGTATTACTCATGTACTTGTCAATATTGCATACCATTTACAATACAGCTCGAGTGCTTTTAAAGTAATCCTTGCGGCTCTGATGTTTTTAACTTAACAATTCAATGTTAACAGTGAAACATATATTTTCCAATTTTCATCCAAGCCAATTTGTTTTATCAATTAGTAATCAATGAATTAATGTTCCATCAAGGTAGTACTAACGTGTAGGCAGAAAAAACTGAATAAACGAAATTGTCCCATCATCTGAGATAAAATATACGAGTCTCTGTTAGAGTTCTCGAGTCCACTGCCCTCCAATACATAATTCTAGACAACAGTCTGACTGATCAGACAGTACTGTGATTACTGGACGAAGGATGAAGCCTCCACTAATCCACGCGTTGAATTAACCCAGCACGAGGTTGTTTTTATTACACTTCGTGCAGTATATATACTTATAAACACAAACAGAAAGATGAACGTTTACTACGACTTAATCTGAATTCATGTAGCGATAATTTAATGTCAGAACAGACATTCAAAACTTACTTTGATGGTGAGGTTAAAATATCTGATGTCTCCCTCCTGGTCGATGGCCTCAAAGTCGAGAGGCGCCGCTGGTTTGATCTCCCCGCTCAGGGGGTGAATGGTGAAGTTACTCAGTGGGTCACCACTCAGGATGGTGTAGCGAACCTCGTGGTTTACAGTGCCTGCACACCACACGAGTACACAGTCAAAACATTGTGCAAATAGTGACACATGTAGATTAGCATAAAAAAAATACGTATACAAAAAAAAAAAAAATAGAAAAAAATAAACTACTGTACCTCAATTTATGTTTATTGGATGACTAAGATTTCACAGTTTACCACATTTATATACCTATTATAACCACACTCTTAATTAATGTAAACAATGTTGTAATTTACAGCGTAAGTCAGCAAAAAATCTGTAACTTTAAGGAAAATAAAGGTTATTCGTTTACTTAGACTATTATTCTAGTTCAAGTGTGGATAATTAATACTAGAACTTTTTGATATTAAGTGTGTTGGTAAATTTTAGCCTTAACGACCCACATGCAGTTAACACAGCGATGAGCAGAGTAACTCGTATACAGTAAGTGGAGTGACTCGTACACAGTAAGTGGAGTGACTCGTATACAGTAAGTGGAGTAACTCGTATACAGTAAGTGGAGTGATTCGTATACAGTAAGTGGAGTAACTCGTATACAGTAAGTGGAGTGATTCGTATACAGTAAGTGGAGTGACTCGTATACAGTAAGTGGAGTGACTCGTATACAGTAAGTGGAATGACTCGTATACAGTAAGTGGAGTAACTCGTATACAGTAAGTGGAGTGACTCGTACACAGTGGAGTAACTCGTATACAGTAAGTGGAGTAACTCGTATACAGTAAGTGGAGTGACTCGTATACAGTAAGTGGAGTGACTCGTATACAGTAAGTGGAGTAACTCGTATACAGTAAGTGGAGTAACTCGTATACAGTAAGTGGAGTGACTCGTATACAGTAAGTGGAATGACTCGTATACAGTAAGTGGAGTAACTCGTATACAGTAAGTGGAGTGACTCGTATACAGTAAGTGGAGTGACTCGTATACAGTAAGTGGAGTAACTCGTATACAGTAAGTGGAGTAACTCGTATACAGTAAGTGGAGTGACTCGTATACAGTAAGTGGAATGACTCGTATACAGTAAGTGGAATGACTCATATACAGTAAGTGGAGTGACTCGTATACAGTAAGTGGAGTGACTCGTATACAGTAAGTGGAGTAACTCGTATACAGTAAGTGGAGTGACTCGTACACAGTAAGTGGAGTGACTCGTATACAGTAAGTGGAGTGACTCGTATACAGTAAGTGGAGTGACTCGTATACAGTAAGTGGAATGACTCGTATACAGTAAGTGGAGTGACTCGTAAACAGTAAGTGGAGCGACTCGTATACAGTAAGTGGAGCGACTCGTATACAGTAAGTGGAGCGACTCGTATACAGTAAGTGGAGTGACTCGTACACAGTAAGTGGAGTGACTCGTATACAGTAAGTGGAGCGACTCGTATACAGTAAGTGGAGCGACTCGTATACAGTAAGTGGAGTGACTCGTACACAGTAAGTGGAGTGACTCGTATACAGTAAGTAGAGTGACTCGTATACAGTAAGTGGAATGACTCGTATACAGTAAGTGGAGCGACTCGTATACAGTAAGTGGAGTGACTCGTACACAGTAAGTGGAGTGACTCGTATACAGTAAGTGGAGTGACTCGTATACAGTAAGTGGAATGACTCGTATACAGTAAGTGGAGTGACTCGTAAACAGTAAGTGGAGTGACTCATATACAGTAAGTGGAGCGACTCGTATACAGTAAGTGGAGCGACTCGTATACAGTAAGTGGAGTGACTCGTACACAGTAAGTGGAGTGACTCGTATACAGTAAGTGGAGCGACTCGTATACAGTAAGTGGAGCGACTCGTATACAGTAAGTGGAGTGACTCGTACACAGTAAGTGGAGTGACTCGTATACAGTAAGTAGAGTGACTCGTATACAGTAAGTGGAATGACTCGTATACAGTAAGTGGAGCGACTCGTATACAGTAAGTGGAGTGACTCGTACACAGTAAGTGGAGTGACTCATATACAGTAAGTGGAGCGACTCGTATACAGTAAGTGGAGCGACTTGTATACAGTAAGTGGAGTGACTCGTACACAGTAAGTGGAGTGACTCGTATACAGTAAGTAGAGTGACTCGTATACAGTAAGTGGAATGACTCGTATACAGTAAGTGGAGTGACTTGTATACAGTAAGTGGAATGACTCGTATACAGTAAGTAGAGTGACTCGTATACAGTAAGTGGAATGACTCGTATACAGTAAGTGGAGTGACTCGTATACAGTAAGTGGAATGACTCGTATACAGTAAGTGGAGTGACTCGTAAACAGTAAGTGGAGTGACTCGTATACAGTAAGTGGAGTGACTCGTATACAGTAAGTGGAATGACTCGTATACAGTAAGTGGAGTGACTCGTATACACTCAGTGCAGTGACTCGTATACAGTAAGTGGAATCACTCGTATACAGTAAGTGGAGTGACTCGTATACAGTAAGTGGAGTGACTCATATACAAGTGGAGTGACTCGTATACAGTAAGTGGAGTGACTCGTATACAGTAAACTAGGTGAGTACAAATAGGAAGCGCGTCTGTCTGGCGCTCAGCAGACGGAGGATCAAGCCTCCACGTCATGCGCTGAATGATCCCCATGGATTTAGCGCTTAACATAAATTATATATATATATATCGTATACAGTAAGTGGAGTGACTCGTATACACTCAATACAGTGACTCATATACAGTAAGTGGAATCACTCGTATACAGTAAGTGGAGTGACTCGTATACACTCAGTGCAGTGACTCGTATACAGTAAGTGGAGTGACTCGTATACACTCAATACAGTGACTCATGTACAGTAAGTGGAATCACTCGTATACAGTAAGTGGAATGACTCATATATACTAAGTGGAGGAGTGACGCACCATTGAGGTCATCATCTCTGGCGGTGACAACGAAGGGTTCAGGGAAGGTGGCAGAGTTCTCGTAGAGTCGAGCCTCGTAGCGCCTCTGCAAGAACACTGGCGGGTGGTCGTTCACATCCTCCACCACCACCTTCACCACCACGGTGTTCCTGCCACACAAGACACTATTGGTAAGTCTTACGTCAATTATCTTCGCATGTCCTAAATTTAATCAAGCATCACCCAACACTACAAATAAGTTTTATCTGCATGATTTACACCCTGTAAATCTTCCTTCAACCAACACACTGTGTAACTCAACCATCGCAACATTTAAAATTATTTAATATTCATATTATTTTTATATACAGAGAGAGAGAGAGAGAGAGAGAGAGAGAGAGAGAGAGAGAGAGAGAGAGAGAGAGAGAGAGAGAGAGAGAGAGAGAGAGAGAGAGAGAGAGTAAACAAGGTGAGCCAGTGCGTACTAACCTGTTGCCGCGGCCGAGGTCATCTCTGGCCTCCACAGTGAGGTAGTGTTGAGCAACACTCTCCCTGTCCAAGGCTCCGGCCTCCTTCAAGGTGATCACTCCAGTCTCTGGCTCCATCTCCAGTCTGTGGGTAAACATCACCAAGGTCACACTTCATCAAGGTTACACTTCAAGGTCACACTTCATCAAGGTTACACTTCATCAAGGTCACACAACTATAATAGTCTGCTTAATTAACCACTAAACACCCAGTAAAAAATAACGTTGTCCCTTCAAGCAGTGTGGCCTTGATGCTGAAGGGTTCTTGATCCAAGCAATTGGAGCTATGCTCCCATTCCATTCATCAAACCAACACTATCACACTAGGGGACGTCTCAAACCAACATGTTTCTTACTAAGGGATGACTTAAACCATCGTTCTCACACTAGCGGATGTCTTACACCAATATTCTTAAACCTGGGTATGTCCTGAACTAATATTCTCACACTAGGGGAATGTCATGAACTAATATTCTCACACTAGGGGAATGTCATGAACTAATATTCTCACACTAGGGGAATGTTATGAACTAATATTCTCACACTAGGGGAATGTCATGAACAAGAAATACAGTAAAGCACTACAACCTTATAAGAACTTACTTGTCGGCTAGGGCGCCCCTCAGGTCGGTGTACCTGATGCCCCGAGTACCGTAGGTGTCACTGTCAGGGTCGGAAGCCTGCACCCATACCAGCGTCGCCCCTACTGCAGCGTCCTCGGGAATCAACACCTGCCACACACACCATCACACATGTATAAAACACATGCACACACGGTTGGGCAGTATACCTCATACGAGGTATACTTCTGTACTGATAATTATGCACTGCATAATTATAAGATTTTTCGGTGACAAATCAGCATCGGGAATTTTCAGACTGATATGTGTCTCTCCAGAAAATCCTGATTAAATTTCAAGGGAAATGTTAGTTAGTACACAGTGAAAAAAATACCTATACATTTCAGATCGTCCCAACTTCTTAGGAAATACATGCAGCTTTAAATCTCAAAAAACACCAGATATTTTCAGATTTTTTTTTTTTAGCAACAAATGATATTTAGGAAAATGTGATGATGCAATCACCACGTGAAATGAAACAAAATTTTCCAAGCGTTTTCAATTAAAAAACATCACCAGGTGGTGATTCTTTTCGTCACGGGAAATTGCACATTACATTAACCAACACTTTGGGGAGGAAAATTCACATTTGTGGATCATCGTCATGTCACCAGCAGATGCTAATTGACAATGATTCAGGGAAGACTGAAACATCCACAGTTTCTTCTTTGTTAAAAATGTGGGTTAATCTTTAGCTGCTCCAGCCCCGGAATTGTGACTATTTTTCAGAACGTATAGTTACGCTGTACTTTCAACCTGCTGCTAGTGATACAAATACAAGGTGTCCGGCAAGTCCATGTTCATTTTTTCCGTGTGATAACCTGAAGATAAATTACCCAAGTGTACAAATCGTGATTTGCTTGCGTGAACAATATTATATTGTAGCTATAAATAAAAGGCTTGCCTTTTTTATATCTTTACCTGCATTTACGAGCGCATACACATATTTATACGTAACTTAAACGATTAAAAGCAATTGTAGTCGTTTTCATTAAATATGAATCACATACAGACGTTATGTACGAATAACACATCACGAGAGCACTTGGAATTTTTTATCTTGGTTCATTATGAAGGTACATACAAAGGCATGACGGTTATATTATTGTATTTCATGTATGTATAAAGAGAGGGGTGTAGGCATCACCAGTACCCGCTTACCTCGTACTGATCCTCGCTGAAAATCGGGAAGTTGTCGTTGGTGTCTCGTATATGGACGGTGACGAGGGCTGAGGATGACTTGGGTCTCTCAGCAACAGTTTCCCGTGCTACCACTGTGAAGTTCACCACTGGGAAATACAAGAAAACTTGAACTTCGTCTTGCACCATAACTGCCGGACTTTATCCAGTTTTTCCTATGTTTAATCTATAAAATG
This sequence comes from Cherax quadricarinatus, assembly GCF_038502225.1. Taxonomy (NCBI): domain Eukaryota; kingdom Metazoa; phylum Arthropoda; class Malacostraca; order Decapoda; family Parastacidae; genus Cherax; species Cherax quadricarinatus. The sequence goes on from NC_091309.1 coordinate 13,781,891, forward strand.
TATACTAACATATATATTTGTATTCGAGAGTTGTTGGGAGGCTGAAGCACGACACTTCAAAATACAAACGAGCAGCTCTACCAAAGTACCATAGGCATTCACATGACCTCAGAATCATTGTACAAATTTATCCTATTGGTCTATAAAATCATTAAACTTCGCTAATTTAGTGAATGAAGTTACAGAAAAGGAGGCGAGTGATTTTTGTACAGGTAACATTCCTGCCCGAGAGGCACATTCATGCTAGTGGCTTTATTTGTGCTTAACAATACTTTATTGTATGTAAACTGCAATCTGTATGCTACACAAAGCCATAAAATACGTTTCTTTGTTTGTAAGCTGATCCTCTCTTTAATGTTAATGTACATATATAGTAACTCAATTTACCTCATTCCTAATATTTCTTTTATTGTAACTGATTTTCACATAGCTGCGTTACTTAGCTGTTTTAACTTTTAAAATTTAAATAATAAGATATTAAAAGGACCCTGGGTAATTTACGCTATGTATGATAATTGTACTTATGTATACTTGTACCTAAATCAACGTACTTATTTAACATACGTTTAAAGACAATTTTTTATTATTGATTGTGCCTGAAATTATATCAGCATGAAAAGTCATTTTACCTTTAACCTTTTCATAATCGAGCAACGCCGGGTTCCTCACACGGATGAGAAAGGAGGCGAAGTTGACTCCTTCAGGAGGCGTTATGTCAAACATCCCTCCGTCACCCTCCAGGAACATCCTGAAGGTTCCGTTGTTTCCCTGAAAGTGGCACCGGACAAACGATATTCACAAAACAAGGTAAACAATCTGATTTAAAATCTCAACGGAAATTTTCACAAAAGTTATAAAACAAAAAATAAGTAAGTGTAGCATGCGCAGTTTCTCTCAAAACCACAACAGAAAACGACAGCGAGGCGCTGTATATTACAGGCATGACCATCCCAGTTTGATGTATTATGAGATTCACAATTCATATATTCAACATTTACATTATATATGCATATAATTCACGCTCATAAATTTCTTCCAGTCAGAAAATAATGAAATTTATGTTATAAAAATGAAAGTGGTACGAAATATCAGATTTTCAGAATACAAGTAAATTTCTCACAAACAGATACTGTATGACTAGTAGATAGATATATGGAATGTTATTACTGTCTAGGACGTATATGAAGTCTCAATGACCTTCGTGTTGTGAGGAAAGCCTTAAATCTAATAGGCTTTACTGACTGTATAAATGCAGTGTGTCCAGTGTTTGTTTTTGTATAATTTCAAAACTTCTGTATCAATAGCTCAATTGATTTATTAAATAAAATTTAACTAATCTTAAATCAAACTGCTATTACAAAATTTAGCCATTTTTTTTACCATCTTTTAATTTTCTGTAAAGCAGTAACACCTACCCTACAGGCCCATACAAGCAAAACTGTAAATGATCTTTCCTATCCCATTTAAAGTCAAAATATTTATTCTTTTCCATTTATCCACCAATATATTTTTTTTAATATATAGAAGATAATCCCCGGTAGACAACATTCTTCTGTAAATAACAAAAAGGCACAATACCGTGACTGGAACGATACACAAATAACCCGCACATAAAAGACAGAAGCTTACGACGACGTTTCGGTCCGACTTGGACCATTGACAAAGTCACACTGTGTGACTGTCAATGGTCCAAGTCGGACCGAAACGTCGTCGTAAGCTTCTGTCTTTTATGTGCGGGTTATTTGTGTAACATTCTTCTGTATATCCTTCCACCCTTCTTCCCTTCCCAGTGATAATTAGTCTAAATCTGGTGCTTTATTTTTGTCAATATATACGTATATATACATACATATATATATATATATATATATATATATATATATATATATATATATATATATATATATATATATATATATATATATATATATATATATATACATATATATATATATACATATATATATATATATATATATATATATATATATATATATATATATATATAATATATATATAATATATATATATGTCGTGCCTAATAGGTAAAGCTGGCCAATTAGCAAGAACTCATTTAAAATTAAGTCCTTTCTAAAATTTTCTCTTATACGTTTAAAGATATATTTTTTTCATTAATGTTGATGAAAAAATTTATAATTTTGCACCAAAAGAAACTTAGAAAACTTACCTAACCTTATTATAACAAGCGCAATTTATTTTAGCCTAACCCAACTAAATATATTTTAGATTTGTTTACAATAATTTAATACTAAACAAACACAGTGAAATATATTTTTTTCGTTAGGGTCAGAATGATTTTGGCGAAATTATTGCATACACAAATTTTCACTTTTCCTATATGGCAAGATGAACGTTGCTATTTAAGCCAAGATCGCAAGTTCTGCCTATTCGGCACGACATTATATATATATATATATATATATATATATATATATATATATATATATATATATATATATATATATATATATATATATATTCAACAAGTCGGCCGTCTCCCACCGAGGCAGGGTGACCCAAAAAAAGAAAGAAAATCCCCAAAAAGAAAATACTTTCATCATTCAACACTTTCACCACACTCACACATTATCACTGTTTTTGCAGAGGTGCTCAGAATACAACAGCTTAGAAGCATATACGTATAAAGATACACAGCATATCCCTCCAAACTGCCAATATCCCAAACCCCTCCTTTAAAGTGCAGGCATTGTACTTCCCATTTCCAGGACTCAAGTCCGACTATATGAAAATAACCGGTTTCCCTGAATCCCTTCACTAAATATTACCCTGCTCACACTCCAGCAGATCGTCAGGTCCAAAGTATCATTCGTCTCCATTCACTCCTAACACGCTCATGCACGCTTGCTGGAAGTCCAAGCCCCTCGCCCACAAAACCTCCTTTACCCCCTCTTTCCAACCCTTTCGAGGACGACCCCTACCCCTCCCTCCTTCCCCTATAGATTTATACGCTTTCCATATCATTCTACTTTGATCCATTCTCTCTAAATGACCAAACCACCTCAACAACCCCTCTTCTGCCCTCTGACTAATGCTTTTATTAACTCCACAACTTCTCCTAATTTCCACACTCCGAATTTTCTGCATAATATTTACACAACACATTGCCCTTAGACAGGACATCTCCACTGCCTCCAACCGTCTCCTCGCTGCTGCATTTACCACCCAAGCTTCACATCCATATAAGAGTGTTGGTACTACTATACTTTCATACATTTCCTTCTTTGCCTCCATAGATAACGTTTTTTGACTCCACATATACCTCAACGCACCACTCACCTTTTTTCCCTCATCAATTCTATGATTAATCTCATCCTTCATAAATCCATCCGCAGACACGTCAACTCCCAAGTATCTGAAAACATTCACTTCTTCCATACTTCTCCTCCCCAATTTGATAGCCAATTTTTCTTCATCTAAATCATTTGATACCCTCATCACCTAACTCTTTTCTATGTTCACTTTCAACTTTCTACCTTTACACACATTCTCAAACTCATCCACTAACCTTTGCAATTTTTCTTTAGAATCTCCCATAAGCACAGTATCATCAGCAAAAAGTAACTGTGTCAATTCCCATTTTGAATTTGATTCCCCATAATTTAACCCCACCCCTCTCCCGAACACCCTAGCATTTACTTCTTTTACAACCCCATCTATAAATATATTAAACAACCATGGTGACATTACACATCCCTGTCTAAGACCTACTTTTACCGGGAAGTATTTTCCCTCTCTTCTACACACCCTAACCTGAGCCTCACTATCCTCATAAAAACTCTTAACAGCATTTAGTAACTTACCACCTATTCCATATACTTGCAACATCTGCCACATTGCTCCTCTATCCACTCTATCATATGCCTTTTCTAAATCCATAAATGCAATAAAAACTTCCCTACCTTTATCTAAATACTGTTCACATATATGCTTCAATGTAAACACTTGATCTACACATCCCCTACCCACTCTGAAGCCTCCCTGCTCATCCGCAATCCTACATTCTGTCTTACCTCTAATTCTTTCAATTATAACCCTACCGTATACTTTTCCTGGTATACTCAGTAAACTTATTCCTCTATAATTTTTACCCCTTTTTGACCCCTTTCCCTTTATATAAAGGAACTATACATGCTCTCCGCCAATCCCTAGGTACCTTCCCCTCTTTCATACATTTATTAAACAAAAGTACCAAGCACTCCCGCGTTGACCCCCGGAACTCTCTCCAGGTAAACTCCAACACTATATCCCCCCCTGCTTTTAACATTTCTGTCATGATCCCATCAGTTCCAGCTGCTTTACCCCCTTTCATTCTACGTAATGCCTCACGTACCTCCACCACACTTACATTCTGCTCTTCTTCACTCCTAAAAGATGGTATGCCTCCCTGGCCAGTGCATGAAATTACCGCCTCCCTTTCTTCCTCAACATTTAAAAGTTCCTCAAAATATTCTCGCCATCTACCTAATACCTCCCTTTCCCCATCTACTAATTCCCCTACTCTGTTTTTAACTGACAAATCCATACTTTCCCTAGGCTTTCTTAACTTGTTTAACTCACTCCAAAATTTTTTCTTATTTTCATTAAAATTTCTTGACAGTGCCTCTCCCACTCTATCATCTGCTCTCCTTTTGCATTCTCTCACCACTCTCTTCACCTTTCTTTTACTCTCCATATACTCTGCTCTTCTTATAACACTTCTGCTTTGTAAAAACCTCTCATAAGCTACCTTTTTCTCTTTTATCACACCCTTTACTTCATCATTCCACCAGTCACTCCTCTTTCCTCCTGCCCCCATCCTCCTATAACCACAAACTTCTGCCCCACATTCTAATACTGCATTTTTAAAACTATTCCAACCCTCTTCAACCCCCCCACTACTCATCTTTGCACTAGCCCACCTTTCTGCCAATAGTCGCTTATATCTCACCCGAACTTCCTCCTCCCTTAGTTTATACACTTTCACCTCCCTCTTACTTGTTGTTGCCACCTTCCTCTTTTCCCATCTACCTCTTACTCTAACTGTAGCTACAACTAAATAATGATCCGATATATCAGTTGCCCCTCGATAAACATGTACATCCTGGAGCCTACCCATCAACCTTTTATCCACCAATACATAATCTAACAAACTACTTTCATTACGTGCTACATCATACCTTGTATATTTATTTATCCTCTTTTTCATAAAATATGTATTACTTATTACCAAATTTCTTTCTACACATAGCTCAATTAAAGGCTCCTCATTTACATTTACCCCTGGCACCCCAAATTTACCTACTACTCCCTCCATAACATTTTTACCCACTTTAGCATTGAAATCCCCAACCACCATTACTCTCACACTTGATTCAAAACTCCCCACGCATTCACTCAACATTTCCCAGAATCTCTCTCTCCTCTACACTTCTCTCTTCTCCAGGTGCATACACACTTACTATAACCCATTTTTCACATCCAATCTTTATTTTACTCCACATAATCCTTGAATATATACATTTGTAGTCCCTCTTTTCCTGCCATAGCTTATCCTTCAACATTATTGCTACTCCTTCTTTAGCTCTAACTCTATTTGAAACCCCTGACCTAATCCCATTTATTCCTCTCCATTGAAACTCTCCCACCCCCTTCAGCTTTGTTTCACTTAAAGCCAGGACATCCAGTTTCTTCTCATTCATAACATCCACAATCATCTCTTTCTTATCATTTGCACAACATCCACGCACATTCAGACTTCCCACTTTGACAATTTTCTTCTTCTTATTCTTTTTAGTAATCTTTACAGGAAAAGGGGTTACTAGCCCATTGTTCCCGGCATTTTAGTTGACTTTTACAACACGCATGGCTTACGGAGGAAAGATTCTTATTCCACTTCCCCATGGATATAAAAGGAAAAGTAATAAGACCAAGAACTATTAAGATAAAATCAAAGAAAACTCCGATGAGTGTGTATAAATAAACGTGTACATGTATGTGTAGTGTGACCTAAGTGTAAGTAGAAGTAGCAAGACGTACCTGTAATCTTGCATGTTTATGAGACAGACAAAAGACACCAGCAATCCTACCATCATGTAAAACAATTACAGGCTTTCGTTTTACACTCACTTGGCAGGACGGTAGTACCTCCCTGGGTGGTTGGAAAAGGCGTATGACAGGGTGGATAGGGGGGCAATGTGGCAGATGTTGCAAGTGTATGGTGTAGGAGGTAGGTTACTGAAAGCAGTGAAGAGTTTTTACGAGGATAGTGAGGCTCAAGTTAGAGTATGTAGGAAAGAGGGAAATTTTTTCCCAGTAAAAGTAGGCCTTAGACAAGGATGTGTGATGTCACCGTGGTTGTTTAATATATTTATAGATGGGGTTGTAAGAGAAGTAAATGCGAGGGTCTTGGCAAGAGGCGTGGAGTTAAAAGATAAAGAATCACACACAAAGTGGGAGTTGTCACAGCTGCTCTTTGCTGATGACACTGTGCTCTTGGGAGATTCTGAAGAGAAGTTGCAGAGATTGGTGGATGAATTTGGTAGGGTGTGCAAAAGAAGAAAATTAAAGGTGAATACAGGAAAGAGTAAGGTTATGAGGATAACAAAAAGATTAGGTGATGAAAGATTGAATATCAGATTGGAGGGAGAGAGTATGGAGGAGGTGAACGTATTCAGATATTTGGGAGTGGACGTGTCAGCGGATGGGTCTATGAAAGATGAGGTGAATCATAGAATTGATGAGGGAAAAAGAGTGAGTGGTGCACTTAGGAGTCTGTGGAGACAAAGAACTTTGTCCTTGGAGGCAAAGAGGGGAATGTATGAGAGTATAGTTTTACCAACGCTCTTATATGGGTGTGAAGCGTGGGTGATGAATGTTGCAGCGAGGAGAAGGCTGGAGGCAGTGGAGATGTCATGTCTGAGGGCAATGTGTGGTGTGAATATAATGCAGAGAATTCGTAGTTTGGAAGTTAGGAGGAGGTGCGGGATTACCAAAACTGTTGTCCAGAGGGCTGAGGAAGGGTTGTTGAGGTGGTTCGGACATGTAGAGAGAATGGAGCGAAACAGAATGACTTCAAGAGTGTATCAGTCTGTAGTGGAAGGAAGGCGGGGTAGGGGTCGGCCTAGGAAGGGTTGGAGGGAGGGGGTAAAGGAGGTTTTGTGTGCGAGGGGCTTGGACTTCCAGCAGGCATGCGTGAGCGTGTTTGATAGGAGTGAATGGAGACAAATGGTTTTTAATACTTGACGTGCTGTTGGAGTGTGAGCAAAGTAACATTTATGAAGGGATTCAGGGAAACCGGCAGGCCGGACTTGAGTCCTGGAGATGGGAAGTACAGTGCCTGCACTCTGAAGGAGGGGTGTTAATGTTGCAGTTTAAAAACTGTAGTGTAAAGCACCCTTCTGGCAAGACAGTGATGGAGTGAATGATGGTGAAAGTTTTTCTTTTTCGGGCCACCCTGCCTTGGTGGGAATCGGCCGGTGTGATAATAAAAAAATAAATATATATATATATATATATATATATGTCGTGCCGAATATGTAAAACTGGTCAATTAGCAAGAACTCATTTAAAATTAAGTCCTTTTTAAAATTTTCTCTTATACGTTTAAAGATATATTTTTTTCATTAATGTTGAGGTAAAAATTTATAATTTTGCACCAAAAGGAACTTAGAAAACTTACCTAACCTTATTATAACAAGCGCAATTTATTTTAGCCTAACCCAACTAAATATATTTTAGATTTGTTTACAATAATTTAATACTAAACAAACACAGTGAAATATATTTTTTTCGTTAGGTTCAGAATTATTTTGGCGAAATTATAGCATACACAAATTTTCACTTGTCCTATATGGCAAGATGAGCGTTGCTATTTAAGCCAAGATCGCAAGTTCTGCCTATTCGGCACGACATATATATATATATATATATATATATATAAAATTTTATCTCTTAGTAATTTCAGTGAGCGTTTTGTAAGATGTCTTTTGTCATTTAAATTCTCTTTCTTTTCCAATAAACTTCTTAATATCACTGTTATAAACGTCACAATTTTTTTTATAAATTTAACAGAAATTCCTTGAAGGATATAATTTCATTTAGTACCTAAATAATAAATTTATATCCACGATTATTTTAAAATCAAACTCTGAGTATATTACAAAAAATAATGTAAACAAAATGGAATATTTTTTAAAAATCATTACTGCTGTAACTAATTCACACCAACTCAACATTATACTCTCCGAAATATTCCTCGCATCTGGACACGTACTGAAATAATTGAACCACTTATGTACAGTTCCTCACTGATGATAAACATGAAGCTGTCGACTAGTCTGACTGTCTTCAACAAAGGTAAAAATAAAGTTTTTAATAAGAGTATTGACTACCTTGCGCCCATGGCGGCTGGTTGCCATTATATAGGCTTTATTAAGCACTAAACTACACAAGTGTGTACTAGCCGCCATACTTCTGCAGTACTACACACTAATACATACAAATCTGAAATACATGTATTGTACGAGTAACAGATGAAACACATGTCAAGCTTTAGTGTAAATCACAGAGTTATGTTATTGCCATTTTAGGGTAAGTTTTACGGATATGAAATACAGGAATTTAGAGTGAGAGCAGCTCCCACCTTGTGATGAGGATGTTAATTCATACTTACCCGCACCGCCTCCTGCCTCCCTTCAACACCCTTAACATTATACATTTAACTACCTTCCTTTCCCGCAAGTTACACAAACGCGTAAGTACAATGAATTATTCATTAAAACATCTATATAGTGATAAAATCATCAGCTATAGACTTTCCGTGAAAACCAGTCTCGGTAAGAGAGGAGCGGGTAGGTGTAGGGCGGCAGGATGTGGCTACCACAACACAAATCTACAGGAAGAGGAATATCTTGCGACAGGAGAGATCCAACACAATTATCGCCACAGTTTTCTCCTTAAAGTCTGAATATGTACAGAGACTTTATTTTAAGCTTAAAAGCAAAATGTGCTTAATCTTTGTTTAAGTCAGAACAACCTTGAAATTAGCGACTGTAAGGAGCCTACATGTTAATATTATAACACAAGACCGAGGACCACTTTTGTCTACATGTATATGTGCTCGTGTGGAAGAATATTAATATTAGTATCAAACAGGAAAACATTTCTTTTGACACGTCGGTATGTTACAGATATCTTTTAGTATAATACTACCTTTATTATGCATCCTATACCTATCTTTACACACGGCGAAGGCTTTTTTTTCTTTTGGCTTCGTTCTAGTGACGTCGGGAGAACGGAATATCGAACATAAAATAACAAATCACTTCACTTTCCCAATATACCCTAATGAACTTGCGAATCATATGGTTATAATTAACGATGCAAATAACATGTGGTATATAATCTACAATGTAAGCAAAAAATTACATTTGCGCCTCAAACTGTACATTTACAACAAATGTTATGTTGCATTATGTGACCCTGTACTCTGGCATTGTTGAAGGTATTTCAGAGTCCTCATGAAGCTGGTCAGTTAGTAAGGAGTGAATCCAATATTTAACGGAGTTCCAACTGCATGGCCAAATTTACATATTCAAATAGTGAAAATACAAAAGAGAGAATAATAATAGGAAAACAGAGATATACATTTTTTTTAACCGAGTGCTGAGAAGCACATAACAAACACAGGCGTGACACAACACAAGAAGCAGGACCAATAACATGATATATAAAACAGTAAACACAGGCGTACCAGCTCTCATGGAGGTACCTTGCTGCATGATATACACCGTCCCAGCTGTGTTTAACGTACTTGTAATGTATTAATTAGGCAGTCAAAAATATTTAACAGTATTAAATACAAAAGCGAAACAGAAGAACTCTTAAGAGAGTTTAAAATGAATGGATGGAAGCGTACAAGAGCGATCCCCAGGGTGTTGTGGTGCTAAGCTTATACCAGATCTCTCCTCACATACAAACACCAATATTTCTATAAGCACCATTATAAACAGTTCAACTCACCTGGTCCATATCCCACACATTAATATGTCCCTTGAAAGATCGAAGCCATATTAGGATCATAAGAACCAATTACCAAAATACTCATAAAAACGTATTATTTTATAAATCCGATCCAAATAATTGACAAATAATGACACTATGTCCGAATGGCAGGAATTGTGTTTCCCAACCTAGACGGTATCTCCCTCTAGTGGGAATTTATAAATTTTAATTTTTTTTCAATTGTTTTACTGAGTCAGTACTTAAATTTAAATAAACTTGTAAAATTCATGTTTAGCAAAAAATGAGAGGAAATTCGTCTTCACTGTTTGTTAAAGGAACGAAGACGTAGGGGAAAAAAGTTGGGAAACACTTGGCAGGAGGAAATTAACATTAAATTATAGGAAATACTAGGTAACACTGCACCTACAAAATCTCTAATATTTTTTTCATATTTAAAACATAAGTACTGATCAAAAATACTTGGTCAAGCCTCACCATGTGTACATTTTTAATGTTTGGTAAACATCTAGGAAATATGTTTTTTGACGTCACGGATGAGGCTTCATATGATGAGGCTTTAATGAAACTTCAACCTTCTCCAGAACTTCATTATAACCTCTCGTAACTTCGACAAAATCTCGTGTGATATCTTAAATTCTAAACCCAAACAACCTTCTGTGTTTATATATGCACTAAGAGTTTACTTTAATCCCTATTTTAAGAATCAAAGCATTATTGATGTTATTTATTTTCAGGTCATTTGCAGCTTTAATCATCCATATGCAGTTAATATGCTAAAAATCTAAGATATTAACTTACAAGTCCTAGTGAGGTTTGACACTCTTAATGAAGCTTGACACTACAGTAGGCTTGAGACCACTGTTTGCTTGTGAGCCTCCATATCTTTATGATGTTTGAGGTCTAGTTTAGTGAATCAGACACCCAGAGGGTAAGCCTGAGGGCGAGGCAAGAAGGGAAAAAGGTTTATTTACCTGGTCGTGGTCATACACTTCTGGGATGGCGTCGCCGATAAGGTTGACAGGACTGTTAAACTGGGAGCCCTCAGCGATCTCTGCAACGTAATGCGACGCTTTGAAGGTTGGAGTCTCGTCGTTCACATCCTCCAGCAACACTGTCACCTCCGTGGTCATCGTGGGGGGAGGGTCCACCACACCGCTCTCCTCCTGGGCCTGTCCAAGTGTAACGAAAAAAAGTTCGCAAATTGTTTTTATCTCCAATCGTGCAACAGGAATGATAGTCATTAATCTAAAAAAAAAATTGTAGATTGAAACTGAACAACGTTTCGGCTCGTCCTAGTTCATTATCAAGTTGCAAGTGGACAATGTTGATACATCATATAAATTAAATTAAAAATACTTATTTTATGACTAAAAATTATATAATGTAATTGAAGCATGTACTGTGTGTCTGCCCCATTAAGATGTTAAACTGGTGATGACCTGCCTGCCTGCTTGTAAACATTAGCTCACCTGAATTTTGATAATGAAGGCTCCGTTGTTTGAGAGAGGACTCTCACGGTCCAGCGGTTTCTTGACGTAGAGGACGCCAGAGTTGTGGTCCAGTTGGAAGAGACCTTTGTCTCCCTCTAAGATGGAGTAAGTAATGTGGTTGTTAACGCCACGGTCTCCATCCACAGCCTTCACTGTAAGGTACACAAGGAACAGCACGTGGTCACTAAGATGACACATAAGCAAGACAATAATAGTTCAAAAATACCGTTCAGCAAAATCATTCACCATAACGTCAATACAGCCACAAATTATACTTTTTTCAAACTGTATATTAAATACCGTAGAGAGGACACCATGAGCACAACTGTGCTCCTGTAGCTACAGAGAGACATATATGAAAGAGGTCGCCAAGTTTACTGGAAATATATTTAAGATGGAGCAGATAATTTTTAATACCCAGTTATCTTAACTTAGTGGAAGCATTTAATTATCCGAGCTTAATGATAAGAGAAACACTCAATTCTCTTGACTTTGTGGCGAATGAAAATACTCAGTTACGTGAACTTCGTGGCTAAGACAAACACTCAGTTATCTAAACTATTTATTTATGAAAACTATGTTTCTGATGCATGAAGACATTTGTCTCCTTGTTGTAAGTCACTTGCATTTCGTAACAAAACTGGGTACATCACAAGTGAGTTGCCACCTTAATCCGTACAACAGTCACAATAGGGAAACAAAAGCCAGCTAATCTTGCAGGTGTACGACACAAGAACAGAGGAAACAAGTAAAGGAAACTGTAAAAGAGGAAACAAACAGCGTAAAAACGAGAACAGAAGAAACTAAAAGGCGTAGGAAACGATAATAAAAGAAACTAAAAGGTGTAGGAAACGATAACAGAGGAAACAACAGCCGTAGGAAACTTTAAGACGAAACAATAGCTGCAGGAAACGATAACAGAGGAAACAACAGCTGTAGGAAACATCAAGAGGAAATAACAGCTGCAGGAAACGATAACAGAAGAAACAATAGCTGTAGGAAACGATAACAGAAGAAACAATACCTGTAGGAAACGATAACAGAAGAAACAACAGCTGCAGGAAACGATAACAGAAGAAACAACAGCTGCAGGAAACGATAACAGAAGAAACAACAGCTGCAGGAAACGATAACAGAAGAAACAACAGCTGTGGGAAATGATAACAGAAGAAACAAGAGCTGCAGGAAACGATAACAGAGAAAACAACATAATAAAGCTCCAGACCCGGATACAACAAAACTGAAGACGAGGAGGAGGAGGCAAGAACCGACCTTCAAGTACGCCGGAGTTGACGGGGATGTCCTCGGGAATGCGGGTGACTGGCGGTGCCTGCGTGAACTGAGGCGGCTGGTCCTCCACATCGTTGACCCGTACCACCAGCGCTGCCGTCCCAGTGTTAACCCGCCCGCTGATGGCTCGGTCCATCGCCAGCACCTGAGTTCGTATACATTTTATTTCATTACATTAATTATATACAACAGCGACAAGCTGATAATAAGACACAAGACTGATTGAGGCTAAGGGACGGATACCGTCTTTAAAGACTACTTGGGGATAATTACATATTCCACGGTCTCCAGTCTCTGTAATGAATTGATAAAGACCTTGAATGGAGAAACGTCTTCACAATAAAGATACCCAGGTGCTGCACATGTGTCTTATTCATCATGTTTTTTTCATTATGATCTAAATAAATCTGGATACATCAACCATGAGCTGCTATCCTATATGAGAGTTACACAGTTGCAACGAAAGCCAGATATGTTTCCTTGTCATATTCCATCACGCAGGATGACTTTCTTACGTCAAGTGACTGAAATCTATCAGCTTGGTCTGGGAGACCAGTAAGACAGAAAAGAACATGCAAGTGGTAGCACAAGGAGGAAACACTCATTAAGATCACAGCTATGCTAAAGTGTCTTAGAGAAAAAGAGATTATATGACTGAGCTGCTTCAGGGAACAGATCACACGGCAGGCTGTCTCATCTTAACGGTGAAGAACAAAGAAGAGGGTCGAGTCTTTCAAAGGAGGAGAAAGGAACACGGAGACTTTCTCCGCATTATTCTCTAGTACTAGTCGCCGTTAATGTCCGTACAGATTTTAACGCTTCACATAAAATAAATCTGGATTATTAACCCTAAAGGGTTGTTAACCTAGGATAACCCATGAATGTCATGGATGCTAACTTCAACAGCCTACTAACATCCAATGGAAAAATAGACACAAAGGTGGTATAATGCGATCCTTTACTGACTACGCTTCCCCCACACAGTGGGCTTTACAAAGTCACAAACAGATCTGTCTGTGTCTTTATAAAGCCCACTGTGTGGGCGAAACATGGTTAATAAAGGATCACATTTGCGATCGTGTCGGTGTTTTATACTATTTATCTCCATCGTGTCACATACCGACTAACATCCAAATACCTATTTACTCCTAGGTGGACAGAAGCAGCAGACTGAAGAAGACTTACCCATTAATTTCCACTCTCCTGAGACTGGACCCTGGTATAAACCTTGGCAACACATACCTACAAATTGGTTTAGGAAAAACAAATAAGTAAACACTGGGACATATTTATTAGAAAACATTTCGGCCTGGGACTTTGATCACTTCTAACATACAGAGGTTATGTTAGAAGTGATCAAAGTCTCAGGACCGAAACGTTTTCTAATATTAGAAAACGTTTCTATCGAAACCGCCGACAGTGTTTCCACTGACCTACTATTCACTCAACTATTTTTTTTTTTACATTATGTTATTCAATTTTCTGATTCAATACCATTAAATTCAGGGGTGAGCATTACACTCCTCAGTATCATACAGTGTCTGGTGTTATTTTTCATACATTCTGAACCAAGAATGAACCTTAATAGTAACTGAAGGCAGGAGCGGATCTACTTATTAAACTAATGAAGCTTAAGCTTCAGGGCCCCTAATCTCGGAAGGGCCCCAGAAGACACTTTAATCAACAGTGCTTAATTTTTGGGGGGTCTACTGCATGAGAAGGGGTTGCGAAGGGGCCCCCAAAACAGTTCAAACTTCTGGGCCCCAAAAAATGTAGGTCCGCCACTGATTAAAGGTCATGGAAAGATCGTGAAGAAAAAACGTCGCTGAACAAGCTTTCGTTGCACCAACGTTTCGCTCCGTTTAGAGCTACAGCAAGTCTGATAAAGCTTTATAGAAAGCGAACCGTAGAAGCTTGTCCAGAAACGTGTATCTTCACTGTCGTGGGCAGTATGACATTTAGCTCCAGGATCAGGTTAAGTCAGGAGAAAAGTGCAAGAAGCTAAGTCATCCTGGGGGTAAATCAAGTCATGAAGGAAAGGCCTGGTCACTGGGAAAGGTGGTAAGTCAGTGAGGTAAACTAGATTACGAAAGACTACAGAAAGAGGGTTGTAACATCTGAGGTAAACTACGTAAATAGGGATGAGTGTAACATCTGAGGTAAACTACATAAAAAGGGATTACTGTAACATGACACTAAGGTAAACTACGCAAAGAGGGATGACTGTAACAAATCAAAACGGTAAACCAACCCATGAAACAAGGAGAGGGTCAGCAGGGACCATGGTAACTGGTAAACTAGAGCATAAAGATCAAAGAGGGACGAGAGTAAAAGGTCACTTAAGGTGAACCAGGTCTTGAAGAGGAGCAGGTCCTGGCCTGTGTAAAGTCCCCAGTCAACTGGCACACATTCTTTGACCTTTGATAACTTGCTCTATCAGTGCCTAATACCAACTAGGGGGGGGGGTGATATCAGCCCCTTCCATCTGACATTCCAGAGATAAAATTAATTCTTACCTTACCGAAGTGTACTTTAATGTTTCGCGTAAATACAACAGAGGCGAAGAATACGACAAGATGTGACAGAGAAAGTGAAATTAAATGCTTAAGTAACACTCAATTATTACTTTCACTGGAAAGCGTCAAGCCTAAAGGGTCACACAGTGCCTGGGAAATGAAAGGAAAATCAGGTTTAATCCAAGGAAAGAGTAGTTCACATTCTTTGAATTAAGAGACTTTTTCCAGCATCCAAGTAACACCCCCCCCCCCCCGAAGACGTAGTGTTTTGGTGGTCAGTCCCTGAGGACTGACTACCACAACACTACGTCTTCCAGGATGATGGACTGATTACATCATCTTCACATCTCTATTGTTTCTGTTGCCTCTGTATTCGACTGAAGAAGCCTACTGTGTAGGCGAAACACTTCGGAATAAAGACACCTAACTCCTGTCAATGTGTCTTACTTATCAACTTGTCGATATATTATACCATGATATCCACATTTTGTGAAGCATTAAACCCTTGAGGGTCATATACGACAACGAGTGGTGGAGGCTCGATTCTCCGTTCTAAATATAGAGACAGGCTACCACTGAACAAAGAGGGAGGTGGTGCAGCTAGTTACCCTGAGTTGGTATAGGGACTTTCTCTCGTAGTCTAGGTCTCCCACCAGCCTCAACACAGCCTTCCCGTCCAGGGTATTCACTGTAAACTTCTCCGCGTCGCTTTCTGAGTCAGCGTCCAGTCTGTAGATTACCTGTGGTAACAACATACAAATAAAATTTTTAAATGAAAACAATGCAATTAAACTCTTAATATCTAATACAAGAGAATCGTACAACTGAAGATATTACATATTTCCCCAGCAGCGTTACAAAAACTTGCAAATACAGTAGTATAATTAACACTGGCCAATGGTATAAATGAACTTAAGACCAGTGTCAGGAAACACTTGCCCTGTTTCCTGATAATCATTACCAACCAAGCATAAATGAACCCACATGATGGTAATAAAACGATGGATATGCATATATTTCGACCTATACTAGGTCCGCCAAAGAGGGCCTTTGCCTGCTGAAGAAGGTCTCAGTGTGAGACCAAAATATATAGTGTATATATATATATATATATATATATATATATATATATATATATATATATATATATATATATATATACTCATTTCCATTGGTATTTTATGCTTTTTAAGCAAGAATGTTTTAAGTCGTTTTACCTGTCCGAATGGGCCTTCGTCTTGGTCAGTAGCAAGGAGCGTGGCCAGCACCTGAGGCGGAGCGTTCTCATCCACGGCCACCGAGGACTCGTAGGGACGGAAGATGGGTTCGTTATCGTTGATATCTTCCACCAGCAGCAGCATGGACTGCGTGATGAACTGTCCTTCACCCAGCTTGTTGTCAGTCAGCGTCAACACTACCGTGTACTCGTCTTTCATCTGGGGAAACAACTAGTTATCCTCACACCCACCAGATATACATACTACATGGTTGTTCACAACATCTGCCTCACTCCAGTGTTATTACACACACACACACACACACTAGAGAAAGTGCAAAGGTTTGCAACAAGACTAGTCCCAGAGCTAAGAGGTATGTCCTACGAGGAGAGGTTAAGGGAAATCAACCTGACGACACCGGAGGACAGGAGAGATAGGGGGGACATGATAACGACATACAAAATACTGAGAGGAATTGACAAGGTGGACAAAGACAGGATGTTCCAGAGATTGGACACAGTAACAAGGGGACACAGTTGGAAGTTGAAGACACAGATGAATCACAGGGATGTTAGGAAGTATTTCTTCAGCCACAGAGTAGTCAGTAAGTGGAATAGTTTGGGAAGCGATGTAGTGGAGGCAGGATCCATACATAGCTTTAAGCAGAGGTATGATAAAGCTCACGGTTCAGGGAGAGTGACCTAGTAGCGATCAGTGAAGAGGCGGGGCCAGGAGCTCGGACTCGACCCCCGCAACCTCAACTAGGTGAGTACAACTAAGTGAGTACACACACATTTACCAGAGCTAAAGACCCTACAGCAATATGCTTGAGACTGCTTCCTCAAGGGAAGTAATATTCAAAATGCACACAATATTAAAACCATTTTATGTTATTTACTTTTTCTTACCATGAGGTCTGCAGTATAAATGTGTTACAAAAGAAAATTCCATTCACTGATATGCCATCCAGTGGGACCTCCCGTCCTACTCTCCTGTCCTATCTCATGACAACATCAAATGCACCTCCCCATCAATGTTACCCTTATTTGTTAGCATCCCAGACATCTACTGGTACTCAATCACTATTACCCATCACTAGCACTAATATCGGCACCCCACCATGCAGAGAGTACATTCAGAGTTGTGTTCAAGAGAGACTGGACAACATGCACTTCAAACATTCACACAAATGACTGGCATCCAGTCACTTGCGACATGGGTTACCTCTCTGTCCAAGGCCTTCTTCAGGTACACATTGGCTTCTGTAGCGCCGTTCTGCTCTATCCTCAGTAAGTCGCGGCCCTCCGCCCCTCTCACGCCGAAGGTCAACGCGTCGCCGTCAGGGTCAGAGCCGCGCAAGGTGGTAATTTTGGAGCCTGGGGAGGTACGAAGGAGATACTGACGTAAACATGCTCTCTTAACACACTTCACACAACGTATGTGCGGTAATATGTGGGTTACAGAGTTACTAAGTACTGCAGCTTAGACCAGGCTTCCTACGTACACTGGCCTTACCTTCAGAACATGATAAAATAAAACCCTCGTTAACATTACAGAAAACACATGTACTCATATATCGCAAGGCAAACTCACATAAAGTATAAAATAATCCAGTTTTCCTACAATATAATCATCAAATTATGCTCCAGGAAAAAATGCATTGAGCTATTAACTTATCAACAGAGAACCGAACTACAGGAGAAAATACTAATCATAACTAATCTAGCTTGGGATCTAAAGAGACGGGCGGCCATTAAAACTTTTTAAAACAGACGCCGTGGAAACAGCTGATGTGTCGTAACACAGTAATAGCTCCAAATAACAGGCGTCCCAGAGTTCTTATGAAACCACCTTCACTTTATCATTTAATCTCACATGATGAGGAGCGGCAAGCAATCTGTGAGCAGCAGCCATCATTGATGCACCAGCGGCAGGCCAGCCCTTCATCAATACTGGGGTTTCCAACCTTTTCACCATCATGGACCCCTTTATTTAAATTAATTTTCCCAGGGACCCCAGGTTTTTGATAGGTCTGTCTACTCAACAAACCAGTTTTATTTACTGACAAAAAACTCATTTTCCCAGTTTCATCTCTCAGCTGAAAAACATACGTAACTGAGCATGTCGTTAAATTTTGAAAGTTAATCTTTATCAGCCTCACCGTGAGTAATTAAGCATTTTACACTGTAGCCTCTTGAAATTTTTAACTTAGCTCACGGACCCCCAGTACTACCATTGCGGACCCCCAGTACTACCTTTGTGGACCCTCAGTACTACCTTTGTGGACCCCCAGTACAACCTTTGCGAACCTCCAGTACTACCTTTATGAACCCCCAGTACTGCCTTTGGGGATGGGTTTGTGGTACAACTTGTCAGACACCGCAACATCATGGAATCTTGTTTCAGAAGGACATCTACATAACCTTCTTCGTGACTACTACTACTACCACTACCACTAACCCATCTCTTGGGTATGACCTACTTCCACTGGGAAATCCCGCCTACTAGTGACTATGCCCTCGTCTAATACCTGTCTCTTTCCACCTGACGCCAGTATATAAGCGCCAGCCTTCTTGCCTGTGCTCCAGAATCTTCACGACTACGGTGTTCTTCACACCAACTCCAATGAGAAAATGGTATGGTGATACCGACAAGATGTGGAAAAAGGCACTTATGTACAGTTCAGGACATTTATTAAAGGAAACGCTTCGCCACTCGTGGCGAAACGTTCTTTTTCCATACCAACACCAATGCTGAGGGACTGATTACCTCATCTTCTGTATACAGTTGTTCTGTCTTCCAGTCATGTCCTTGAATCTGTATTGATAAAGCCACTGGATGGCGAAACGTCTACAATAAAGATACCCAGACGTTGCACATGTGTCTAAATTTTCGTAATCTATTACACGAAATTGAAGCGATAGATATGTTTTCAAACATTAAAACTCATTTAACCATAACAGTTTAGACTGTTAGGTTACAACCTTATCTACTGCATTAAACCTGCAAATTCACTAGAACACTAACATTCTAGAATGCCTTAATACCTAATTAAGGGATTAATAATCTCTCTTGTACTGTATATACACATAGATAAGTATCTCGCGGTCTATATACAGTGTTCCCAGGTGAGAACAACTATCATGGAGTCTTGGAAGGAATATACAAGGAGCAGGCATCACAGAGCCTTGGAATGATTACAGCAGGTAAGAACGGGAATAAGGAAGCTCAGTAATGTCTACACCATGTGGGAAGAAGCATCGTGGAATGTAAAATAGCAGGAGAGAGAGAGAGAGAGAGAGAGAGAGAGAGAGAGAGAGAGAGAGAGAGAGAGAGAGAGAGAGAGAGAGAGAGAGAGAGAGAGAGTTAAGAGGTAACTCAGC
Organism: Cherax quadricarinatus; assembly: GCF_038502225.1. Lineage (NCBI taxonomy): Eukaryota > Metazoa > Arthropoda > Malacostraca > Decapoda > Parastacidae > Cherax > Cherax quadricarinatus. Next base: position 13,801,831 of record NC_091309.1, read on the forward strand.
AACTATTATATGAGTACGTTTCACAAGTACATAACCTCTCACTTCCAATCCATGTTTCACACGTACATAACCTCTCATCCCCAACCAATGTAACCCCATTTAAAAACGTGACCATAGGTACCATTTGACCCTGGGTAATAATATGGCCCTGGGAGGGGGGAAGAAATCCGTGAGGAGACAACGCCCACCTGTAATTAATATGTCCTTTACGCAAGCCCGCCTGTCACTGTCTGCGTAAACAGTGGTAGAAATCTGGCGATGTTATTAAATATATACAGTGGTAGATGCTTGGTATTGTTACTGTATTCATACGGGAAAAATTCCCCTAACATAGGCCTTTTGTTATGTGATGACCTGTTGAGTGGTGTGGCTGGTGGTGCTGCGGGGGGCCGCAGTGAGCAGCAGCCACTGATGTCTTCCCAACAATCACATCTAACAGAGATGTGAATGTTGGGAAGAGCAACGTTATCTCTGGTGGGCAACAGCAACAGCGACCGCTGTCCTATAGATCAGACTCAGTGGTCTGAGAGGGAAAAGGCACAAATAAAAATAGAGAAGAAATAATATTGTTCAAAGCCATTTAACATATTGCAAATTTATGCGATACATTTATCATTAAAAATGGAGTACTACCCGCACATAGGAGAGAGACGCTTGTGACGACGTCTGGGTCCGACTTGGACCATGTATAAGTCACACTGACATATAAGAGTGAGGGAGCCAGTATATATCCTGGAGTCTACCTGGAGGGTATTCCGGGGATCAACGCCCCCGCGGCCCGGTCCACGACCAGGCCTCCCGGTGGATCAGGACCTGATCAACCAGGCTGTTACTGCTAGCCGCACGTAGTGCAACGTACGAACCACAGCCCGGCTGATCCGGCACCGACTTTAGGTATCTGTCCAGCTCCCTCTTGAAGGCAGCCAGGGGCCTATTGGTAATTCCCCTTATGCTTGGTGGGAGGCTGTTGAACAGTCTTGGGCCCCGGACACTTATGGTGTTTTCTCTTAGTGTACCAATGGCGCCCCTACTTTTAATTGGGGGTATTTTGCATCGCCTGCCCAGTCTTTTACTTTCGTAGGGAGTTGTTTCTGTGTGCAGATTCGGGACCATTCCTTCTAGGATTTTCCAAGTGTAGATTATGATATACCTCTCTCTCCTGCGTTCCAGTGAATACAAGTCAAGTGCTTCCAAGCGTTCCCGGTAGTTGAGGTGCTTGACAGAACTTATACGTGCATGAAAGGATCTCTGTACACTCTAAATCTGCGATTTCACCTGCTTTGAACGGAAATGTTAATGTACAGCAGTATTCCAATCTAGAGAGAACAAGTGATTTGAAAAGGATCATCATTGGCTTGGCATATCTTGTTTTGAACGTTCTCATTATCCATCCTATCATTTTCTTTGCACTTGTGATCGTGGCACTGTTGTGATCCTTGAAAGTGAAATCCTCAGACATTACTACTCCCAGGTCCCTTACATTATTTTTCCGCTCTATTGTATGGCCAGAGTCAGTAGTATACTCTGTTCTAGTTATTATCTCCTCCAGTTTTCCATAACGGAGTAGTTGGAATTTGTCCTCATTGAACATCATATTGTTTACCGTTGCCCACTGGAAAACTTTGTTTATATCTTCTTGGAGGTTAACCGCGTCCTTAGCAGATGACAGCCTCATGCAGATCCTAGTATCATCCGCAAGGGATGACACAGTGCGAGGGAGACAAAGAAACGGAAAAAAAAATAGTAGTGGTGGTGGTGGTGGTGGTGGTGGTGGTGGTGGTGGTGGTGGTGGTGGTGGTGGTGGTGGTGGTGGTGGTGGTGGTGGTGGTGGTGGTGGTGGTGGTGGTGGTAGTAGTAGTAGTAGTAGTAGTAGTAGTAGTAGTAGTAGTAGTAGTAGTAGTATGAAGTCACGTCACGGTAATGTGCCTTTTGTGTTCTTTATGGACCGAGCATAAGCTATTTCTGTAACTATAAGTAGGCACAAGAATGCCAACTGCATACCATTATTATTATCCTCATCATCATCATTTAGGTGAAAGGCGGAGAATCTGACAGCTGATGCTACACAGTTCTTCACGTAGAGGGGAAAGCACATAAGGCTCACGACACCTCGTGTGTCCCTCACATACTCAACCTTAACATTGTTATTGTTTACACCCTCCTCCGCACTCTGCGATAATGAGCAGTCATTACTTGTTAATGCTTATTTTCCCATGATTTATTCCTCATTAGCGGCTGACACTCATTACCCTCCGCTAACGACCAGTTGCTAATGATGATTCTGTACAAATGAAGCCTCGCTCCACTAGGCAAGGGATGTGGAGGCGGCATCACTGTGCTTTCACTGTGTCGCTGGGAGAGTAAAAAAATTGATGATCGAATCTGGGATAAGAGGAGAACTGGATTAATTTGGTTGCTAGCGTGCGGTGCATGCCAAGACCACAGGCAGGTTCCCGGGGGTCATCCTTACAGTCAAGACGATGCGTCATACAGGTCAAGACGATGGGTCATACAGGTCAAGACGACGCACCATAAAGGTCAAGGCGACGCATCATACAGGTCAAGACGATGGGTCATACAGGTCAAAACCACTGGGTCAAAAACTTACAGGTCAAGATTTCAGGGGTTAACTTTCTCTGGTCGGTTGATCATCTTAGAGAAAGAGAAAGAGAAAGAGAAAGAGAAAAAGAGAAAGAGAGAGAGAGAGAGAGAGAGAGAGAGAGAGAGAGAGAGAGAGAGACCGTCAATGAGGAACCACCACGAGAGGATCACAGATAGGAGGAGAATAAGAGATACGCTTATGAAACTCTATTTGAAGGTTTAAGAAGTCTCTCTCTCTCTCTCTCTCTCTCGCTCTCTCTCTCTCTCTCTCTCTCTCTCTCTCTCTCTCTCTCTCTCTCTCTCTCTCTCTCTCTCTCTCACTCTCTCTCTCTCTCTCTCTCTCTCTCTCTCTCTCTCTCTCTCTCTCTCTCTCTCTCTCTCTCTTCCGCAGTCCAACCCTCCCTCTCACTGACCTCTTCCTCTGTACAGATCACGGGAGGTGAACCTCGGGTCACGCCAACCATATAAATAATCGCAAAGCTTAATTACGATGCAGGGGTCAAGAAACCTTAATCACGGTGCAGGGGTCATGAAAGCTTAATCACGGTGCAGGGGTCATGGAAGTTTAATCACGCTGCAGGGGTCATGAAAACTTAATAATAATGCAGGGGTCATGGAAGCTTAATCATGGTGCGGGGGTCATGGAAGCTTAATCATGATGCAGGGGTTATGAAGCTTAATCATGGTGCAGGGGTTATGGAGGCTTAATCACGATGCAGGGGTCATGGAAGCTTAATCATGGTGCAGGGGCCATGAAACCTGAATCATGGTTCAGGGGTCATGGAAACTTAATAATAATGCAGGGGGTCATGGAAGCTTAATCATGATGCGGGGGTCATGGAAGCTGAATCGTGGTGCAGGAATCATGGAAGCCTAATCATGGTGCAGGGGTCATGGATTCCTAATCATGGTGCAGGGGTCATGGAAGCCTAATCATGGTGCAGGGGTCACGGAAGATGAATCACGATGCAGGGATCATGGAAGCTTAAATCCTGACCCATGTGGGTCTTCCAGCAGCAGGAGCGGCGGAGGCTGGACCCACCGTGCGCAGCCAGACTCACTCTCCAAACAAGCGCTTCAGAGTCAGGAAAGTGTCACAGTGAAATCAATTCCTCCCGACATTAGAACACAAGTAATCCACATCTAACAGCTTTCATTTCACCGGCGGATATACACAGAATGTCACATGAGATCGATGATTACAGGTAAACCATCCATACATGAAGCAGCTACATGTAAACTGTCTATAGGTATTCCGTGGAATGGAATTTACGGAGGGAATACCAGCCGAGGTAGTCCATAAACTCGAGATTACAGTAATTATCCCCTCGACTTAATTCTGAACAACTCGCCCGGAACAACCGAAGAAAATCTTGAGAGACAAGATGGAAAAATCATGTCCCACACATCTTGTGTGAGATTCAGTATTCACGGGGATAACCAGTGAAAGATGCGTAGGGCTTGGTACGCTGCCTTTGCATGGAGTGCAAGAAAGCTGTCGATAAAAACAGCAAAAAGAGTTGGTAGCGCACTCAGCTCACACACTGACGTCCGTGGTTCGATCCGGGTACGGGTGGCAACATTGGGGCGTGTTTCCTTTAAACACTTAATGTCCCTGTCCGCCTAGCAGTAAGTTGGCACCTGGGTGTTAATCGACTGGTGTGGGTCGCATTCTGGGGACAAAATTATCCCAAGTTGCCCGAAATGCTTTGCATAACCAGGGTTTTTCTATATAGTATGACACTAATGTCAGCGAGGTCTGCTTAATTTGCGCAATAAACTTGTAGAAATAATAATAATAACAATAATAATAATAATTATTATTATTATTATTATTATCCATGGAGTGCAGGAAAATTTTGGATGACAACAGCAAAAGGGCGGTACTAGGTACACTGCTCTTTCATAAAGCGCACGGAAGCTCTCCCTACGCTACACCAACATATACTAACCTACAAACGACTAAGGTTGAACCAGCTCCTGGGAAATGACAGAGTGAAAATCTAAAATCGTAGAAATATCTTCAGAAATAAAATTATATAAAGCAATCTAAACTGAGATTATCCAACTCACTGCTGGATAATCTTGGGTTATTTATCAAAGTTGTCGTCGATCTGTCAGACTGTGATTGAGATGCCAATCAAGAGAAGACCCTGTGATACCGTACACAAATTACCAGTCTCACTGAAGACGATCCATTGGCACATGCTCTTGTTGTCGCCCGCAAACTTAAAGACAAATAAACGAGGGGAAAATCTGTGCTCTGCTTTCCTGAGTACAACACCCATAGTCACAACAATGTGTGTACATACATGCACACAGGCACGCCTGTGAATGTACATGTACACGGACTTCCCTGTGCGTGTACATGCATGCACACAGGCTTCCTGTAAGAACACACAGTAGCACACACACACACACACACACATGCATACATTTCATCTTCATTAGTGTTTCTGCTAACGAAGTGCTGGACGATATCCTCACTGCCCTCTCCTGTGTGATGGAATATAACAGGGAGACATAACTGGCTTTTGTTCTAACTGTGTAACTAACATATACATAGAATAAGGTAGCAGCTCATTGCCGATGTGCCCAATTTTGTTAAATAAAACTAAAAAGCTTGACAGCCTCCCTACATTAGTGTTGTGGGAGCCTTCCCACACCTGTCACTGCTACAGCCTCCCCACATCTGTCATTGCTTTAGTTTCCCCACATCTGCCACTGCTACAGCCTCCCTACACCTGCCACTGCTGTAGCCTCCCTACACCTGCTACAGCCTCCCTACACCTGCCACTGCTGTAGCCTCCCTACACCTGCCACTGCTGTAGTCTCCCTACACCTGCTACAGCCTCCCTACACCTGCCACTGCTGTAGTCTCCCTACACCTGCTACAGCCTCCCTACACCTGCCACTGCTGTAGTCTCCCTACACCTGCTACAGCCTCCCTACACCTGCCACTGCTACAGCCTCCCTACACCTGCCACTGCTGTAGTCTCCCTACACCTGCCACCACTGTAATAAAACCACCAAGTTTATAACAGACAAGACCCATCGCCTGATATACCATGGTTCACATTATCATATATATTAACTTGTTAAAGCAACAAATTTATAAAGGCTATGATAACAGTAAAGACTATCCGGCGTAAGAGTGAACACCTTATTTGTAAACACAAGATCAGCATGAAGACCAAGTGGTGATCGGTGGCTTAGTGCCCCCTACTGTTTGGCTGGAAATCGAAAGGTCTTGGGTTCGATTCACAGGCAGGTGGAACATGTGGGAAAGTTTCTGAACAGCTGATACCTCTGTTTACCTAGCAGACTGTTGTGGGTGGCATCCTGTGGGGAGCAGGAGGGAACGGAGAGAATGCCATAGGCATGTAAAATAAGTTAGTACATGCTTTAGTTATTATTGTTAATACTGTTGTTATTGCTGTTGTTGGTGCTGTTATTATTGCTAGACTGGTCGTTAAACTATTATTAACCGAAGGGTTAGTAACCCAGGAATGCCAATCAGTGTGGCTTACTTCCACTCGTTTTTTTTTTTTTGACCTCTTCCTACTGCTAGGTGAACAGGAGATACAGGTACAAGGAAACCTACCCAACGTCATTCGGGTCACACAGTACCTGGGCAATGGTAGGTATTCAGGCTTAACCCAAAGAAAGAGAAATGGTAGCTTCAATATCTTGCGACAAGAAACCAGTGCCCCGCAGCTCGGTTGATAGCTACTCAGCTCACACACTGAGATTCGTAGTTCGATTCCCAGTACTGGTGGAAGAATTAATTATTGCGACAAGAACACCTCAGCTGCAGCATCAAGGCGCGGCTTGAGGTGTCGTCAGACTGAGAATAACATTCAAGAAGACTTCAAACAGAGAGCAACGTAAACGTCTAGTAATTATACACAAAGAAATATACATCACTCCGTGTTTCTACAATGATTCATATACTCCTTGTCTCCTTTTAAGTGATAGGTGACGTCAGGTGGTGGGTCGTACAGTGACATCACTGGGATTGCCTCGCCTGACATCCCCAGCCCTCATCTTGTCAACTACAATTAAAAGTGGACATCATTTTTTATGGCGGTCTCAACAGAGAACCGATTATGGCGGTACAACCCGATACGGTCGGCAATTATCTAGCTGTATATAACTAGCTGAGATGAGGGAGTGGAGAGGAAGGGAGGGTAGAAGAGAAAGGAAGGGAGGGGAAGAAGAGAAGGGGGATTAAAGAAGGGAAGCATAAAGGTACTAGAGGTGGTAAAGAGGGGAACTGAAACAAGCTGGCGTCTAGTGGTGCCACCCACGCTAGGTCACGTGAACCTGGTGGGCCAGAGAAATAGGGATGTAAATGACGCTAGATGGAAGTCCCCCACAGCAGTTAACTCTACATGGTTAACTGAGAGAGAGAGAGAGAGAGAGAGAGAGAGAGAGAGAGAGAGAGAGAGAGAGAGAGAGAGAGAGAGAGAGAGAGAGAGAGAGAGAGAGAGAGAGAGAGACTACCATTCCAGTGAAAAATCACCACAGACTTGGTGCTGTGGCCAGCACAGAGAGCTGCACCACAGTGAGCTCTGAGAAACAACACACAGGTTGAGGCACAACACAGTATAATGACCACCTACAGCGATAATCTAGCCGACACAACATCTTAATTGTTGCAGAAATATGGTAATTTGAAGCGAGGTGACTGTAGGTTGTTGCCTGTAGAAACTTAAACCTTACAATGTGTCACCTCACACACGCTGATCACTGCACCTCCCCAACACTCACACTGATCACTGCACCTCCCCAACACTCACACTGATCACTGCACCTCCCCAACACTCACACTGATCACTGCACCTCCCCAACACTCACACTGATCACTGCACCTCCCCAACACTCACACTGATCACTGCACTTCCCAACATTCACACTGATCACTGCACCTCCCCAACACTCACACTGATCACTGCACCTCCCCAACACTCACACTGATCACTGCACCTCCCCCAACACTCACACTGATCACTGCACCTCCCAAACACTCACACTGATCACTGCACCTCCCCAACACTCACACTGATCACTGCACCTCCCCCAACACTCACACTGATCACTGCACCTCCCCAACACTCACACTGATCACTGCACCTCCCCAACACTCACACTGATCACTGCACCTCCCCAACACTCAAACTGATCACTGCACCTCCCCAACACACACACTCGGACTCGACCCCCGCAACCTCAACTAGTTGAGTACTGATCGCTGCACCTCCCCCAACACACAAGCTGATTACTGCACCTCCCCCAACACACTGATCACTGCACCTCCCCAACACTCACACTGATCACTGCACCTCCCCCAACACTCACACTGATCACTGCACTTCCCCAACACTCACACTGATCACTGCACCTCCCCCAACACTCACACTGATCACTGCACCTCCCCAACACTCACACTGATCACTGCACCTCCCACAACACTCACACTGATCACTGCACCTCCCCAACACTCACACTGATCACTGCACCTCCCCCAACACTCACACTGATCACTGCACCTCCCACAACACTCACACTGATCACTGCACCTCCCACAACACTCACACTGATCACTGCACCTCCCCCAACACTCACACTGATCACTGCACCTCTCCAACACTCACACTGATCACTGCACCTCCCACAACACTCACACTGATCACTGCACCTCCCCAACACTCACACTGATCACTGCACCTCCCCCAACACACACGCTGATTACTGCACCTCCCCCAACACTCACGCTGATCACTGCACCTCCCCAACACTCACACTGATCACTGCACCTCCCCCAACACTCACACTGATCACTGTACCTCCCCAACACTCACACTGATCACTGTACCTCCCCAACACTTACACTGATCACTGTACCTCCCCAACACTCACACTGATCACTGCACCTCCCCCAACACTCACACTGATCACTGCACCTCCCCCAACACTCACACTGATCACTGCACCTCCCCCAACACTCACACTGATCACTGCACCTCCCACAACACTCACACTGATCACTGCACCTCCCACAACACTCACACTGATCACTGCACCTCCCCCAACACTCACACTGATCACTGCACCTCCCCAACACTCACACTGATCACTGCACCTCCAACAACACTCACACTGATCACTGCACCTCCCACAACACACAGTGATCACTGCACCTCCCACAACACTCACACTGATCACTGCACCTCCCACAACACTCACACTGATCACTGCACCTCCCACAACACTCACACTGATCACTGCACCTCCCCCAACACTCACACTGATCACTGCACCTCCCACAACACTCACACTGATTACTGCACCTCCCACAACACTCACACTGATCACTGCACCTCCCACAACACTCACACTGATCACTGCACCTCCCACAACACTCACACTGATCACTGCACCTCCCCCAACACTCACACTGATCACTGCACCTCCCCAACACTCACACTGATCACTGCACCTCCAACAACACTCACACTGATCACTGCACCTCCCACAACACACAGTGATCACTGCACCTCCCACAACACTCACACTGATCACTGCACCTCCCACAACACTCACACTGATCACTGCACCTCCCACAACACTCACACTGATCACTGCACCTCCCCCAACACTCACACTGATCACTGCACCTCCCACAACACTCACACTGATTACTGCACCTCCCACAACACTCACACTGATCACTGCACCTCCCACAACACTCACACTGATCACTGCACCTCCCACAACACACTGATCACTGCACCTCCCCCAACACTCACACTGATCACTGCACCTCCCCCAACACTCACACTGATCACTGCACCTCCCCCAACACTCACACTGATCACTGCACCTCCCCCAACACTCACACTGATCACTGCACCTCCCCCAACACTCACACTGATCACTGCACCTCCCACAACACTCACACTGATCACTGCACCTCCCACAACACTCACACTGATCACTGCACCTCCCCCAACACTCACACTGATCACTGCACCTCCCCAACACTCACACTGATCACTGCACCTCCAACAACACTCACACTGATCACTGCACCTCCCACAACACACAGTGATCACTGCACCTCCCACAACACTCACACTGATCACTGCACCTCCCACAACACTCACACTGATCACTGCACCTCCCACAACACTCACACTGATCACTGCACCTCCCCCAACACTCACACTGATCACTGCACCTCCCACAACACTCACACTGATTACTGCACCTCCCACAACACTCACACTGATCACTGCACCTCCCACAACACTCACACTGATCACTGCACCTCCCACAACACTCACACTGATCACTGCACCTCCCCCAACACTCACACTGATCACTGCACCTCCCCCAACACTCACACTGATCACTGCACCTCCCACAACACTCACACTGATCACTGCACCTCCCACAACACTCACACTGATTACTGCACCTCCCACAACACTCACACTGATCACTGCACCTCCCACAACACTCACACTGATCACTACACCTCTCACAACACTCACACTGATCACTGCACCTCCCCCAACACTCACACTGATCACTGCACCTCCCCCAACACTCACACTGATCACTGCACCTCCCACAACACTCACACTGATCACTGCACCTCCCACAACACTCACACTGATCACTGCACCTCCCACAACACTCACACTGATCACTGCACCTCCCCCAACACTCACACTGATCACTGCACCTCCCACAACACACAGTGATCACTGCACCTCCCACAACACTCACACTGATCACTGCACCTCCCACAACACTCACACTGATCACTGCACCTCCCACAACACTCACACTGATCACTGCACCTCCCCCAACACTCACACTGATCACTGCACCTCCCACAACACTCACACTGATTACTGCACCTCCCACAACACTCACACTGATCACTGCACCTCCCACAACACTCACACTGATCACTGCACCTCCCACAACACTCACCCTGATCACTGCACCTCCCCAACACTCACACTGATCACTGCACCTCCCCCAACACTCACACTGATCACTGCACCTCCCACAACACTCACACTGATCACTGCACCTCCCACAACACTCACACTGATTACTGCACCTCCCACAACACTCACACTGATCACTGCACCTCCCACAACACTCACACTGATCACTACACCTCCCACAACACTCACACTGATCACTGCACCTCCCCCAACACTCACACTGATCACTGCACCTCCCACAACACTCACATTGATGACTGCACCTCCCACAACACTCACACTGATCGCTGCACCTCCCACAACACTCACACTGATCACTGCACCTCCCCCAACACTCACACTGATCACTGCACCTCCCACAACACTCACACTGATCACTGCACCTCCCACAACACACACTGATCACTGCACCTCCCCCAACACTCACACTGATCACTGCACCTCCCACAACACTCACACTGATCATTGCACTTCCCACAACACTCACACTGATCACTGCACCTCCCACAACACACACTTATCACTGCACCTCCCACAACACTCACACTGATCACTGCACCTCCCACAACACACACTGATCACTGCACCTCCCACAACACTCACACTGATCACTGCACCTCCCACAACACACACTGATCACTGCACCTCCCACAACACACACTGATCACTGCACCTCCCCCAACACTCACACTGATCACTGCACCTCCCACAACACTCACACTGATAACTGCACTTCCCACAACACTCACACTGATCACTGCACCTCCCACAACACACACTGATCACTGCACCTCCCACAACACTCACACTGATCACTGCACCTCCCACAACACACACTGATCACTGCACCTCCCACAACACACACTGATCACTGCACCTCCCACAACACACACTGATCACTGCACCTCCCCCAACACACACTGATCACTGCACCTCCCACAACACACACTGATCACTGCACCTCCCACAACACTCACACTGATCACTGCACCTCCCACAACACTCACACTGATCACTGCACCTCCCACAACACTCACACTGATCACTGCACCTCCCACAACACTCACACTGATCACTGCACCTCCCACAACACTCACACTGATCACTGCACCTCCCACAACACTCACACTGATCACTGCACCTCCCACAACACTCACACTGATCACTGCACCTCCCACAACACACACTGATCACTGCACCTCCCACAACACTCACACTGATCACTGCACCTCCCACAACACTCACACTGATCACTGCACCTCCCACAACACACACTGATCACTGCACCTCCCCCAACACTCACACTGATCACTGCACCTCCCACAACACTCACACTGATCACTGCACCTCCCCAACACTCACACTGATCACTGCACCTCCCACAACACTCACACTGATCACTGCACCTCCCACAACACTCACACTGATCACTGAACAAAGGCTTCACATCTATTTTTCCATGGCCGAGTCACTATTTTTCTTGGGTACATGAGGCAGCGTTGGCGGCACTGAGAGGGAACATAAGCCACATACCCACACCTCCTGCCACATACCCAGGCATCACGCCACATACACCTCCCGCCACATACCCACACCTACCGCCACATACCCAAGCATCACGTCATATACACCTCCCGCCAGATACCCAGGCATCACGCTACCTCAGTCATTACCACTGATCAAACTCACGCCTTGTAAACACTACCACACCACTAACTACGCTCTCTAGTACCTTCTGACTCCTTCACGGCAAAAAGAGACAGACAGATAGATACAATAATAAGTCATAAGCTAATGGTTCTCTCGAGGGAGCTCTCTCTCCTCTTCCTTGCACCAAACGTAATTACCTCCCCATCTCCTGGGCACTGTCTGACCCTTACGAGCTTAGCGCTTCCCAATAATATACCTCCCTGAAGTGTGCTATCTCCCATTCCTTGCCTTCTTTACTGCCAGATCAACCACGCTGTGATGGATATGTGGGACAGCGGGCCTCCAGCAGCAACACCCTGGTTGACCAGGCAGCACCAGACGAGCCTGGCCCATGACCGGGCTCCTAGAGTAGTGAAACTCTCGAAACTCTTCAAAGGTATATCACGTTTCTTCACCCGCCACCCCACCCCGTCCTCACAGGTTGGCTGGTTAATGGGGGTTACAACCAATGAACTACACGAGGGTCATTAAGGCTGCACATCGCTTGTAAACTACCAGTCAAGAATACTCTCTACAAGAGGAACTAAAGGTAAACTATATATACACTGATAGTCATACAGCTGTCAGTGCATGTCTACTTTTCAGTAAAGTGACTTTAAGTTCCTTAAGTTACAGTGACTGAAAAGTAAGACTAAAAAATTAGCAACTTGATACAAACTTAATTAGTTACACTTACGATGGATCTCATTTACAAATGAAGAAAGTACTGGAGTGTATGTGATGGTGACTGTGTAATACAAACCTATGACAAAGTATTTTTTGAGAGGAATTAGTAGTGTGAAGTATTAACTGGTAAGGTATATTCTGAGGCCGGGTACCGAGAGCTGTGCCCCTCAGCCATTAACTGGTAAACAACTGCTACTATAAACACCATACCAGTTTACTATCACAGTTGCTATTAAAAAACTAATTGTTTACACTAACATGCTACCACTGTAAACACCACACTTGTTTAATATCATAACAGTTAGTATAAACACTGGACTCATTTACTATCATAATAGTCAGTGTAAACAAGAACACGTGGAAACTACCACTAGTTTACTAGTGATTCACTTAATAAAATCTTTTACAGGGGAATGAGTGCAAAAAAACGCCTGGTAGTCTCTCCACTGACAAAAAAAATCAGCACTCACAAAAAGTAACATTTACACATAACGTCGGAATTCCAGAGTCACAATTAAGTGTCAACACCTTTGTCCAGGTCCCCTCTACCCCTCACAGGTGAGATAAAGGAGTATAAACAGACAGGAGACAGTCAAGACGGGAGAGATTAGGAGGCGGTGAAGACAAGGCGGGTGATAATGGAAGAGGTGGTCCAGAAACACAGTAATGGCTGCACCAGTGAAACGTGATAACGAAAGGGAGGGGGAACGATTTACACCACATAAACATCGTAACAAAATGAGGGTAGCAGGCTTCTTGTAGGCTTTCACAAGGGAGCTGATGGCAGGGGTGGAACAGCACTGAGGAGAATGGGAGTGTGGGAGAGGAATGAACCGGTAGGGGGAGGGAGTACTGGGAGATGAAGTGTGAAGTGGGGAAATGTGAGTGTGGAGGAGGAGAAGGGGGAGTGGGGTAGGGAGAGGGGGGGGAAGAAGGAGGAGGAAGCATCAGTCGTCGAGTACGCAGCACCAGCTTAAACTTCACACTTCCACAATAGCTTGAGAATGTCCAGGAGTTATGGGACACGAAGCAGCTGGTTTATTGTGCACCCCATATCCATCCTCTGGACAGCAGCGCAAGAACATAAAGATACATAAAAAAAGGCCTAACAAATCATATTTCATCTGTTGCAAGTAAATTTAGGATACTTGCTTAAACTGTCTGGTATCTTATTTACACTCGTAAGACACCTTGATATATCATGTAGATTACACTGTATGTCCTCAATAAACGGACAATCAAGGACCGGGCCGCGGGGGGGTTGATCCCCGGAATAACCTCCAGGTATCCAGGTAAGTGATCATGGAGAGAGAGAAAGGAACGAGAGACAGATAGATGGATGAACAGAGGAAGATAAAGAAAACGAAGAGTCGATAATATAAATATCACATTTTTTATTTTTACCAGAGCCAAACATAAAATTCTCAGGTTAATTCAGAGTCTCCAGAACCAATAATATCGCTGGAAGCAAAGACATTTTCCTCCTGTGAGCCACAGGAGGAACTCTAGTGAAACACCAATTAGTTAGTCACGCACGCAGGCAGGCAGGCAGGCAGGCAGGCAGGCAGGCAGGCAGGCAGGCAGGCAGGCAGGCAGGCAGGCAGGCAGGCAGGCAGGCAGGCAGGCAGGCAGGCAGACCTTCACTCTGCTTCACTGCCCACAGCGTCAATAAATAACAACCAAATATATATTAACAGAAAGACATGTTTAATAACAAACCATGTCAATTTAAGGCAGGATATATACAAGTGCGCGAGCAATGTGGATTATTTTATCTGAATTATTATGGTTAAAACTGCCTTCGTTTATTTTTTTGCTTTTCCGTAACCAGTTTTGTGGAAGTGAAGAGGCAAGATCTCGTTAGACCAGAACTTTTTTTTTTTTTTTGGAGCAGATCTTCAGTCATGAGACCCTGAATATGACGCAAAAAAAAAAAAAAGCTCAGGAATCACAAAATAAGGCGGAGCTTAAGACTCAATCCCTGACCTAAAGAAATGGATTCAAGATATAAAGAGCTTATGAATTTAAATGCAAAACCTGAAATCCAGAGATCGAACTTTGAACTCAGATGTTGTGAATGGGTTCAAGGCAAATACAACTATTCTGCCCGGGTTTACCGAGTAGTAATGGTGTATGGTCTGGCATCACAACCTGTCCCACTGACGACTACACCGACATAACACACAGATCGAAGTCTGGGACTCTGTGGCTCCACTCGACACCTCCTGAGTGACTACCTCCTACCTTCAGCGAAGTCCGTAATGGAGCAGTGTGACAGTGTGTGCAAGTTACTCAGCTGATGCCACCGCGAACCACATAGGAGTGCCTTTGTCTATCGTTATGAAACGTCTATTTTAACGGCCTATTTCATCCTATCATCAAATTCCATGCCTTCGCAGATGCCTGGAATATAACATATACACATTTTCACTGCCCTCACTCACTGGTAACTGATAGCAGGCTGAAAATTTAGACACGTGCATCATCTTGTTCTTGTTCTTGTTCAGACCAGAGCTTTGGTGAGATGAGTAAGGATAGAAATTTTGGAAAAGGGTGGGAGGGGGGAGAGAGGTAGGATATAAAAGGTAAGTGGCCCAACCACTTTGGTGTAATTTAAAAAGTGTACGTGAAATGATAAGATATTCTTTAAGGGGTATAATACTAACCCATCAGAGTCACATAGATATAACAGATATATAAGTACATGACTCTGAATTGGTAGTAATTATACAAGTTGCAATTGCTTTTTTTTTTTTTTTACGATTGCACAACGGATATTTATGCGACAATGAAGGCAATAATTTTCTGGCCAGTTTATAGAATTACGTGACAATGGCTTCTTACAGGTGGTGTCCAGCCATGGTAAATAGCATAATTTTTACATTAGATTGTTATATAAGATGTCTCCCTAATTGGGGGCGATGATGTTCTCAGTATACATAGAAGGGTTCTGGTGGTACCCAATCTTCTTCATCAGGGAGGTTGCTCAATATCATGGGTCGAGGGTAATCATCTTTATGAATAAAACGACGAACCCTCTGTGGGAGAGTCATTCTTTGAGTCCTGTGAGGAGGAGTATTGATGATATAATCCGTAGTATTTACCACTTGTATAGGATGTTCTCTATCTGGCATGTATAGTTCTTGCATTGTTAAGAGTTGTTTCTTTTTTAGGGTGTCAAGGCGTACATTTATGGCAGTAATATCTTGTTGTATGTGTAAATCTGCCATTTTAACTCTGTCTCTCCTCCTGGTATCGGTAATGAAGCGAAGAGCTCTATTCTGGACCCTTTGTAACCTTAGCATATTGGTCTTTGTTGTTAATGACATTGGGACAAGGGTATTCGAGTATAGGTCTTATTAACATTTTATACAGATGTTTTTTGACATGTTGAGGGGCTTGATTGAAACGAAAGAGACTGCTAAGACTGGCTTTGGCTATGTTGATCTTTTTAGTTACATGAGATGTTGAGTGGAGCAGCCTGTCTATTTCATATCCCAAGATCTTGTTAGGGTTTCTAATGGCTACAGGTGTACCTCTGATGGAGATACCCCCTTTATCTTCAATTGTTGATGCAAAACATCCTATCGTGCTAACAAGGACCTTGTTGTGCATCATCTGGGTATCTTTATTGTAGACGAATCCAGTGGTTTTATCAATACAAATTCAAGGACATAATTAGTAATTGAGAAAATATCAATGACTGATTGTCTCTAGACAGCAGGATGTTACTACTGAAGCTTATGGAAGATCGAATGGAAAAAAAAGTCTTAGCATCCGGAGATGAAGTGGAAATCACAATAAGAATAAATAATCAGGTGGCAAATCTTGTAAGGCAGTAGTTTCAACTTGACGATAATGACTGCAAATCTCTATACTAGGCTTAAATTACGATAATCTGAGAGAAAGGCCAACGTATTAAGTGTTAGGTGCAACTAATTTGACATTTTATTATGACAACGTTTCGCTCTCCAGGAGCTTTGTCAAAACGTTGCCACAATAAAATGTCACATTGGGTGCAGCTGTGTCCTTTTACCTAACATAATGTCGGAATTTTACTTTAATTACCAACGTTTCTTATGTATTAAGTCCACTAAACATCTCAATAATCTGGACAATCAAAAGACAACCACGGTGCCCCGTGGCCTGGTGGCAGAAGCTCTCACTTCACACGGTGAGCGTCCGGGTTCGATTCCCAGCGAGGGTTGAAACACTGAGTGTGTTTCTTTACACCGGTTGTCTATCTTCACTCATCAGTAAAATGGGTACCTGGGCGTTAGTCGACTGGTGGGGGTCGCATCACTGGACAAAAATCGACCTAATTTGCCTGAAATGCTCTGCATAAGCGGCTTTCTATATAGTAGTATGTCATTGATGTCAGCTAGGCCTGTATACCATGAACATGTACTTGTAAAAATTAAATATTATACATACAAGACGAGCAGTCGTCAGTAATGTTACTTGGGTATTCCTTCTCAGAGATCATTCACACACGCAAACTGAAGCAGCAAAGTGAACCAAAAAGAAAAAATGAAAGCTCTGACCCAGAGCTGAGTCCAGCTGTGGCACTGGTGGTTAAGTGGTTTAGCCTGTCTCGGAATTTTATAAGTGGGGCAGCGGGCCTCCAGCAGCAACACCCTGACTGACCAGGCTAGCACCAGACGAGTTTGGCCCATGGCCGGGCTCAGGGAGTAGAAAGACTCTCGAAACTCATCAAGGTCAAAGGTCTGCTTCACTTTATTCTATATAAGTACATACGTTGTTTAATATTAATAAAGTACACACGTTACTAAAATATAGATATTACCTTTGCACGACTTTCAAATGAGCTAAAGTATGATAACAACTCATAGCTTATAAAGTCTTAATGAATATTACAGGAGAGAGAGAGAGAGAGAGAGAGAGAGAGAGAGAGAGAGAGAGAGAGAGAGAGAGAGAGAGAGAGAGAGAGAGAGAGAGAGAGAGAGAGAGAGACAGACAGACAGACAGACAGAGACAGAGACAGACAGACAGAGACAGAGAGAGAGCAAGAAAAAGAAAGAGAAAAAGACAGAGAAAGAATGAAAGGACAAGAAAAAAAAAAAGATAAAAACAGACGATCCTGGTTGTCCTTGGTAGGAGGAGAGTAGGAGCCTGGAGGCACAGTATCCAGACCAGCATGAAGAGTAACTAACAGCGAGCTGGAGTAATTAACTAAAGGAAACAGACGTACAATCAGCGCGGACAATGGCAACACGAGCACACAACAAAAGGTTCCTGTCAGACGCACGATGAGCAAAGCTAAAAAAAAAAGGCGAACAATAAACTATAATCAGTGACAATAAACAATAGATGGTGTAAGAGAGGTGCGTGCTGAGGTTTTTACAAGAGGAAGAGTATGATGACCTGGGATGTGAGGTCAGGTCATCACCTCTGACTTGGGATGGGAGGTCAGGTCATCACCTCTGACCTGGGTACTCTTTTTTTTTTTTACACAGGGTTTGACAAAGTGTGGTATAAACCTTGGTAATTGATACCGACAAAATGGTTTAGACACACAAGCAAACACTAGGACATATTAGAAAATGTTTCGGTCCTGGGACCTCTTTATGTTAGAAGTGATCAAGGTCCCAGGACCGAAACGTTTCCGAGTATGTCCTAGTGTTTGCTTATCTTTCTAACAGAAGTATATTTTATTTTTTATATTTAGTGTATCTCGTTGTTAGGTTCCAGACACCTGAGGCGGAACAATGGCCTCACTCAGGTCCAGCTCTACAAATCTCTACTTAACTCTGTTTAAATTTTTCATTCAAGTAATATCTCTCCTCAGTCATCCGAAAACGGCATCCCCATATACTACAAGCCCAGCCATCTCTACCTCAACGGACGCAAAAGTAGCAGAATGCGGCATAATTTTCTAATGCACTTAAATATCAATAATAACGGTCAACTGACACCTACTCGGCCCAAAATCAATTTGAACTTCTCGCTAAGATACACCAGCTTTGAAAGTTTCAAGTCGATCAAAGAAGACATTCTCCAGTTATCGCACAGCCGCCAATATGTAAAAATACACCAGTACTTTTAAGACATGCAGCTAGGAAGATGTACTCTTAATATATCAGTGGTGATGGAAGCTTATTGGTTGATGTACTCTTAATATATCAGTGGTGATGGAAGCTTATTGGTTGATGTACTCTTAATATATCAGTGGTGACGGAAGCTTATTGGTTGATGTACTCTTAATATATCAGTGGTGATGGAAGCTTATTGGTTGATGTACTCTTAATATATCAGTGGTGACGGAAGCTTATTGGTTGATGTACTCTTAATATATCAGTGGTGATGGAAGCTTATTGGTTGATGTACTCTTAATATATCAGTGGTGACGGAAGCTTATTGGTTGATGTACTCTCAATATATCAGTGGTGACGGAAGCTTATTTATTCAGATGGCAGAGATGCAGGTGCACAAGCCAGTAATTGTCTGAACCTTCCCTAGTTACAGTGCCCCTTTGTTGAAAGTTTGAAGCCGATCGGATTAGGCTTTTATACCTTTGATGAGTTTCGAGTTTTCTTGTCCCCTACAGCCCGGCCCTGGGCCAAGCTTGCCTAGTGTTTACCTGGCTAACCAGGCTGTTTCTGCTGGCGGCCCACTGACCCCCACATCCACCACAGCCTGGTTGATCCGGAATTTGACGGAGGTACTTGTCGCGTTTCCTTGTGGAGGCTTGAATTCTTGTCCCGGCAATGTTTCTGATATCTTCTGGTAAGATGTTAAATACTCTGGGACCACGGATGTTGATACAGTGTTCTCTTATTATGCACACGGCGCCCCTGCTTTTCACTGGGGTTATTGTACATTTTGTTCCACATATCTCACTCTTTGGAAGGAAAAAATTATCTATCCACTTAAGATACTCTTTCATAAATATCTTAGCACGCTGCAACTATAATATATATTTACAATACTGTCGGTAATATCTGTATTTAATCAGACTATAGCTTATTTTACACCTACAGGAGGGATATATTATGAATTGTTGGTGCTAGTTAATAGTGAGGTTAATGTTAACACTGCGTGTATGAGAATATTCTTGGTGTATACATTATGCTGTCTCACCCACACACACCATTACAGGAAGCCCGTCAACAATATAAAACAAATAAACCTTATACAAGGCAATTTTAAAATGATTCAAAACATAGTTTAACAACGAAGAAATTTCTCAAGTTTCGCCTCTCAGTTGCAAGAGAGAAAAATATTCATTTACTTAAATTAATATTTACAGATGTGAGCGGTAGAGGGCAGGAGGGGCCAGGGGTCTTAAAGGTGCTCCTACAATCCCGGTCATTAACACCAGAGAGAGCCAGCGACCAGAGCTCACCTGCATGACCAAAGTTCAATTTGGGCTGCGACCGTAAATGCCTCTGGAACAAAACCAGACGGAAGATACGGGGCGCCGTAAAAATAATACAAAAGAAGAATAGGCTTTAAAACCCTGTCCTGGGTGACAACGGTTCGTTCAATCAGGGTATAATATTGTGCCACACCAGACGTGACGTTGAGCTTCCTCTCAGTGTGATAGGTCTGACACTGGACGGTGTGACACTTGACGGTGTGACACTGGACGGTGTGACACTTGACGGTGTGACACTGGACGGTGTGACAATGGACGGTGTGACACTTGACGGTGTGACACTGGAAGGTGTGACACTGGACGGTGTGACACTTGACGATGTGACATTTGACATCCTGCCACCTTCAATTACATCACCAGCGTTGCAGTCAACTGCCAATCACATCTCCCTAAATTAGAATCGCTTCCATTATGGCTTCCTATTGGCGGAACACCTGTCTAGTCTATTATTCTAATTACATTCATGGACGGGGAGGTGGTGGGGGCGATAAACCCGTAGGGGTCATACAACACCTGGGGGATGGGAAACACTCAGGCTCAATCACAAGGGAGGACAGAGTCAAACCCTTGGATCAAGAGCCCTTCTAATTAACATCAATACAATCACCACAAGTCTTATGGAAAAAATAAAGACATACAACATAAAATAGGTATACACTGAGAGATGTGTATGTCTATGTCTCAGTATGTCTCAGTGTGTGTCTGTGTGTATGTCTCAGTATGTCTCAGTGTGTGTCTGTGTGTATGTCTCAGTATGTCTCAGTGTGTGTCTGTGTGTATGTCTCAGTATGTCTCAGTGTGTGTCTGTGTATATGTCTCAGTATGTATGTCTGTGTATGTCTCAGTGTGTATGTCTCAGTGTGTATGTCTCAGTGTGTATGTCTCAGTGTGTATGTCTCAGTGTGTATGTCTCAGTGTGTATGTCTCAGTGTGTATGTCTCAGTGTGTATGTCTCAGTGTGTATGTCTCAGTGTGTATGTGTATGTCTCAGTGTGGCTATATATACCAAGGCTGTATACACCAAGGTATCTCTCAGTGTGGTTGTATACACCAAGGTATCCCTCAGTGTACATACACCAAGGTGTGTATCAGTGTACATACACCAGGGTGTGCATCTCTCAGTGTGGTATAACCTTGGTAATAAATACCGACAAGTTGGTTTAGAAAGACACGTAAGCAAACACTATGACATATTTATTAGAAAACGTTTCGGTCCTGGGACCTTGATCACTTCTAACATACAGAGGTAGAAAGGCATTATATATATAGGCGGAGAGTGAGGTGTGACGCACGTGACCTGAGGAATGTCATAAGAACATAAGAATGGAGGAACACTGTAGAAGGCCTACTGGCCCATGCGAGGCAGGTCTTTATCAAAATAACCTCTGCCTATGATGAGGATGGGTAGACGATGAAATCATGTGACTCCTGTGTTGTTGGGTTGGTGGTGCTTAAGTATCATGTATGCCAATGTTTTTGAAATTTTGTAGTTTCCATTGTTGCGTTCTATAGTGTCGGTGACGGCGATTAGTGAGGCTTCTAGGCACCGTCGGCGTCTGAGGTCTGGTTCGGTGAGAACGAGTTGTGCCTCATTCCAGTTCATCAAATGTCCCGTGGAGTCTCTGTGGAGGACACAGGCGTACCTTACATCGTCTCTGTTAGAGGCATTTCGATGCTCATTCAGGCGGACTGCAAGATCTCTGCCTGTCTCGCATACATATTTCTTGGGACAGAACCCACAGGGGATAGTGTAGACGCCTGCTGTAGAAGTTAGAGGTGTGGGGCTGCGTTTCGTAGTGAGGTCTTTGATAGATGATGTGTTTATGGTGGAAACGTTGATGTTACTCATAGCAAGTGCCCGGCGAGTATTCGTGGCAACATCACCACATGGGAGTACTATGAACTGCTTAGGGGGCTGTTCCATGGGCGGTTTGTTGAGAATAGCTTGTGCCTTAAGTCTGCAATCTCGGATGAAGAAAGATGGGAACTGAAGACGTGTAAAGGCTTGTGTTATGTAAGTGCATTCTTCTTCTAGAAAACAAGGGCTGGAGATGCGAAGAGCTCTCAAGAAGAAGCCAATGAGGACTCCTCTCTCTTAGTGCGGGTGTCTTGGTGTGAATAAAAGTGTATAAGATCGTCCTTGTTGGTAGGTTTTCTATACACTTTGAAGAGAAGTTTGTCACTGTCGGGAGATCTGCACAGTAGAACGTCGAGGAAAGGAAGTTTGCCATCATTTTCGAGTTCAAGTGTAAACTTTATTGATGGTTCAACTGCATTGATCTTGTTGAGAAGGGCCTGGATATTGAGACGTCTTGGATAGAAAACCAATACATCATCAACGTATCTTAGCCAGGTAACGGTGTTGGGAATGAGGGTGCTGAATTTATCTGTCTCCAGGTTTTCCATGAAGAGGTTGGCAAGCACAGCACTGAGCGGGCTGCCCATTGCCATCCCAAAGCACTGTTTGTAACAGTTGTCCTGATACTTGAAGAAGTTGAAATTAACACAAAGTTCCACTAGATTGATGAAGAGGGTGTGTATCTCTCGGTGTACATACACCATGGTGTGTATCACTGTACATACACCAGGGTGTGTATCTCTCAGTGTACATACACCAGGGTGTGTATCACTATACATACACCAGGGTGTGTATCTCTTGGTGTACATACACCAGGGTATCACTGCATACACCAGGGTGTGTATCTCTCAGTGTACATACACCAGGGTGTGTATCTCTCAGTGTACATACATCAGGGTGTGTATCTCTCGGTGTACATACACCAGCGTGTGTATCTCTCAGTGTACATACACCAGGGTGTGTATCTCTCGGTGTACATACACCAGGGTGTGTATCTCTCGGTGTACATACACCAGGGCATCACTGTACATACACCAGGGTATCACTGTACATACACCAGGGTGTGTATCACTGTACATACACCAGGGTGTGTATCACTGTACATACACCAGGGTGTGTATCTCTCAGTGTACATACACCAGGGTGTGTATCACTGTACATACACCAGGGTGTGTATCACTGTACATACACCAGGGTGTGTATCACTGTACATACACCAGGGTGTGTATCACTGTACATACACCAGGGTATCTCTCAGTGTACATACACCAGGGTGTGTATCTCTCGGTGTACATACACCAGGGTGTGTATCTCTCAGTGTACATACACCAGGGTGTGGTTTAGAAAGACACGTAAGCAAACACTATGACATATTTATTAGAAAACGTTTCGGTCCTGGGACATTGATCAAGGTCCCAGGACCGAAACGTTTTCTAATAAATATGTCATAGTGTTTGCTTACGTGTCTTTCTAAACCAACTTGTCGGTATTTATTACCAAGGTTTATACCACACCAGGGTATCTCTCGGTGTACATACACCAGGGTGTGTATTTCTCGGTGTACATACACCAGGGTGTGTATCTCTCGGTGTACATACACCAGGGTGTGTATCTCTCGGTGTACATACACCAGGGTGTGTATCACTGTACATACACCAGGGTGTGTATCACTGTACATACACCAGGGTGTGTATCACTGTACATACACCAGGGTATCTCTCAGTGTACATACACCAGGGTGTGTATCTCTCGGTGTACATACACCAGGGTGTGTATCTCTCGGTGTACATACACCAGGGTGTGTATCACTGTACATACACCAGGGTGTGTATCACTGTACATACACCAGGGTGTGTATCACTGTACATACACCAGGGTGTGTATCACTGTACATACACCAGGGTGTGTATCACTGTACATACACCAGGGTGTGTATCACTGTACATACACCAAGGTGTGTATCTCTCAATAAACATACTATACAGCGAGTTTACTTTATTCTACATTCTAGGTAGTAAATTACTCTTGAACATTGGGGAACGGCTGATACAGTCTTAATGGCCCACCTGTAGATGACAGCTCTTACACCAAACACACACACAACCACCTGTGCTGTCACTGCACAAGGAACGTCCACTAACAGTTACTTACCCATGAACAACAGCACAACCTCAGCGAGGTTAACGCTGAAAGCCAGTAATTGACGAGAGAAGGTTGAGCAGGGTGTCATTTGGCGAGGTTGGAGCTCCACCTTAATGGGCCACAGGTGTCATATATTGCGTGGTAATTATCCCCAACACTTTCACCCCTTGTTTGTACCTCTGCTGGATGGCAGGGAAGCTCACACACGCTAGCCTCACACTACCTCTCTGCCAACACGGCATGTACACTGAAAGCTGTGCAAAACAACCACTGTGAAAAAAATAGTGAAGCTCCAAGCGCTTTCGTGATTTCTCACATTATCAAGGAACTGTAAAAATAACAGAACAGCGGAAGGCATACAAGGCCGAGATTACATCTCGCCTTCATATGCCTTCTGTTAATATACACAGAAATATCTACACCGAGGTGTGTATGCCAGTGTATATGCAGGGAGGTGTGTATTTCCTCAAAGTATATACATCGATAAGGTGTCTCTCAGTCTACACACATCGAGAGATGATTAACCTGGATTATGATGCCAGCAAGTTAAGATGTAACCAAGGTCCCAGAATCTAGGTCCCAGAACCAACGTCCCAGAATAAACTATGTATTGGACTGAAAACGCCACTGCCCAGGTGTCGTACGTGTCTCTCGAGGAACCTAGAATGCTTATTGCGTCACTTTTGGAACCTAGATTAAGTATTGCGTAACTTTTGGGAACCTAGATTACCTACTGCGTCACTTTTGGGACCCCCTAGATTAACTATTGCGTCACTGGGAGTTTCTAAACGAGAGACGGGGAGAAGGGGGATGTGGTGGGTCACAGTTATCAACACTCGGGCTGACAAACAAGACAGCCACCTCTATTACAGACCATCACACCAGAGTTTAATGGAGTGTCGGGCGTCTTACGACTGTGGCTATTATAGTGAAGTACCTCACCTGTCACACTCACCTGTACACCTTCTATTAAGCACCTCACCTTCACCTGTACAACCTCTGTTAGCACATCACCCTCACCTGTACACCTCCATTAAGCACCTCACCTTCACCTGTACACCCTCTATTAAGCACTTCACTTACATATGTACACTCACCATGATGTACGTCACAAACACCTGTACACACATGCAAGTCATGAACGATTGTACAGCCAACCTGTACATTGCCAACTTGTGTACACTCACCATGATGGGAAGCACACGGTGCAAGAATATGAGAACAGACAACAAGAACGACTCAAGCTCCTGGTCCCTGCCTGACACAACACTTGACATTACAATTTCGTGAGTCGTGATGGCGGCTTTGAGGGGACTTGAGCTCGAGTTCGTCACAGCCACGCTGGCGGGAGACTCATCTGTAAAAACTTGCATTTGTGGTCACAGTGGTGGCCCTATGGTGTATAAATATACCTAGTTGAATGAATCTTATTGTAGCCAGCTGGTCCAGTGGTTTACGCACTGGCCTGGAATTTTAAGGCTCACCTGCCATGGGTACAATCCCCACCCGTTCCGTGGGTTGTTTGAAATCGTGATATTAGGATTTCCTGAGTCACAACACTTAATCTACAGCAGTATGCAAATTAATTAAGATAGGAGTAAATTTTGTGATCATCTCGTATACTGTATATCTTAGTCTCCGGTTTAATGTAGGTTGGATTTTTTCTTTTCATAAGATTTTGTGATGAGTTGGCAGGCAGGTGTGTGGTGAGCTGGCAGGCAGGTGTGTGGTGAGCTGGCAGGCAGGTGTGTGGTGAGCTGGCAGGTAGGTGTGTGGTGAGTTGGCAGGCAGGTGTGTGGTGAGCTGGCAGGCAGGTGTGTGGTGAGCTGGCAGGCAGGTGTGTGGTGAGCTGGCAGGCAGGTGTGTGGTGAGCTGGCAGGCAGGTGTGTGGTGAGCTGGCAGGCAGGTGTGTGGTGAGCTGGCAGGTAGGTGTGAGGTGAGTTGGCAGGCAGGTGTGTGGTGAGCTGGCAGGCAGGTGTGTGGTGAGTTGGCAGGCAGGTGTGTGGTGAGTTGGCAGGCAGGTGTGTGGTGAGCTGGTAGGCAGGTGTGTGGTGAGCTGGCAGGCAGGTGTGTGGTGAGTTGGCAGGCAGGTGTGTTGTGAGCTGGCAGGCAGGTGTGTGGTGAGTTGGCAGGCAGGTGTGTGGTGAGCTGGCAGGTAGGTGTGTGGTGAGTTGGCAGGCAGGTGTATGGTGAGCTGGCAGGCAGGTGTGTGGTGAGCTGGCAGGCAGGTGTGTGGTGAGTTGGCAGGCAGGTGTGTGGTGAGTTGGCAGGCAGGTGTGTGGTGAGCTGGCAGGTAGGTGTGTGGTGAGCTGGCAGGTAGGTGTGTGGTGAGTTAGCAGGCAGGTGTGTGGTGAGCTGGCAGGCAGGTGTGTGGTGAGCTGGCAGGCAGGTGTGTGGTGAGCTGGCAGGCAGGTGTGTGGTGAGCTAGCAGGCAGGTGTGTGGTGAGCTGGCAGGCAGGTGTGTGGTGAGCTGGCAGGCAGGTGTGTGGTGAGTTGGCAGGCAGGTGTGTGGTGAGTTGGCAGGCAGGTGTGGCTGGAGGGTGTGGTAAGGTGGTACAGGTGTGGCAGGTGGGTGTGGTATGGCGATACAGGTGTGGCTGGATGGTGTGGTAAGGTGGTACAGGTGTGGCTGGAGGGTGTGGTATGGTGGTACAGGTGTGGCAGGAGTGTGTGGTATGGCGGTACAGGTGTGGCTGGATGGTGTGGTAAGGTGGTACAGGTGTGGCTGGAGGGTGTGGTATGGTGGTACAGGTGTGACTGGAGGTGTGGTATGGCGGTACAGGTGTGGCAGGAGGGTGTGGTATGGCGGTACAGGTGTGGCTGGAGGGTGTGGTAAGGTGGTACAGGTGTGGCTGGAGGGTGTGGTATGGCGGTACAAGTGTGGCTGGCGTGTCAGCCTGCTCTTTTAATGGGTACTTACGACCCTAAATTGTTAGTACATTAGTTTTTGTAAGGGTTAATTAAGTACGTTGATTTATGGACGTATGTTAGAGTAATATTTTCAAAACTCAAGTTTTACCGACGGTCCTATTATGTGTACATCACTAGTGAGGCATCACTAGTGAGGCATCACTAGTGAGGCACCACTAGTGAGGCATCACTAGTGAGGCATCACTAGTGAGGCATCACTAGTGAGGCATCACTAGTGAGGCACCACTAGTGAGGCATCACTAGTGAGGCATCACTAGTGAGGCATCACTAGTGAGGCATCACTAGTGAGGCATCACTAGTGAGGCGTCACTAGTGAGGCACCACTAGTGAGGCACCACTAGTGAGGCATCACTAGCGAGGCATCACTAGCGAGGCATCACTTGCATTATGCTGCTCAGTTTTGGTCTCTTTACTAAATGGGTATAAATTCATTGGAGAACAGAGAAGGATGATTGAAATGATTCGCTATATAAGGAATCTCCCGTATGAAGACAGACTTAGATCCTTGAAACTTCACTCTCTTGAGAGACGTAGAATGAAAGGAGATATCATCGAAGTGTGTAAGTGGATGACGGGCATAAACAATATTAATACAATACTGAGGATATCGAATCAGGTAAGAACTAGGAATAATGAATTTAAGTTGGACAAGTTTAGATTTAGAAAGTACATAGGTAAGTATGGGTGGTTTTCAGAGTGGTCGATGCGTGGAACAATCTTCCGAGTAGGGTAATCGAGGCTAGGACCCTGAGTAACTTTAAGAAAAGACTGGACGAGTGGGAGGGGCTGGGTTTGATTGGTGTTGTGGTTATGGGAGTAAATTCTCGGATAGCTTTGGGAAAGAGTGGTTGTTGATAAGGGCCTGCCTTGTATGGGTCAGCAGGCCTTCTGCAGTGTTCCTCCATTCTTATGTTCTTACATTTTTATAATTAACATAAAAGACTATACAACAGGATACGTAATAATATACATACAAGGGTATGTACATGAATGGTATACAATACCGACAAGATGAAAAATTAGACATGTGCAACTTCTGGGTATTTTAATTGTAGACGTTTCGCCATCCAGTGGCTTTATCAATACAAATTCAAGTATGTTGCACGTGTCTAATTTTTCATCAAGGGTATGTACACCCAGGGGTGTGTATCTCTCAGTGTACATATGTTTAAATATTAATTTAATCACTATTTTAAGGTTTAAAATATTCTTGGCCGGTGGTGCGGAGGTGACATGCAACTTAAGGATTCTTGTGTAGTCGATAGGATTTAAACTCGAAGAATCACGGTAGGAAGAGCACCACACAGCACTGTTTGTCTGCAGTGTTCACCTGTGCAGCTGACAACTCCTGGTAGGTCGTCACTTAACACATAAGTCACATGTGCACCCCACATAACCACGATCCCACATACCACCATTAATCAGCTTGAAGTACAGTAGTTCATCGCCTGTTCATAGGTGTCAGCCACCACACAGGTGTCAGCCACCACACAGGTGTCAGTTACCACACAGGTGTCAGTTACCACACAGGTGTCAGTTACCACACAGGAGCCTTGAAGCAAGTAGGAAGACACTGCCTCAGGTATACTTCCTTATTTGCCAATACAGATAAGAAAAGTTAAAATACAATAATATAACTACCAGCAAGGACAAACACAGTGCAAATACTATCACAACAAGTTAAAACAAATGGCTTCGGTTAAAAACCGCAACAATGGTTCGGTTAAGTGTAAAAGGCATACGGCGGAGAGGGCAGCTACCTGGTCTTGTACATGGCCCGCTATTACCCTCATCTGCATAACAACATTAACGCTCAGCTGAGAGGCAGAGTGGACCAGGCGTGCAATAGCTGCATGACACTTATGCTGGTGTCTTAAAAGTCAGAGTGGAGGAGGGTAAGTGAGAGCTTTTCTGCTGCTGTTCCTGCTGCTACTGCTGCTGTTGCTACCGCTGCTGCTACTACTACTGGTCCTCTTGCTGCTGCTAGTATTGGTCTTCCTGCTGTAGCTACTACTCATCCTGCTGCTGCTGCTACTGGTCCTGCTGTTACTACTGGTCCTGCCGCTGCTGCTGCTACTACTGCTGTTGTTGCTACTACTGTTCCTGGTGCTGCTGCTACTGGTCCTGCTGCTACTGGTCCTGCTGCTACTGGTCCTGCTGCTGCTACTACTGCTGCTATTGCTGCTTTTCCTGCTGGTGGAAGACTGCTATTAGGACTTTACAACAGGTAGATTCTTCTTCCAGCAACTGCCTGACCACCACGACAAAATCAGAGACAGGAAGAAAAAAATGCAGACGATGTCTACAGGGATTTTGAATGTACCAAATATGACCATGGAGCGATAACCTATAAAATGTGGCCAAAGGATATAAAAGTTAAACAAATGGATATTAAATTTTATAACAAACAGATCGCAAAAAGTAACTGCAGCCAAGGGCAAGAAAAATGACACGTTGAAGTTTATGCACTTTCAGAATAAGAGATGGACTGATGCTCTCTCTTCTAGAATATTGGTGTGTGTTCACAGCTATTGTAATAATAATAATAATAATAATAATTGAAGATTTCCCTCCCCCGTGACCTCCTGCATTGTTATGATCGCCTGTCTGTGATTGTATTGCACTATAATAACAAAGATCTATTATTCGCAAGGAAATAACGAATCATCCAAAGTATTGTACTGGGATTGTATCAAAGTATTCTGAATGTATTCTCTCAGGAGGGAACATGAGAAAGACATGATAATCTATACGTTAAAAGAACAAAACAAAGATCGGGTCCACTATACCAGATTACTGGAGTGAAACATACGGAAGCTAAATGTAAAATAAAGCATGTGAAAAGGAGGGGAGCCATGGGCACAATTAGAGAACACTGTGTCAACATTCGTGGTCCAAGACTTCATCCCTTTCCAACGGATATAAGTATTATGACTGGAACAAAGATAAGACTTTTTGAAGAGGAACTGAGAAAGTTCCTCCAAAATAGTTGTATCAGACAGACAGTAATGGTTATATAGAGCTACAAAATACGAGCAGCAATAGCTTTGTTGATCTAGCGGCTACAAAAGCAACCCAAGCCTCAGACCGGGCTGAGAAGGTAGAAAAACTCTCTAAACCGGTTAGACGTATGTCTGGTGATGAGAGTCTTGACAACAATAACAGTAGTAATAACTGTGACAAATTATGAGTGATGTTAGTACAGTAATACCTGGGAGAAGATGGAGAACATACTTAGAAGCGACACTCACAACACATCACTACCTTATTAAGAACTTACAAGCGAACCTCTTCAGAGAGAAGCAGAAGGAAAACAATGAAGGTGAGAAGATGAAGAGAAAGAAGAGGAAGAGGAAGACAAAGGAGGTGACGAAGTGAAAACAAAAAGAAAATAAGGCAGATTAAGATACAAAGAAAGAAGGACAAGAAGCTTGATGTGGAGGAGAATTACCAAACATCTGGAGAGCTGTTACTATGGTACTGATATTCACGCTCAGGAATACACAGGTGGTGCTAAACCACACATCTGCATCACTAGTATATATATATATATATATATATATATATATATATATATATATATATATATATATATATATATATATATATATATATATATATATATATATACATACGTATAGGTTCGAGTCTCCTTCAGCCAGAGATCAGTGTTTGTGTATATTTCGTCTGCTTTTGCGAATTCCTTGCATTGTTAAAATCTCTAGTAAGGCTGATGCATGTAGGGGATGAGATGAAAAGCTGTAAGCCTTCTCCCTGAAAGCTGGCTGCCTTGGATCAAACGTGTAGCGCATGCTACACGCTAAGGTATTGTCCAGTGTGGGTAGATTTGTAAAGCACTGCGTACCTTGTCCTAAGGTTCGTAGGTTCGAGTCTCCTTCAGCCAGAGATCAGTGTTTGTGTATATTTCGCCTGCTCTCGCGAATTCCTTGTATATTTATATATATATATATATATATATATATATATATATATATATATATATATATATATATATATATATATATATATATATATATATATATATATATACGCACCGCTGTGACCCTGGTAGTTGAGCGCTTAGTTTTGATTATAATAATAATGGCATATATATACAGTCCACATTACTTCAGAGAATAATTAGGAGAGTAGTGCAGCACCTGGCAGCGAGGAGCTTCAGCGGAGAAAACCAGCACAGCTGCAGCAGTTGTGTGACAGTCACACAGAAAAAATAATAAACTAGTGACATAGTTCCTGTCACAGACGGATTCACATACTGGAACACTCCACAGCAGGACTCGAACCTGCAAACTTGGCATCAGAGTAAACAGTACTTTATACACACAACCAGACTTCAGGTTTCAATCCTGTTGTGGATTGAATGATAATGTTTGTAAAAAATTTCGCTTGTTTGTAAATTAAGTGTATATATATATATATATATATATATATATATATATATATATATATATATATATATATATATATATATATACAGGCAGGATCCATACATAGGTTTAAGAAGAGGTACGATATAGCTCATAGAGCATGGAGAGAGTGGACCTACTAACGATCAGCAAAGAGGCGGGGCCAGGAGCTATGGCTCGAC
>NC_091309.1:13838773-14018773 GCF_038502225.1 Cherax quadricarinatus
AAACCCACTGCTTTATATAAACCCACTGCTTTATATAAACCGCTGCTTTATATAAACCCGCTGCTTTATATAAACCCACTGCTTTATATAAACCGCTGCTTTATATAAACCCGCTGCTTTATATAAACCCGCTGCTTTATATAAACCGCTGCTTTATATAAACCCACTGCTTTATATAAACCCGCTGCTTTATATAAACCCGCTGCTTTATATAAACCCACTGCTTTATATAAACCGCTGCTTTATATAAACCCACTGCTTTATATAAACCCGCTGCTTTATATAAACCCACTGCTTTATATAAACCCACTGCTTTATATAAACCGCTGCTTTATATAAACCCGCTGCTTTATATAAACCCACTGCTTTATATAAACCGCTGCTTTATATAAACCCGCTGCTTTATATAAACCCGCTGCTTTATATAAACCGCTGCTTTATATAAACCCACTGCTTTATATAAACCCGCTCCTTTATATAAACCCGCTGCTTTATATAAACCCACTGCTTTATATAAACCGCTGCTTTATATAAACCCACTGCTTTATATAAACCCGCTGCTTTATATAAACCCACTGCTTTATATAAACCCACTGCTTTATATAAACCGCTGCTTTATATAAACCCGCTGCTTTATATAAACCCACTGCTTTATATAAACCGCTGCTTTATATAAACCCGCTGCTTTATATAAACCCGCTGCTTTATATAAACCGCTGCTTTATATAAACCCACTGCTTTATATAAACCCGCTGCTTTATATAAACCCGCTGCTTTATATAAACCCACTGTTTTATATAAACCGCTGCTTTATATAAACCCGCTGCTTTATATAAACCCGCTGCTTTATATAAACCCACTGCTTTATATAAACCGCTGCTTTATATAAACCCGCTGCTTTATATAAACCCACTGCTTTATATAAACCGCTGCTTTATATAAACCCACTGCTTTATATAAACCCGCTGCTTTATATAAACCCGCTGCTTTATATAAACCCGCTGCTTTATATAAACCCGCTGCTTATATTACAATTAAAATACTATCAATACTGATCAATAAAAACTCAGTATTTTTAATTTCAATTGAAAAACAGAGGTATGATTTTTTCACTTATTTCCCAGTTCATCAATGATACGGGCAGCTAAGTCATGAGCTAGGAGCAGCTAAGTCATGAGCTAGGAGCAGCTAAGTCATGAGCTAGGAGCAGCTAAGTCATGAGGTAGGAGCAGCTAAGTCATGAGCTAGGAGCAGCTAAGTCATGAGATAGGAGCAGCTAAGTCATGAGCTAGGAGCAGCTAAGTCATGAGCTAGGAGCAGCTAAGTCATGAGGTAGGAGCAGCTAAGTCATGAGCTAGGAGCAGCTAAGTCATGAGCTAGGTGCAGCTAAGAGTCATGAGCTAGGAGCAGCTAAGAGTCATGAGCTAGGAGCAGCTAAGAGTCATGAGGTAGGAGCAGCTAAGAGTCATGAGCTAGGAGCAGCTAAGTCATGAGCTAGGAGCAGCTAAGTCATGAGCTAGGAGCAGCTAAGAGTCATGAGCTAGGAGCAGCTAAGTCATGAGCTAGGAGCAGCTAAGTCATGAGCTAGGAGCAGCTAAGAGTCATGAACTAGGAGCAGCTAAGAGTCATGAGCTAGGAGCAGTTAAGAGTCATGAGGTAGGAGCAGCTAAGAGTCATGAGCTAGGAGCAGCTAAGTCATGAGCTAGGAGCAGCTAAGAGTCATGAGGTAGGAGCAGCTAAGTCATGAGCTAGGAGCAGCTAAGAGTCATGAGCTAGGAGCAGCTAAGAGTCATGAGCTAGGAGCAGCTAAGAGTCATGAGGTAGGAGCAGCTAAGAGTCATGAGCAAGGAGCAGCTAAGAGTCATGAGCTAGGAGCAGCTAAGAGTCATGAGCTAGGAGCAGCTAAGAGTCATGAGGTAGGAGCAGCTAAGAGTCATGAGCTAGGAGCAGCTAAGAGTCATGAGCTAGGAGCAGCTAAGAGTCATGAGGTAGGAGCAGCTAAGAGTCATGAGGTAGGAGCAGCTAAGAGTCATGAGGTAGGAGCAGCTAAGAGTCATGAGCTAGGAGCAGCTAAGAGTCATGAGGTAGGAGCAGCTAAGAGTCATGAGCTAGGAGCAGCTAAGAGTCATGAGGTAGGAGCAGCTAAGAGTCATGAGCTAGGAGCAGCTAAGAGTCATGAGGTAGGAGCAGCTAAGAGTCATGAGCTAGGAGCAGCTAAGAGTCATGAGGTAGGAGCAGCTAAGAGTCATGAGGTAGGAGCAGCTAAGAGTCATGAGGTAGGAGCAGCTAAGAGTCATGAGGTAGGAGCAGCTAAGAGTCATGAGGTAGGAGCAGCTAAGTCATGAGCTAGGAGCAGCTAAGAGTCATGAGGTAGGAGCAGCTAAGAGTCATGAGCTAGGAGCAGCTAAGTCATGAGCTAGGAGCAGCTAAGAGTCATGAGGTAGGAGCAGCTAAGAGTCATGAGGTAGGAGCAGCTAAGAGTCATGAGCTAGGAGCAGCTAAGTCATGAGCTAGGAGCAGCTAAGAGTCATGAGGTAGGAGCAGCTAAGAGTCATGAGCTAGGAGCAGCTAAGAGTCATGAGCTAGGAGCAGCTAAGTCATGAGCTAGGAGCAGCTAAGAGTCATGAGGTAGGAGCAGCTAAGAGTCATGAGCTAGGAGCAGCTAAGTCATGAGCTAGGAGCAGCTAAGAGTCATGAGGTAGGAGCAGCTAAGAGTCATGAGCTAGGAGCAGCTAAGTCATGAGCTAGGAGCAGCTAAGAGTCATGAGGTAGGAGCAGCTAAGAGTCATGAGCTAGGAGCAGCTAAGTCATGAGCTAGGAGCAGCTAAGAGTCATGAGCTAGGAGCAGCTAAGTCATGAGCTAGGAGCAGCTAAGAGTCATGAGGTAGGAGCAGCTAAGAGTCATGAGCTAGGAGCAGCTAAGTCA
Organism: Cherax quadricarinatus; assembly: GCF_038502225.1. Lineage (NCBI taxonomy): Eukaryota > Metazoa > Arthropoda > Malacostraca > Decapoda > Parastacidae > Cherax > Cherax quadricarinatus. Next base: position 13,841,700 of record NC_091309.1, read on the forward strand.
TGAGCTAGGAGCAGCTAAGAGTCATGAGCTAGGAGCAGCTAAGAGTCATGAGCTAGGAGCAGCTAAGAGTCATGAGCTAGGAGCAGCTAAGAGTCATGAGCTAGGAGCAGCTAAGAGTCATGAGCTAGGAGCAGCTAAGAGTCATGAGCTAGGAGCAGCTAAGAGTCATGAGCTAGGAGCAGCTAAGAGTCATGAGCTAGGAGCAGCTAAGAGTCATGAGCTAGGAGCAGCTAAGAGTCATGAGCTAGGAGCAGCTAAGAGTCATGAGCTAGGAGCAGCTAAGTCATGAGCTAGGAGCAGCTAAGAGTCATGAGCTAGGACCAGCTAAGAGTCATGAGCTAGGAGCAGCTAAGAGTCATGAGCTAGGAGCAGCTAAGAGTCATGAGCTAGGAGCAGCTAAGAGTCATGAGCTAGGAGCAGCTAAGAGTCATGAGCTAGGAGCAGCTAAGTCATGAGCTAGGAGCAGCTAAGAGTCATGAGCTAGGAGCAGCTAAGAGTCATGAGCTAGGAGCAGCTAAGAGTCATGAGCTAGGAGCAGCTAAGAGTCATGAGCTAGGAGCAGCTAAGAGTCATGAGCTAGGAGCAGCTAAGAGTCATGAGCTAGGAGCAGCTAAGTCATGAGCTAGGAGCAGCTAAGTCATGAGCTAGGAGCAGCTAAGTCATGAGCTAGGAGCAGCTAAGTCATGAGCTAGGAGCAACTAAGAGTCATGAGGTAGGATCAGCTAAGAGCCATGAGCTAGGAGCAGCTAAGAGTCATGAGCTAGGAGCAGCTAAGGGTCATGAGCTAGGAGCAGCTAAGAGTCATGAGCTAGGAGCAGCTAAGTCATGAGCTAGGAGCAACTAAGGGTCATGAGGTAGGAGCAGCTAAGAATCATGAGCTAGGAGCAGCTAAGAGTCATGAGGTAGGAGCAGCTAAGGGTCATGTGCTAGGAGCAGCTAAGAGTCATGAGCTAGGAGCAGCTAAGACTCATGAGCTAGGAGCAGCTAAGCCATGATCTAGGAGCAGCTAAGGGTCATGAGCTAGGAGCAGCTAAGAGTCATGAGCTAGGAGCAGCCAAGGGTCATGAGCTAGTAGCAGCTAAGAGTCATGAGCTAGGAGCAGCTAAGCCATGAGCTAGTAGCAGCTAAGAGTCATGAGCTAGGAGCAGCTAAGTCATGAGCTAGGAGCAGCTAAGAGTCATGAGCTAGGACCAGCTAAGAGTCATGAGCTAGGAGCAGCTAAGAGTCATGAGCTAGGAGCAGCTAAGAGTCATGAGCAAGGAGCAGCTAAGTCATGAGCTAGAAGCAGCTAAGAGTCATGAGCTAGGAGCAGCTAAGAGTCGTGAGCTAGGAGCAGCTAAGAGTCATGAGCTAGGAGCAGCTAAGAGTCATTAGCTAGGAGCAGCTAAGAGTCATGAGCTAGGAGCAGCTAAGAGTCATGAGCTAGGAGCAGCTAAGAGTCATAAGCTAGGAGCAGCTAAGAGTCATGAGCTAGGAGCAGCTAAGAGTCATGAGCTAGGAGCAGCTAAGTCATGAGCTAGGAGCAGCTAAGTCATGAGCTAGGAGCAGCTAAGTCATGAGCTAGGAGCAGCTAAGAGTCATGAGCTAGGAGCAGCTAAGAGTTATGAGCTAGGAGCAGCTAAGAGTTATGAGCTAGGAGCAGCTAAGAGTCATGAGCTAGGAGCAGCTAAGAGTCATGAGCTAGGAGCAGCTAAGCCATGAGCTAGGAGCAGCAAAGAGTCATGAGCTAGGAGCAGCTAAGTCATGAGCTATGAGCAGCTAAGAGTCATGAGCTAGGAGCAGCTAAGCCATGAGCTAAGAGCAGCTAAGAGCCATGAGCTAGGAGCAGCTAAGAGTCATGAGCTAGGAGCAGCTAAGTCATGAGCTATGAGCAGCTAAGAGTCATGAGCTAGAAGCAGCTAAGTCATAAGCTAGGAGCAGCTAAGAGTCATGAGCTAGGAGCAGCTAAGGGGTCATGAGCTAGGAGCAGCTAAGAGTCATGAGGTAGGAGCAGCTAAGAGTCATGAGGTAGGAGCAGCTAAGAGTCATGAGCTAGGAGCAGCTAAGAGTCATGAGCTAGGAGCAGCTAGGAGTCATGAGCTAGGAGCAGCTAAGAGTCATGAGGTAGGAGCAGCTAAGAGTCATGAGCTAGGAGCAGCTAAGAGTCATGAGCTAGGATCAGCTAAGAGTCATGAGCTAGGAGCAGCTAAGAGTCATGAGCTAGGAGCAGCTAAGAGTCATGAGCTAGGAGCAGCTAAGAGTCATGAGCTAGGAGCAGCTAAGAGTCATGAGCTAGGAGCAGCTAAGAGTCATGAGCTAGGAGCAGCTAAGAGTCATGAGTTAGGAGCAGCTAAGAGTCATGAGTTAGGAGCAGCTAAGAGTCATGAGCTAGGAGCAGCTAAGAGTCATGAGCTAGGAGCAGCTAAGAGTCATGAGCTAGGAGCAGCTAAGAGTCATGAGCTAGGAGCAGCTAAGAGTCATGAGCTAGGAGCAGCTAAGAGTCATGAGCTAGGATCAGCTAAGAGTCATGAGCTAGGAGCAGCTAAGAGTCATGAGCTAGGAGCAGCTAAGAGTCATGAGCTAGGAGCAGCTAAGAGTCATGAGCTAGGATCAGCTAAGAGTCATGAGCTAGGAGCAGCTAAGAGTCATGAGCTAGGAGCAGCTAAGAGTCATGAGCTAGGAGCAGCTAAGAGTCATGAGCTAGGAGCAGCTAAGAGTCATGAGCTAGGAGCAGCTAAGAGTCATGAGCTAGGAGCAGCTAAAAATGAATTATACAATAACATTTTATACAGTCTGGGTGTATATACTGTATGATGTATGTTTATATACACTGTAACCAACCAAAACTAATAAAACTATTATAACTATGAACATAATTTTTAATTGGGTGGACTGGCAAGCCGGCGGAAGGCCTCAGTCAGATGACCAAAAGCTCCAATGGCGGGTTATTATCTAAGACCCGCGTCAGGAAACACTTGTGTTTCCTGACAAACCTTACCTTACCTAACCTATGTTTATATCGCGCTATTATGAAACAAAGCATAGTGATTAACTATTATTATTATTATTGCTATTACATTATTATTATTATTATTATTATTATTATTATTATTATTATTATTATTATTATTATTATTATTATTGCCTGCTACGATACAAGTTCTTACAAATGCTACATGACACGTTCCTGTGACCAGTATCGAGTATTTCTCTCTTTCTCTCTCTCTCTCTCCTCCCGCAACCTAAGGTTAAACTTCTGTGATGACCTTCTGATCAACAAGGTTATTGCTGCCAGCAACCTTCATGCATGACACAGCCATCACAGCCTGCCTGATGGGATACCTCAGCTCCTTCCTGTGCCTTTTCCAACGTTACCTGAGCTGGCTGTGCACGAAGTTAATGGCTCCTCTCAGGTGTGGTGGAGGGTCGTACAAGAGCCTTGCAGGTGTAGTAGTGTTGAGGGGGAAGGTTATATAACAACCTTGCAGGTGTAGTAGTGTTGAGGGGGAGGGTCATATAACAACCTGCAGGTGTAGTAGTGTTGAGAGGGAGGGTCATATAACAACCTTGCAGGTGTGGGAAGAGTGGCCTGGACGTCGGAGATAATGTATGCAAAGTGAGTGAGGGATGGTTGCCCACCACCACTACCACCACCATCACCACCACCATTACCAATACCACTAGCACCACCACCACCATTACCACCACCACCAGCATCACCACCAGCATCGCCACCACCATTACCACCACCATTACCACCACCACTACCACCACCACTACCACCACCACCATTACCACCACCACCTCCACCACCCTCTGGAGGCCAGGGTCACCTTAGGCTGTGACAAGGTCGGCACCACAGGAGACAAGAAGACAGTAAGAATGGGAAGGCGGGAAGGTAGGATGTGAGGGGTAGATACAAGAGAGGAGAGAACTACAGGGAAGGTCAAGAAAAGTAGACAGAAAAAAGGGCAAAAAGATAAAAATGGACAGATAAAAAAAAAGAGAAAGATGTAATTACAGTGGATCGGGCCGCGGGGGCGCTGACCCCCGGAATGCCCTCCAGGGAGGTAGACAGTGAACGTCTACAAAAAATCTAAATCTAATTTAGGGAGAGAATGAAAGGCAGGAGCCAGGATAGGAGGATAAAGAAAGGACTAAGGAATGAAAGAAAGAAAGAGGGAGGGATATCAGATCTGGTATACAAGGCTATACGTCACCCACCCAGCTACTCCTGTCCCAGCACCCCAGGTGGTTATGTCTTACAAGACAGCAAAGACAGCAGAAGGTCGAGCACGGGTAAGCCAGGGGGTCACTCTCGCCGTGGCCAGAGGGTCACTCTCGCCGTGGCCAGGGGATCACTCTCGCCGTGGCCAGGGGGGTCACTCTCGCCGTGGCCAGGGGGTCACTCTCGCCATGGCCAGGGGGTCACTCTCGCCGTGGCCAGCCATACAAACAACTGCTACCCAGACATGCGTCTCAGACACAGTGTTGCAACACCCCGCCAGAGTGCCGGTACCAATGAACGACTCATCTCATGACAATGACTCGTCTCGTATATTTTTCCTGGCGAATAAACTAGTAATAACAAAGGGCAATGGGTTACGCCTCAATATCCTACCTGACACAAGAGCAACTATCATACACCTCCGCCTGGCCAGTGTTCAGAGCTGAGAAGCCAGCACATAGTGAATGGCTGTGAAGCCTAAGATCGTTGCATGGATGTGCTCATCACCTAGTAGCAACTTTTTCCTGTATTTAAATAATCCTCTTTGTGGAAGAAGATATGCATCGTATCTTCTGGTATATAAGGCGCACTTTTTCCCGTCTTGAAAAATCAGCCTGCGCCTTATATGCTCAAGATCAGTCAAGGGTAGGTTTTGGTTTACGCTTTTGCAGCTGTTTACTAACGTTACGTTACATCGTCTTGTATATCATATGATCGTGTGCCTTATATGCTGGAAAATACGGTAACAACAACCTGTAGCTGCGACCTAGGCTAACTGGACCAGCCAGTCCAGCAAAGCCTTCAACACTCTTCTCCAGGTCCTTCATCTAGGACAACGTCAGAGACAAAATAGATATTCTACCAAAATAAGATGAGCCGTCAGCAGCCTCACTTGACTATGCTCTTCTCAAGAGCATAATCAAGTGAGGCATAATCTGGCTACAAGATTAAGGTTTGCATTACGTAAATTTTAGCAAGGTCAGGTTCGATTGTTTAGATAGTGTTGATGCACAATATAAAGTTGGGTTAAAAAAAATTGATCGTTTTCTTGAGGCGGTTATTCTTCAGGTGATTTCTAGCAACTCTGGCATTTATAAAATGTTCTAAATGCCAAATGTACAACATATGTACATTAGATCCCTCTAATGTACAACATATGTACAACAGAGTGATCACGAAACATGAACAAATAAAAGCTGTAACACACCTTGCAACAACAGACTGATTTTAATAATAAGGTACACACCCGTAAATTAACTTGATATATAAGAAATATTACTCGAGCAAGGCTTGGAAATGAATTGTGGTAAGATAAGTCTCAGCGATAAACTAAATTCAGGAACTCCAGGTGTAAGTCCTGAAGATACTTAAGTGTAATAGAGAGATAGAAGGATCAGCGGGTGATGGCCAAGGCTGATTGAAAGACCAGGGAAGGAAGGAGATGAGGAAGATAGAGAGGGTAAACACGGCGGGGAGCAACTGACAAATGATCCTCCAGCTTAGCCTGATAACAACACATAGTTCGCCCGGTGTGTGTCTGTATTTACCTATTTTTTGGTTGCAAGGGTCGAGTCTCCACTCCGGGGACCCTGCCTCTTAACCGGGTGTTGCCTGGCTCACTCCCTCGTAGCCTCGTGGGGCATAACACCTCTTATTAAAGGTACGTATTAATTAAACCTACTTCCACCATCCTCTACCTGTCTAGTCTTCTGTGTTGTATTGAAAAAGCCACTGGTTGGCGAAACATCTACACAGTAATATTAGATACCCAGATGTTGTACATGTGTCTAATTCATTACCACTTCCTTACGCAGATTATTCAGCTTCCTGACATCCCAGAGATTGAAGAAATACTTCTTGACATCCCAGAGATTGAAAAAATACTTCATGACATCTCAGAGATTGAAGAAATACTTCATGACATCTCAGAGATTGAAGAAAGACTTCATGACATCTCAGAGATTGAAGAAATACTTCATGACATCTCAAAGATTGAAGAAATACTTCATGACATCTCAAAGATTGAAGAAATACTTCTTGACATCCCAGAGATTGAAGAAATACTTCCTGACATCTCAGAGATTGAAGAAATACTTCCTGACATCCCAGACATTGAAGAAATACTTCCTGACATCCCAGAGATTGAAGAAATACTTCCTGACATCCCAGAGATTGAAGAAATACTTCCTGACATCCCAGAGATTGAAGAAATACTTCCTGACATCTCTGAGATTGAAGAAATACTTCCTGATATCTCTGAGATTGAGGAAATACTTCTTGACATCCCAGAGATTGAAGAAATACTTCCTGACATCCCAGAGATTGAAGAAATACTTCCTGACATCTCTGAGATTGAAGAAATACTTCTTGACATCCCAGAGATTGAAGAAATACTTCCTGACATCCCAGAGATTGAAGAAATACTTCCTGACATCTCTGAGATTGAAGAAATACTTCTTGACATCCCAGAGATTGAAGAAATACTTCCTGACATCCCAAAGATTGAAGAAATACTTCCTGACATCCCTGTGATTCATCTGTGTCTTCAACTTTTAACAGTCCCCTCGTTCCCCTCGTGTACTCGTTGTCCGTTTCTAACAGTCTATCTTTGCCCTCCCTGCCAGGTCTTCACTGTATTTTACACATCATTATCATATCTCTTCTGATTTTTTTTATCCTACAAAGTCGTCATGTGATTCAATTCCTTTACTCTCTCCTTAGTTAATTCCCTTAATTCTGGGACTAGTCTCGCTGTAAACCTTGGAACTTTCTCCAGTTTCTTGTCATGCTGGTGCTACACACTCCAAGATGGGGCTGACATACATTGTATACTGAATTATTTTAATGGGATTCCTTAAAGCCAGTCTTAGATTCACCAAATGCACATTCACTGCAGAGGTTATTTAGCAGATGTGCGCCTCAGGTGATACACTCGGTGCTATGGCCATGCCTGGGTCCTTCTTGAGACAAGCGTGAAACCTTTTATCCTAGAGTCTGTACTCTGTTTCCTGTCTTATCTCCCATTCCCCAATTTTAAGCTTTGCATTTGCTGGGTTTGATGTCTGTTACATCAAACTGGATATCGACACACTGCAGGTGTCTTCAATTTTGTTAAATCTCTGAGTTGCATGACGCAGTGTGGTCGTCTGTGATCCAGGAGTTACCAGGGCTGTTATTATCACGGCCGGGTCGTGGGCTGGCCTGCCTGGTATTACCTTATCATGTCTGAGCCGTGATCTGGTCTACCTGGTATTAGCTCATCACGGCCGGGTCGTGGGTGGGCCTCACCGCTACATGGGTTCAGGAGACCCACTCCGGCGGGGGTCTCCCGCTCACACGTATTGTCTTGTTTAAAAACATACATTGTATTTTAAACTACCTCACAGACTTCGGTCACCAGGCCAACTGAGACGATCACCAGCAGCCTGACTGGACAAAGACCGATGAGTAGGAGGAGGACCGAGCCTCCACCTATTCTTGCGTTTACTTTGCCACCGAAGTGGCTAGTTCATTATGCACTCCATATCCATGCTGAACACGGTGGCGCAAGATCTAGGAACTAGATCCCAAAGAGGCTAACAGGAGTATATCCGGATTTATATCTACACTTCACTTACTGCTGCAAGCAAATTTATGATATTTGTTTAATATCTCTGGTATCTTGTTTAAATTAATAAGACATCTTGACATAGCACATATGTTATAATACTGTCTATCTCTATATTCCTCGGTAAGTGTACGATTAAGCACACAGTGTTCAAGACCACATACTTTGCATTTGGTTTGATCATCATCTGTGTGTCTACCAAACAACCAGAAGCACTTGTAACCAAGCCTAAGCCTCGCTGCTACATCAGTCAGTCTGTTCACACTGCAAGTTGCTCCATAAACATATCTACGTTCATGTTATCTTAGCGAGTGATAGATCTACTCAGGCTTCTAATTGCGTTCGTGTGATATTTACAGTATTTACTTCTCTTAATATTTCTAATGCTAGACAAAGACATACCGTAGTTCTATAATACATTTTCGTGCTTTCTTTGGCTGCCTTGTTAACTTTGTCATGAAGGAGTAATTCAGTGTGTGTGTGATGGAATCCATAATGTTGAATGGGCTTAAGAGATCCGTAAACTATAGGGCGAGGATGTAGCAGACTTCTACTGCTGTGGCACTACTGGTGGCGTCTGCATCACAGTCTACTACAGTTCTTGGTTCACAATGGAACCGGTTCAGCCAGTGTAGCCCCCGGCGACCGTCTTGCATTCATTACCCACCTCACACCAACTTACACCCTCCTCACACCAACTTACACCCTCCTCACACCTACTTACACCCAACTCACACCCACTCAAACCCACCTCACGCCAACTTACACCCACTTACACCCACCTACACTTACCGGGTGTCCCTAATTAGAAGTTACTTGTTTTCCTCGTTAGGTCTGGTCGTCCTCTTCAAGATGTTTGTGTGGTCCTCGAGTGTGGGAGATGAGAACACGACTGAACTCAAGACGACCTCCTTGGGCCCCAAGCCCCATCCCTGAAGCACTCCACTTTTTACACGTCAACATACTGGTTGACTCCACTCACAACTTCATTTAGAGGCAGTCAACAGTTAGACAGGTGCAATCACCTAAGAGACTGACTGATCAGAGACCAAGCCGCGATTTGAGGACGGAGGACCGAACCTATATCATTATTTGCGTTTCTCTTGTGACACCAGCCTCCACCAGTCCATTTGTTGACGGAAGTCGAGCGCTCCCGATGCATAATGAGCCATCTCTGGTTTTAATGGGGCATTATACAATAATTACCGGCCAATAAGAAAAAAAATAGTTATAATTATAAGCATAATTTTTAAAGGAGTGGACCAGTAAGCCAGCGGAAGGCCTCGGTCAGATGACCAAAGTCCCTCAGACTTGGCTAAGGGACTGATTATCTTATCTTCTGTATATAGTTCTACTGGCTTCTAATTATGTCCTTGAATTTGTATAGATAAAGCTACTGGATGGTGAAACGTCTACAGTAAAGATACCCAGATGTTGGATGTGTGTCTAATTCTTCATCTTGTCTGTGTTGTATACCAGACACGTACGAGAAGACAGCAGCCAGGCATTATGGAACGTGGAGCATATTTGTAACAGACCAGAGGATAACACCGCTGTAACAGACCAGAGGATAGCACTGTTGTAACAGATCAGAGGATAGCACTGTTGTAACAGACCAGAGGACAGCACTGTTGTAGCACACCATAGGATAGCACTGTTGTAACAGACCAGGGGATAGCACCGCTGTAACAGACCAGAGGACAGCACTGTTGTAGCAGACCATAGGATAGCACTGTTGTAACAGACCAGAGGATAGCACCGCTGTAACAGACCAGAGGATAGAACTGTTGTAACAGATCAGAGGAGAGCACCATTGTAACAGACCAGAGGATAGAACTGTTGTTCTCAGTAGTACCAGTAACCAGTTACCAGTAGATGACTCACTACCAACCGTCTGTGTGAATCACTGACTGTTTATTCACGTTGCTGCTGACCATAGCATGTTTTTGAACGCCGCTCACCCCCTAGACACTGGTGGGTCAGTCTGAGATAGAGAGCAGAGAGAGGCAGGGCGGCTGATGGTGCTTCCCATACTTTCCGTTATAATTATACGTACTAACCAGCCTACGTGAGTGTTCTTACCCCATCCACGTTTCGAACCCCACATGACATTGTAACAGATCAGAGGATAGCACTGTTGTAACAGACCAGAGGATAGCACCGTTGTAACAAATCAGAGGATAGAACTGTTGTAACAGACCAGAGGGTAACACCGTTGTAACAGAAAAGAGGATAACACCGTTGTAACAGACGAGAACTCAGCACCATTGTTTAACAGACCAAAACACAGCACCACTATAACAAACCAGAGGGTAACACCATTGCAACAGACAAGAGGGTAACACCGTTGCAACATCAAAACACAGCACCGTTGAAAGAGACCAACACCGCTAATAACGTCATTAGGAAGTCGAGGTAACGCTAACCCATTCCAATCAACGCCCTTACTGCCTCCTCCTTAAGGCATTTTATCCAATTTTCCATTACACACCAGACAAAAACAGCGCAAAAAAATATAAATTAAAGAAAACGGTAATAACTATTACGGGTGAACCCCCGAGGCGTGTGACCAGGAGAACTGGTTTGTGGTAATGATCTGAGTGGTTGTGTATCCCACCAGTCTGACCCTACAACCGGAACTACCAGGCTGACCCTACGACCGGTTACCTGGAGGTTACCTGGAGGTTATTCCGGGGATCAACGCCCCCGCGGCCCGGTCCATGACCAGGCCTCCCGATGGATCAGGGCCTGATCAACTAGGCTGTTACTGCTGGCCGCACGCAGTCCAACGTACGAGCCACAGCCCGGCTGATCCGGCACTGACTTTAGGTATCTGTCCAGCTCTCTCTTGAAGGCAGCCAGGGGTTTATTGGCAATTCCCCTAATGCTTGATGGGAGGCTGTTGAACAGTTTTGGGCCCCGGACACTTATGGTGTTTTCTCTTAGTGTACCAATGGCGCCCCTACTTTTTATTGGGGGCATTTTGCATCGCCTGCCCAGTCTTTTACTTTCTTAGGGAGTTATTTCTGTGTGCAGATTTGGGACCATTCCTTCCAAGATTTTCCAAGTGTAGATTATGATATATCTCTCCCTCCAGCGTTCCAACGAGTACAAGTCAAGTGCTTCCAAGCGTTCCCAGTAGTTAAGGTGCTTGACAGAACTTATACGTGCAGTAAAGGATCTCTATACACTCTCTAGATCTGCGATTTCACCTGCTTTGAATGGAGATGTTAATGTACAGCAGTATTCCAGCCTAGAGAGAACAAGTGATTTGAAAAGGATCATCATGGGCTTGGCATCTCTCGTTTTGAAAGTTCTCATTATCCATCCTATCATTTTCTTTGCACGTGCGATCGTGGCACTGTTGTGATCCTTGAAAGTGAGATCCTCAGACATTACTACTCCCAGGTCCCTTACATTATTTTTCCGCTCTATTGTATGGCCGGAGTCAGTAGTATACTCTGTTCTAGTTATTATCTCCTCCAGTTTTCCATAACGGAGTAGTTGGAATTTGTCCTCATTGAACATCATATTGTTTACCGTTGCCCACTGGAAAACTTTGTTTATATCTTCTTGTACCACCAGTCTGACCCTGCGACTGGTACCACCAGTCTGACCCTACGACCGGTACTACCAGTCTGACCTTACGACCGAAGCCATCAGTCTGACCTTATAACCGATACCAACAGTCTGCCATAGGAGTGGTACCACCGGTCTGATCGTACAACCGGTGCTACCAGTCTGACACTACTACCGGGGACGTCAGTCACGAAATTTCTAATTACGATACACTAGTCTCTGGGGTTTCAAACCGATAAGAAAAACTCTTCTCCAGTTATTCCTGGTAAAGAAATTTAATACAAATAGTAAATTAAAACGTCCACAACCCAAAATGAAGGCGACTCTTTCTCTGAGCCGACTCCGCCTTTATGAAGACCAAGAAGGCACAATAGTGTGACTTTGCAAATGGTCCAACTCGGACCGAAACGTCGTCGTAAGCTCCTCTCTCCTATGTGAGGGCTATTTGTGTATCCGTCTTCATACCTTTGATGAGTACCCAGAGTTTTCTATTCCCGGAGCCCAGCCTTGGGCCAGGCTCGTCTGGTGTTTGGTTTGTTGAAAGTTGAAGCCGGTCAGAAGAGGCATTCTTTAGTTCGTTCTCAGAGACCAACACTTACCAGTTTATTAACTACAGTTTTCTTTTAAACTGGCAAAGTTGCATCTAAACGGCCTAAACTTGGAGAAACACCAACAAGTTTAATTACTGGGTAATACTGATAATTGTTTGAGCAAATATTTTTGTTAGTAGGTTTGGGTTTGAGGACCAGATTAGTATGGGCCAGTAGACCTTCTGCAGTGTTCCTCTCTTCTTACTCATCACATATTTAAGACTAAAGTCGTTAAGAAGACGCATACTCAAGTTTTGTAAGAGGGAAAAAATATTTCACCATTTTTCAAACTGAATTGGCAACCTGGCACCAACACACATGTGTTGAAGGTTTGAAGTCGATCTGAAGAGGCATTCTCAAATTATCGCATCAGTGGGATTTTCACCTGAGTTAGTAGGGTTACCAAAGCCTGTTCCCTGAGTAACACCGATAATGGGTTGGGCGAATACTTTCTGATGGGTTTGGGTTTGACAAGGACCTGTCAAGCATATGCCAATAAACTTGCTACAGAGTTCATTCTTATGTTAAACCCAAACCAGGACCAGAGTCCGCCTACACATGCTAATAACAGTTGCATGAACCTGTCCTTGCTTACGGTATGGCAGCGACGAATATCTGAAAACCGTTTGGATGAGCGATCGTCAAGTAACTGAACTAAAAATTAAACACAAATGCAGTATAATGCGATCCTTTATTAGACTACATTTGTGACTATCAAGTCACAAACAGATCTACCTGGGTAAAGGGTATATGAGTATATGTAGTGTGGAAGGTCAGGTGGAGAATGTTGGGTAGGCTGTATCCAACGCTTCAGTGTGCCTGCCCTTCTGGGATACCAGAATAGTCATGTGGGAGGTACAGGAGGCGGAGGAGCCAGATAAGGTGGTGATGGAAGCAAAGTTGCCAGCTTTATCAGTAGGTATGACAGGAGTCAGGGAGGTCACACTCGCTTTCACAAACACAACACTGCCTTCATCAGTAGGTATGACAGGAGTCAGGGAGGTCACACTCGCCCTCACAAACACAACACTGCCTTCATCAGTAGGTATGACAGGAGTCAGGGAGGTCACACTCGCCCTCACAAACACAACACTGCCTTCATCAGTAGGTATGACAGGAGTCAGGGAGGTCACACTCGCCCTCACAAACACAACACTGCCTTCATCAGTAGGTATGACAGGAGTCAGGGAGGTCACACTCGCCCTCACAAACACAACACTGCCTTCATCAGTAGATATGACAGGAGTCAGGGAGGTCACACTCGCCCTCACAAACACAACACTGTCTGAGTGGCTACATTTAGCATGATAAAAACTTGAAATAGTCAGCAAAGAAGATTTATTAGCACCTTCAAAGGATAACAAGAGGCCAAAGTTGTAAAATAAGCGAAAAAGTGGCGGCAAATGGGGTACTGGAACACTTTTTTTCTTAGAGTAGTGGAACAGCGGAAAAAAACAGAAGTGATTAACGCACTGACCCATGAGTTTTAAGACTCACTTGCCCGGGGTTCAAGCCTCACCCGTTCCCTGGTCTGAGGCAATAAGTGTTAAAACAAATGAAAATTAGAGATATTTGATGAAATGAAGGTTACAGAGGAGACAAGTATAGCTGTGCTGCTGTAACTACAAATAGCTAATTACACAACGCAACTCATAAATTACCTTGAGGTCGTAGTAAAACAATTACTATAGTTATTAGTGAGTGTGTTGAAGACTAGTTATTATTATACGGCTTGACCAACTTAACACAGTGACTCTCGCATGCTACGAATGCTGACGTCAACAACGGAGCCAGATGAGCCCGACCCATGGCCGGGCTACGGGAGTAGGAAGACTCGAAACTCATCGGTGCTGTATAGTCCTTGTGGCTTAGCGCTTCTTTTTGATTATAATAATAATAATAATAATAATAATCGAAACTCATCAAAGGTAGCGCTACAAAGACACATAAGACCGAGGTGTAGTTTAGCTGAAGAAGAGCGAAACGTTGCCTAAATGACTGCTTACTCTGGCATCTAGCGGGCAGTGCTGCCTAACACCCAGACAAGAGCTTCATATACAGGTTTATGTTGAGATGTATATGCTCCCTTTCACTCTATCAATAAAATCACCCTTGGTGCCCTCGAGCCGGCCCTCATCCTCCTCCAGCCGGTCCTCAACCCCCTCCAGCCGGTCCTCAACCCCCTCCAGCCGGCCCTCAGCCCCTTCCAGCCGGCCTTCAGCCGGTCCTCAGCCCCTTCCAGCCGGTTCTTAGTCCCTCCAGTCGGTCCTCAGTCCCTCCAGCCGGTCCTCAGCCCCCTCCAGCCGGTCCTCAACCCTCCACTCCCACTCCACTTCTTCAGCTAACACATGGTTAAGAAAAGTGAAGGTTAAGAGGGTCATGATGGTAACATAATTTTGATGATGACTGACATAACCTGGTGATGATAATGTTGTTCCAGCTGGCAGGAGTCTTTCACTTAACAGATAAACGAGGTCAATCACAGACAATAAGGTCGTCACCACACCAATAAGGTCTTCACCATACCAAAGTCGTCCCTACTACAAGGATCTCCCCACACCAAAAAGGTCACCCCACCAAGGTCGTCCCCACACCAACAAGGTCGTCACCACAATAAGGTCGTCCCCACTACAAGGCAGTCCCAACACCAACAAGGTCACCCCACCAAGGAAGTCCCCACACCTACAGGGTCGTCACCACACCAAGGTCATCGCCAAACCAACAAGGTCGCCACACCAAGGTCATCACCACATCAGCAAGGTCGTCAGCACCAGCAAGGTCGTCAACACCAGCAAGGTCGTCAGCACCAGCACCGGGATAACGGGAAGGGGTGAGCACTGTCCTCTCCCACAATGACATCGTTATCTTCGCCTTTCTTGCAAATATAAATTTCACGCTATCAAGCGTAACAAACTTGAAATATTGTTAGCAGTGACTCTTGTAAACTTGGAAGTATTGTTAGCAGTAACTCTTGTAAACTTGGAAGTATTGTTAGCAGTGACTCTTGTAAACTTGGAAGTATTGTTAGCAGTAACTCTTGTAAACTTGGAAGTATTGTTAGCAGTAACTCTTGTAAACTTGGAAGCATTATTAGCAGTGACTCTTGTAAACTTGAAATATTGTTAGCAGTAACTCTTGTAAACTTGAAATATTGTTAGCAATAACTCTTGTAAACTTGGAAGTATTGTTAGCAGTGACTCTTGTAAACTTGGAAGTATTGTTAGCAGTGACTCTTGTAAACTTGGAAGCATTGTTAGCAGTAACTCTTGTAAACTTGGAAGTACTGTTAGCAGTAACTCTTGTAAACTTGGAAGTATTGTTAGCAGTGACTCTTGTAAACTTGGAAGTATTGTTAGCAGTGACTCTTGTAAACTTGAAAGTATTGTTAGCAGTAACTCTTGTAAACTTGGAAGTATTGTTAGCAGTAACTCTTGTAAACTTGGAAGTATTGTTAGCAGTGACTCTTGTAAACTTGGAAGTATTGTTAGCAGTAACTCTTGTAAACTTGGAATTATTGTTAGCAGTAACTCTTGTAAACTTGGAAGTATTGTTTGTTAGCAGTGACTCTTGTAAACTTGAAATATTGTTAGCAGTAACTCTTGTAAACTTGGAAGTATTGTTAGCAGTAACTCTTGTAAACTTGGAAGTATTGTTAGCAGTAACTCTTGTAAACTTGAAATATTGTTAGCAGTGACTCTTGTAAACTTGAAATATTGTTAGCAGTAACTCTTGTAAACTTGGAAGTATTGTTAGCAGTGACTCTTGTAAACTTGGAAGTATTGTTAGCAGTGACTCTTGTAAACTTGGAAGTATTGTTAGCAGTAACTCTTGTAAACTTGGAAGTATTGTTAGCAGTGACTCTTGTAAACTTGGAAGTATTGTTAGCAGTAACTCTTGTAAACTTGGAAGTATTGTTACCAGTAACTCTTGTAAACTTGGAAGTATTGTTAGCAGTGACTCTTGTAAACTTGAAATATTGTTAGCAGTGACTCTTGTAAACTTGAAATATTGTTAGCAGTAACTCTTGTAAACTTGGAAGTATTGTTAGCAGTAACTCTTGTAAACTTGAAATATTGTTAGCAGTGACTCTTGTAAACTTGGAAGTATTGTTAGCAGTGACTCTTGTAAACTTGGAAGTATTGTTAGCAGTAACTCTTGTAAACTTGGAAGTATTGTTAGCAGTAACTCTTGTAAACTTGGAAGTATTGTTAGCAGTAACTCTTGTAAACTTGAAGTATTGTTAGCAGTAACTCTTGTAAACTTGGAAGTATTGTTAGCAGTAACTCTTGTAAACTTGAAATATTGTTAGCAGTGACTCTTGTAAACTTGGAAGTATTGTTAGCAGTAACTCTTGTAAACTTGGAAGTATTATTAGCAGTAACTCTTGTAAACTTGAAATATTGTTAGCAGTGACTCTTGTAAACTTGGAAGTATTGTTAGCAGTGACTCTTGTAAATCTGGAAGTATTGTTAGCAGTGACTCTTGTAAACTTGGAAGTATTGTTAGCAGTAACTCTTGTAAACTTGAAATATTGTTAGCAGTGACTCTTGTAAACTTGAAATATTGTTAGCAGTGACTCTTGTAAACTTGAAATATTGTTAGCAGTGACTCTTGTAAACTTGGAAGCATTGTTAGCAGTGACTCTTGTAAACTTGGAAGTATTGTTAGCAGTAACTCTTGTAAACTTGGAAGTATTGTTAGCAGTAACTCTTGTAAACTTGAAATATTGTTAGCAGTGACTCATGTAAACTTGGATGTATTGTTAGCAGTAACTCTTGTAAACTTGGAAGTATTGTTAGCAGTAACTCTTGTAAACTTGAAATATTGTTAGCAATAACTCTTGTAAACTTGGAAGTATTGTTACCAGTAACTCTTGTAAACTTGAAATTTTGTTAGCAGTGACTCTTGTAAACTTGAAATATTGTTAGCAGTGACTCTTGTAAACTTGAAATATTGTTAGCAGTAACTCTTGTAAACTTGGAAGTATTGTTAGCAGTAACTCTTGTAAACTTGAAATATTGTTAGCAGTGACTCTTGTAAACTTGGAAGTATTGTAAGCAGTAACTCTTGTAAACTTGGAAGTATTGTTAGCAGTAACTCTTGTAAACTTGAAATATTGTTAGCAGTGACTCTTGTAAACTTGGAAGTATTGTTAGCAGTGACTCTTGTAAATCTGGAAGTATTGTTAGCAGTGACTCTTGTAAACTTTGAAGTATTGTTAGCAGTAACTATTGTAAACTTGGAAGTATTGTTAGCAGTAACTCTTGTAAACTTGGAAGTATTGTTAGCAGTAACTCTTGTATACTTGGAAGTATTGTTAGCAGTAACTCTTGTAAACTTGGAAGTATTGTTAGCAGTGACTCTTGTAAACTTGGAAGTATTGTTAGCAGTAACTCTTGTAAACTTGGAAGTATTGTTAGCAGTGACTCTTGTAAACTTGAAATATTGTAAGCAGTAACTCTTGTAAACTTGGAAGTATTGTTAGCAGTGACTCTTGTAAACTTGAAATATTGTTAGCAGTGACTCTTGTAAACTTGGAAGTATTGTTAGCAGTGACTCTTGTATTGTTAGCAGTAACTCTTGTAAACTTGGAAGTATTGTTAGCAGTAACTCTTGTATACTTGGAAGTATTGTTAGCAGTAACTCTTGTATACTTGGAAGTATTGTTAGCAGTGACTCTTGTAAACTTGAAATATTGTAAGCAGTAACTCTTGTAAACTTGGAAGTAATGTTAGCAGTGATTCTTGTAAACTTGGAAGTATTGCTAGCAGTAACTCTTGTAAACTTGAAATATTGTTAGGAGTGACTCTTGTAAACTTGGAAGTATTGTTAGCAGTGACTCTTGTAAACTTGAAATATTGTTAGCAGTGACTCTTGTAAACTTGGAAGTAATGTTAGCAGTGACTCTTGTAAACTTGAAATATTGTAAGCAGTAACTCTTGTAAACTTGAAATATTGTTAGCAGTAACTCTTGTAAACTTGAAATATTGTTAGCAGTAACTCTTGTAAACTTGAAATATTGTTAGCAGTGACTCTTGTAAACTTGGAAGTAATGTTAGCAGTGACTCTTGTAAACTTGAAATATTGTAAGCAGTAACTCTTGTAAACTTGAAATATTGTTAGCAGTAACTCTTGTAAACTTGGAAGTATTGTTAGCAGTAACTCTTGTAAACTTGAAATATTGTTAGCAGTAACTCTTGTAAACTTGAAATATTGTTAGCAGTAACTCTTGTAAACTTGAAATATTGTTAGCAGCAACTCTTGTAAACTTGGAAGTATTGTTAGCAGTAACTCTTGTAAACTTGAAATATTGTTAGCAGTGACTCTTGTAAACTTGGAAGTAATGCTAGCAGTGACTCTTGTAAACTTGAAATATTGTAAGCAGTAACTCTTGTAAACTTGAAATATTGTTAGCAGTAACTCTTGTAAACTTGGAAGTATTGTTAGCAGTAACTCTTGTAAACTTGAAATATTGTTAGCAGTAACTCTTGTAAACTTGAAATATTGTTAGCAGTAACTCTTGTAAACTTGAAATATTGTTAGCAGTGACTCTTGTAAACTTGGAAGTATTGTTAGCAGTAACTCTTGTAAACTTGGAAGTATTGTTAGCAGTGACTCTTGTAAACTTGAAATATTGTTAGCAGTAACTCTTGTAAAACTCTTTAACTTGACTTTTCGAGAGTGACAAACGTAGCATAAAATCGAACAGCATGTAGCTAAGCTGGTGAAGGGCTTTTCATCCAAGGAATTGGAGCCCCTTCTTTCATGACTCAAAGATGACTACGGTGCCTTCCATGTCTCCAAGCGCTCTTACACACATTTACAGATTTACCGGTTCACCCTGAATATAATAATAATAATAATAATAATAATAATAATAATAATAAAATTAATAATGCAGCAAAAGTCATTCCAGCTGCTGTAGCGTCACCAGGTGCTGCTGCTGCTGCCTCAGCGTCACCAGGTGCTGCTGCTGCCTCAGCGTCACCAGGTGCTGCTGCTGCCTCAGCATCACCAGGTGCTGCTGCTGCCTCAGTGTCACCAGGTGCTGCTGCTGCCGCAGCGTCACCAGGTGCTGCTGCTGCAGCGTCACCCAAGATGCCGATGACCTTCCTAAAGGAGAAGCCCTGACAGGAAAAAAGTAGAAAAATGTCTCAGAATCCAGGGATGACTTGTAACACACTCCAACTGCCTCGCACATCAACCCAACACACTGCCTAACAGCATCAACCCAACACTGCCTCGCACAACATCAACCCAACACACTGCCTAACAGCATCAACCCGACACACTGCCTCACACAGCATCAACCCAACACACTGCCTCGCACAACATCAACCCAACACTGCCTCGCACAACATCAACCCAACACACTGCCTCACACAGCATCAACCCAACACACTGCCTAACACAGCATCAACCCAACACACTGCCTCGCACAACATCAACCCAACACACTGCCTCGCACAACATCAACCCAACACACTGCCTCGCACAACATCAACCCAACACACTGCCTCGCACAACATCAACCCAACACACTGCCTCGCACAACATCAACCCAACACACTGCCTCACACAACATCAACCCAACACACTGCCTCACACAGCATCAACCCAGCACACTGCCTCACACAACATCAACCCAACACACTGCCTCACACAACATCAACCCAACACACTGCCTCGCACAACATCAACCCAACACACTGCCTCGCACAACATCAACCCAACACACTGGCTCACACAACATCAACCCAACACACTGCCTCACACAGCATCAACCCGACACACTGCCTCACACAGCATCAACCCAACACACTGCCTCACACAACATCAACCCAACACACTGCCTCACACAACATCAACCCAACACACTGCCTCACACAGCATCAACCCAACACACTGCCTCGCACAACATCAACCCAACACACTGCCTCGCACAACATCAACCCAACACACTGGCTCACACAACATCAACCCAACACACTGCCTCACACAGCATCAACCCGACACACTGCCTCACACAGCATCAACCCAACACACTGCCTCACACAACATCAACCCAACACACTGCCTCACACAGCATCAACCCAACACACTGCCTCACACAACATCAACCCAACACACTGCCTCACACAGCATCAACCCAACACACTGCCTCGCACAACATCAACCCAACACACTGCCTCGCACAACATCAACCCAACACACTGGCTCACACAACATCAACCCAACACACTGCCTCACACAGCATCAACCCAACACACTGCCTCACACAACATCAACCCAACACACTGCCTCACACAACATCAACCCAACACACTGCCTCGCACAACATCAACCCAACACACTGCCTCGCACAACATCAACCCAACACACTGGCTCACACAACATCAACCCGACACACTGCCTCACACAACATCAACCCAACACACTGCCTCACACAGCATCAACCCAACACACTGCCTCACACAACATCAACCCAACACACTGCCTCACACAACATCAACCCAACACACTGCCTCACACAACATCAACCCAACACACTGCCTCACACAGCATCAACCCAACACACTGCCTCACACAACATCAACCCAACACACTGCCTCACACAACATCAACCCAACACACTGCCTCACACAGCATCAACCCAACACACTGCCTCACACAACATCAACCCAACACACTGCCTCACACAACATCAACCCAACACACTGCCTCACACAACATCAACCCAACACACTGCCTCACACAACATCAACCCAACACACTGCCTCACACAACATCAACCCAACACACTGCCTCACACAACATCAACCCAACACACTGCCTCACACAACATCAACCCAACACACTGCCTCACACAACATCAACCCAACACACTGCCTCACACAACATCAACCCAACACACTGCCTCACACAGCATCAACCCAACACACTGCCTCACACAACATCAACCCAACACACTGCCTCACACAACATCAACCCAACACACTGCCTCACACAACATCAACCCAACACACTGCCTCACACAACATCAACCCAACACACTGCCTCACACAGCATCAACCCAACACACTGCCTCACACAACATCAACCCAACACACTGCCTCACACAACATCAACCCAACACACTGCCTCACACAACATCAACCCAACACACTGCCTCACACAACATCAACCCAACACACTGCCTCACACAACATGGAGGATTGTATACATAAAGTAATGAAATTTTGTTACTGTTGTTGTATTTAGCAACATGGGAGACCTGGGTATTACAATGCGGATATCGTCAAGTATTCAATTAAAGGGTCATCAGCTACGAAGAGCTTCAAAAATCTCGCTCCAGCGGAGCTGGAGTTACCGTTACTTGGGAAACAGCATCTCTTAGGATGGTCCATTGCTAGCCTAGTCTTGGGAAGGGAGGGAGGGGGCCGATGAGGAGGATGGAGGAGGGGAAACGAAGAACTGGAAGGAGAAACGAGATATAAATACTAAACACGATAGAGGAGAAATTGTGTTATGTTAATAGTAGGTTAGTTTGATGTGTGTGTGTGTGTGTGTGTGTGTGTGTGTGTGTGTGTGTGTGTGTGTGTGTGTGTGTGTGTGTGTGTGTGTGTGTGTGTGTGTGTGTGTGTGTGTGCTCACCTAATTGTGGTTTCAGGGGTCGAGACTCAGCTCCTGGCCCCGCCTCTTCACTGATCGCTACTAGGTCCTCTCCCTCTCTCTGCTCCATGAGCTGTATCATACCTCATCTTAAAACTATGTAAAGTTCCTGCCTCCAAACCACCACCACTCACACCACCACCACCACTCACACCACCATCACTCACACCACCATCACTCACACCACCATCACTCACACCACCATCACTCACACCACCATCACTCACACCACCATCACTCACACCACCATCACTCACACCACCATCACTCACACCACCATCACTCACACCACCACTCGCACCACCATCACTCTCATACCACCATCACTCACACCACCACCACTAACACCACCACCACTCACACCACCACCACTCACACCGCCATCACTCTCACACCACCACCACTCTCACACCACCACCACTCACACCACCATCACTCTCACACCACCACCACTCACACCACCACCACTCACACCACCACCACTCTCACACCACCACCACTCTCACACCACCACCACTCACACCACCACCACTCACACCACCACCACTCACACCACCACCACTCTCACACCACCACCACTCACACCACCACCACTCACACCACCACCACTCTCACACCACCACCACTCACACCACCATCACTCTCACACCACCATCACTCTCACACCACCACCACTCACACCACCACCACTCACACCACCACCACTCACACCACCACCACTCACACCACCACCACTCACACCACCACCACTCACACCACCACCACTCACACCACCACCACTCACACCACCACCACTCACACCACCACCACTCACACCACCACCACACTAACCAACCCAGCTGCATGTCAACACTACAGTGAACTAGACAAAAATCGGTTGTAACGACCATCCACAGAGCAAGATACAAAAACCTGCCGACAAGAGATTCACTCTCACAACACTGTCTCCCTCTCCGGCTACCCGCTACCCGCTCTCTCCCACCACCACCTCTCCTATTACCCACTCACACCTGTCTAACAACTGTCTCATTAACCAGTGTTGTCGCCTGAGCAGCTCATCCTCTGACCTGTCTAACAACTGTTTCATTAACCAGTGTTGTCGCCTGAGCAGCTCATCCTCTGACCTGTCTAACAACTGTTTCATTAACCAGTGTTGTCGCCTGAGCAGCTCATCCTCTGACCTGTCTAACAACTGTTTCATTAACCAGTGTTGTCGCCTGAGCAGCTCATCCTCTGACCTGTCTAACAACTGTCTCATTAACCAGTGTTGTCGCCTGAGCAGCTCATCCTCTGAGCGATGGTGCTAAAAACATTGCATGAGTTACAATATGCTAGACAACCACGGGGGGGGGAGTTGATTGATAGCTTTAGGCCTTTCGTGTTGCATTCAACATATCACCAGGAGCTTGCAATGTTGCAGAAAAGAAGATGAATTCCAAGAAAATGCGTTCAGGGGAAGCGTGTCTGCTGGAATGAGCAGACACGCTTCCCCTGGGTGTTACAGGAAGTATTCCCTGGTGTCACGATGGTAGGAAACTGGAATGAGTTGGATGACGAAGTGATGGACAGAATGAGTTGGATGACGAAGTGATGGACAGAATGAGTTGGATGACGAAGTGATGGACAGAATGAGTTGGATGACGAAGTGATGGTCAGAATGAGTTGGATGACGAAGTGATGGACAGAATGAGTTGGATGACGAAGTGATGGACAGAATGAGTTGGATGACGAAGTGATGGTCAGAATGAGTTGGATGACGAAGTGATGGACAGAATGAGTTGGATGACGAAGTGATGGACAGAATGAGTTGGATGACGAAGTGATGGACAGAATGAGTTGGATGACGAAGTGATGGACAGAATGAGTTGGATGACGAAGTGATGGACAGAATGAGTTGGATGACGAAGTGATGGACAGAATGAGTTGGATGACGAAGTGATGGACAGAATGAGTTGGATGACGAAGTGATGGACAGAATGAGTTGGATGACGAAGTGATGGACAGAATGAGTTGGATGACGAAGTGATGGACAGAATGAGTTGGACGACGAAGTGATGGACACAAATTTTATACGCAGTTTCAGGAGTCAGAATGAAAAGTTCCTGGAGCAACGGTTCTCATAAATGAATAACGAAGCGTTGAACAATTATTTCTTATCGTCGTGATTATAATTTATGTAAAAAAAAAAGAGCGGTAAAAATTATTTACAAAAATTAAGTGTTCTTGAAACGGAGAAATGGAACGAAAATGATAAAAACCAGTGATGTGGGCGGACAGAACTTAGAGGCAAGGCCAGGAGCGGTGACTCGAACCCCCGCAAAACATAGTTCATCGAGGACTCAAATAACGGTTGCCTCTCATTCCCCATGAAGGAAGGTTCCTTGATGGAAATATAAACACATATGTAGTATAATGTGATCCTTTATTGACTACGTTTCGCCCACACAGTGGGCTCTTTCAAGTCACAAACAGATCTGTGTGTGACTTGAAAAAGCCCACTGTGTGGGTGAAACGTTGTCAATAAAGGATCACATTATACTGCATATGTGTTTATATTTCCATTGTGTCAGTATTTTATACCATTTATTTCCAAGGTTCCTTGATATTGGTGAGGGGCTCTTGATTTAGGGAATTGGATCTGTGCTCCAGTTCCCCGAATTAAGCCTGAATGCCTTCCACATCCCCCCCCCAGGCGCTGTATAATCCTCCGGGTTTAGCGCTTCCCCTTGATTATAATAATAACGGTAGCCTCTACTTCAAGCCACACTGTTAAAGCAGTCTTCGTGATATCACAGATCACGGAGGAATGCTGGCCAAGTTACACTTCTGCTGATGGAATGGCAAGATCAAGACGGCACCGGCGACCTGACCTCCATCACTTCTGCTGATGCAATGGCAAGATCAAGACGGCACCGGCGACCTGACCTCCATCACTTCTGCTGATGCAATGGCAAGATCAAGACGGCACCGGTGACCTGACCTCCATCACTTCTGCTGATGGAATGGCAAGATCAAGACGGCACCGGTGACCTGACCTCCATCACTTCTGCTGATGCAATGGCAAGATCAAGACGGCACCGGTGACCTGACCTCCATCACTTCTGCTGATGGAATGGCAAGATCAAGACGGCACCGGCGACCTGACCTCCATCACTTCTGCTGATGGAATGGCAAGATCAAGACGGCACCGGTGACCTGACCTCCATCACTTCTGCTGATGGAATGGCAAGATCAAGACGGCACCGGTGACCTGACCTCCATCAGTGACCAAACTTCAACACTGATGAGCAAAGATCACTGTATCAACATGCGGGGTCCCAGACTGTTCAGTATCTTAACAGAAGATATCAGAAACACTGCTGGGACAAGTGTAGAGATCTTCAAGGAGAAACTGGACAAGTATCTCTACTAACTGTAGGATCAACCAGACTGTGATGGATTTGTGGGCCAGCGGGCCGCCAACAGCAACAACCTGGCTGACCAGGTAAGCGCCAGACGAGCCTGGCCAAGGGCCGTTCTCCAATAATAGAAAAACTCTCGAAGCACATCAAAGGTATAACTATGCCCAGTGTACTCTGGCAAAGATACATTGTGACCTGTGTAATTTCCCTGGATTTTGTGCTACAGCTCACAGGATAAGTTGTGGTGCACAGTGAACACCTGTGAGGTAGTGTTCTGTTAACTGTTATTTAAGGTGGCACAGGGTCAAGGTTTTGTTAACTGTTATTTAAGGAGACACAGGGTCAAGGTTTTGTTAACTGTTATTTAAGGAGACACAGGGTCAAGGTTCTGTTAACTGTTATTTAAGGTGACACAGGGTCAAGGTTCTGTTAACTGTTATTTAAGAAGACACAGGGTCAAGGTTCTGTTAACTGTTATTTAAGGAGACACAGGGTCAAGGTTCTGTTAACTGTTATTTAAGGTGACACAGGGTCAAGGTTCTGTTAACTGTTATTTAAGAAGACACAGGGTCAAGGTTTTGTTAACTGTTATTTAAGGAGACACAGGGTCAAGGTTCTGTTAACTGTTATTTAAGGTGACACAGGGTCAAGGTTCTGTTAACTGTTATTTAAGAAGACACAGGGTCAAGGTTCTGTTAACTGTTATTTAAGGTGACACAGGGTCAAGGTTCTGTTAACTGTTATTTAAGGAGACACAGGGTCAAGGTTCTGTTAACTGTTATTTAAGGTGACACAGGGTTAAGGTTATGTTAACTGTTATTTAAGGAGACACAGGGTTAAGGTTCTGTTAACTGATATTTAAGGTGACACAGGGTCAAGGTTCTGTTAACTGTTATTTAAGGAGACACAGGGTTAAGGTTCTGTTAACTGTTATTTAAGGAGACACAGGGTCAAGGTTCTGTTAACTGTTATTTAAGGTGACACAGGGTCAAGGTTCTGTTAACTGTTATTTAAGGTGGCAGAGGGTCAAGGTTCTGTTAACTGTTATTTAAGGAGACACAGGGTCAAGGTTCTGTTAACTGTTATTTAAGGAGACACAGGGTTAAGGTTCTGTTAACTGTTATTTAAGGAGACACAGGGTCAAGGTTCTGTTAACTGTTATTTAAGGTGACACAGGGTCAAGGCTCTGTTAACTGTTATTTAAGGAGACACAGGGTCAAGGTTTTGTTAACTGTTATTTAAGGAGACACAGGGTCAAGGTTCTGTTAACTGTTATTTAAGGAGACACAGGGTTAAGGTTTTGTTAACTGTTATTTAAGGAGACACAGGGTCAAGGTTTTGTTAACTGTTATTTAAGGAGACAAAGGGTCAAGGTTCTGTTAACTGTTATTTAAGGAGACACAGGGTTAAGGTTTTGTTAACTGTTATTTAAGGAGACACAGGGTCAAGGTTTTGTTAACTGTTATTTAAGGAGACACAGGGTCAAGGTTCTGTTAACTGTTATTTAAGGAGACACAGGGTCAAGGTTTTGTTAACTGTTATTTAAGGTGACACAGGGTCAAGGTTCTGTTAACTGTTATTTAAGGTGGCAGAGGGTCAAGGTTCTGTTAACTGTTATTTAAGGTGACACAGGGTCAAGGTTCTGTTAACTGTTATTTAAGGAGACACAGGGTCAAGGTTCTGTTAACTGTTATTTAAGAAGACACATGGTCAAGGTTCTGTTAACTGTTATTTAAGGTGGCACAGGGTCAAGGTTCTGTTAACTGTTATTTAAGAAGACACATGGTCAAGGTTCTGTTAACTGTTATTTAAGGTGACACAGGGTCAAGGTTCTGTTAGCTGTTATTTAAGAAGACACAGGGTCAAGGTTCTGTTAACTGTTATTTAAGGTGGCAGAGGGTCAAGGTTCTGTTAACTGTTATTTAAGGTGGCAGAGGGTCAAGGTTCTGTTAACTGTTATTTAAGGTGACACAGGGTCAAGGTTCTGTTAACTGTTATTTAAGGAGACACAGGGTCAAGGTTCTGTTAACTGTTATTTAAGAAGACACATGGTCAAGGTTCTGTTAACTGTTATTTAAGGTGGCACAGGGTCAAGGTTCTGTTAACTGTTATTTAAGAAGACACATGGTCAAGGTTCTGTTAACTGTTATTTAAGGTGACACAGGGTCAAGGTTCTGTTAGCTGTTATTTAAGAAGACACAGGGTCAAGGTTCTGTTAGCTGTTATTTAAGGTGACACAGGGTCAAGGTTCTGTTAACTGTTATTTAAGGTGACACAGGGTCAAGGTTTTGTTAACTGTTATTTAAGGAGACACAGGGTCAAGGTTCTGTTAACTGTTATTTAAGGAGACACAGGGTTAAGGTTCTGTTAACTGTTAAAGGTGACACAGGGTCAAGGTTCTATTAACTGTTATTTAAGGTGACACAGGGTCAAGGTTCTGTTAACTGTTATTTAAGGAGACACAGGGTCAAGGTTCTGTTAACTGTTATTTAAGAAGACACAGGGTCAAGGTTCTGTTAACTGTTATTTAAGAAGACACATGGTCAAGGTTCTGTTAACTGTTATTTAAGAAGACACATGGTCAAGGTTCTGTTAACTGTTATTTAAGGTGACACAGTCAATGTTCTATTATTTGTTACATAATACGATACAGCTTCCTCATACCTATTATATAATATGCCAATGCTTCAGAATTCCTGAAAAAAAATAACTTTATACATATGTATTATTATTATTATTATTATTATTATTATTATTATTATTATTATTATTATTATTATTATTATTAGTTTTAGTATTCTTATAGATTATTATGTCTCTAATAAGTGTTGTTCTGTTGCGTCTCACAAGAGGTAAACACATCAAGTCTGGCACACGCTTGACAGCCAATATGGCGGATGTTAACCCTGTGACGTCACATGTAAACACACTACAGAAAACAATTGTAAAGTGTATAATATTCGATATAATCAACCTCACCCAACACCGTGGAAGAGCTTAAAAAATGCATCATTTAACTGAAACTGTGGCGATGCGTGTATGTACACTGTAGCGAGTATGGTGACCACCTGGTGTGGTGACCTTCGGGGTGTGGTGACCGCAGGAGTGTGGTGACCCCGGGGTGTGGTGACCCCGGGGTGATGTGACCCCAGGAGTGTGGTGACCTCCGGGGTGTGGTGACCCCAGGAGTGTGATGACCTCCGGGGTGTGGTGACCCCAGGAGTGTGGTGACCCAGGAGTGTGATGACCTCCGGGGTGTGGTGACCCCAGGAGTGTGGTGACCCCGGGGTGTGGTGACCTCCGGGGTGTGGTGACCCCAGGAGTGTGGAGACCCAGGAGTGTGATGACCTCCGGGGTGTGGTGACCCCAGGAGTGTGGTGACCCAGGAGTGTGATGACCTCCGGGGTGTGGTGACCCCAGGAGTGTGGTGACCCAGGAGTGTGGTGACCTCCGGGGTGTGGTGACCCCAGGAGTGTGGTGACCCAGGAGTGTGATGACCTCCGGGGTGTGGTGACCCCAGGAGTGTGATGACCCAGGAGTGTGATGACCTCCGGGGTGTGGTGACCCCAGGAGTGTGGTGACCCAGGAGTGTGATGACCTCCGGGGTGTGGTGACCCCAGGAGTGTGATGACCCAGGAGTGTGATGACCTCCGGGGTGTGGTGACCCCAGGAGTGTGGTGACCCCGGGGTAAGGGGAAGCGTGGGTGTGCCTACATATGGGCTGCAAGCTTTATTGGGTGAGTATCAAGAGGTGTGTCACGATCTGTCTCACGTTGCATACACTCTCTCTTTCTCTTCCACTCTCTTTCTCTTACTCTCTCTCTCTCTCTCTCTCTCTCTCTCTCTAAAGACAAACAAATACAGGTATAATACATAAAGTTTATACCAAGGCAGTCGAGTAGTGAGGTCATGGTGGAATAGTTTAAAAAAATTATGGAAAAGGAATAAATGGAAAAGTGGACAGGTGTATTTTTAACTTCCACATCTCGCCCCCCTCCTGCTAGCTAGTCTCGTCTCTCACCCCTCCTGCTAGCTAGTCTCGTCTCTCACCCCTCCTGCTAGTTAGCCTCGTCTCGCCCCCCTCCTGCTAGCTAGTCTCGTCTCTCACCCCTCCTGCTAGCTAGTCTCGTCTCTCAGCTAGTTAGCTCGTCTCGCCCCCCTCCTGCTAGTTAGCCTCGTCTCGCCCCCCTCCTGCTAGCTAGCCTCGTCTCACTCCCTCCTGCTAGTTAGCCTCGTCTCGCCCCCCTCCTGCTAGCTAGCCTCGTCTCGCCCCCTCCTGCTAGCTAGTCTCGTCTCGCCCCCCTCCTGCTAGCTAGCCTCGTCTCGCCCCCCTCCTGCTAGCTAGCCTCGTCTCGCCCCCTCCTGCTAGCTAGCCTCGTCTCGCCCCCCTCCTGCTAGTTAGCCTCGTCTCACCCCCCTCCTGCTCGGTAGCCTCGTCTCTCACCCCTCCTACTAGTTAGCCTCGTCTCGCCCCCCTCCTGCTAGTTAGCCTCGTCTCGACCCCTCCTGCTAGTTAGCCTCGTCTCGCACCCCTCCTGTTAGTTAGCCTCGTCTCTCACCCCTCCTGCTAGTTAGCCTCGTCTCGCCCCCCTCCTGCTAGTTAGCCTCGTCTCGCCCCCCTCCTGCTAGTTAGCCTCGTCTCGCCCCCTCCTGCTAGTTAGCCTCGTCTCGCCCCCCTCCTGTTAGCTATCCTCGTCTCGCCCCCTCCTGCTAGCTAGCCTCGTCTCGCCCCCCTCCTGCTAGCTAGCCTCGTCTCGCCCCCTCCTCCTAGCTAGCCTCGTCTCTCACCCCTCCTGCTAGTTAGCCTCGTCTCGCCCCCCTCCTGCTAGTTAGCCTCGTCTCTCACCCCTTCTGTTAGCCTCGTCTCTCACCCCTCCTGCTAGTTAGCCTCGTCTCTCACCCCTTCTGTTAGTTAGCCTCGTCTCTTACCCCTCCTGCTAGTTAGCCTCGTCTCTCACCCTTTCTGTTAGTTAGCCTCGTCTCTCACCCCTCCTGCAAGCTAGCCTCGTCTCTCACCCCTTCTGTAAGTTAGCCTCGTCTCTCACCCCTCCTGCTAGTTAGCCTCGTCTCTCACCCCTCCTGCTAGTTAGCCTCGTCTCTCACTCCTCCTGCTAGCTAGCCTCGTCTCTCACTCCTCCTGCTAGCTAGCCTCGTCTCTCACCCCTTTTGTTAGTTAGCCTCGTCTCTCACCCTTCCTGCTAGTTAGCCTCGTCTCTCACCCCTCCTGCTAGTTAGCCTCGTTTCTCACCCCTCCTGCTAGTTAGCCTCGTCTCTCACCCCTCCTGCTAGTTAGCCTCGTCTCTCACACCTGCTAGTTAGCCTCGTTTCTCACCCCTCCTGCTAGTTAGCCTCGTCTCTCACCCCTCCTGCTAGTTAGCCTCGTCTCTCACACCTGCTAGTTAGCCTCGTCTCTCACCCCTCCTGCTAGTTAGCCTCGTCTCTCACACCTGCTAGTTAGCCTCGTTTCTCACCCCTCCTGCTAGTTAGCCTCGTCTCTCACCCCTCCTGCTAGCTAAGCCTGTCTTTCACCCCCTCCTGCTAGCTAGCCCCATCTTTCACCCGCTCTTGCTAGCTAGCCCCATCTTTCACCCGCCCCTGCTAGTTAACTCTGTCTTCTACCCTCTTCCCGTTGGTCCTAATGCGTGACGGGGCGCTACCTCCCTCACCCCTCCCCTCCTTTTTTCTCACACCTCTCTCACCCCTGACCTACATCTGTTAGGGAGGGGGAGGTAGGTTGCAACCCCCCCCCCTCCTGACAACTACCCCCACCCAATGTTAACTTCCGGTGCTCCACGTCTCCCTGTTGGCTCGTCTGTCACACAACCTGATTCTTGATCCAGGGCTCTGGAGCTCCCCTTTCCTTGCTTGGATCAAGCTTCACTGCCTCTCGTTACCAGAGAGCCGTATGGCATCCCTATGGATTTAGCGCTTTCCGAGTGAAGCTAAAAAAGTATCTAGCCAAGACAGGACTCACAGCAATGGGTCTCAGCTGGAAAATATTTAATAAGACACTTAGAAAGTACTGGGTGTGGTAATATAGTCGTGGAGGAGTGGAACACCTGCCTTACGTTCATTTACACACCTGCTTTATTCACCTACACACATGCTTTACATTTACCTACACAAATGCTTTACGCTCACACACCTGCCTTACGTTCACCTACACACCTGCTTGACATTCACCTACACACCTGCCTCACGTTCAGCTAAATACCTGCTTTACCTTCACCTAAATACCTGCTTTACCTTCACCTAAACACCTACTTTACCTTTACCTACACACCTGCCTTACGTTCACCTACACACCTGCCTTACGTTCACCTACACACTTGCCTTATGGATTTAAAACTTCATAACAAACAGAACACAAAGAGTAATAGTAAACAGAGTAAAGTCTGAGGCAGCTACGGTGAAAAGCTCTGTTCCACAAGGCACAGTACTCACTCCCATCCTATTCCTCATCCTCATATCTGACAGACAGAGATGTAAGTCATAGCTCCGTGTCTTCCTTTGCGGATGACACCCGGATTACCATGACAGTGACCTCCATCGAAGACACTCTAAGACTCCAAGCAGACATCAACCAAATCTTCAAATGGGCCACTCAAAACAATATGAAGTTCAATAAAGAGAAATTTCAACTACTCATATATGGAAAACTTGAGGAAATTAAAATTGTATCGGGGTATACAACAAATTCTAACCATACAATAGAGCGAAAAAGTAATGTGAAGGACCTGCGAGTGATAATGTCAGAGGATCTCACCTTCATAGACTACAGCTTTGTATCTACCGCATCTGCTATAAAAATGATAGGATGGATAATGAGAACCTTCAAAACTAGGGACGCCAAGCCCATGATGATTCTCTTCAAATCGCTTGTGCTCTCTAGGCTGGAATACTGCTGTACACTAACTGTCCCCTTCAAGGCAAGCGAAATTGCTGACCTGGAGAGTGTACGGAGAACTTTCACGACACACATAAGTACGATAAAGCACCTAAATTACTGGGAAGGGTTGAAGTCCCTTGATTTGCATTCCCTGGAACGCAGGCGAGAGAGATACATGATAATATACACTTGGAAAATCCTAGAGGGATTAATACCAAACTTGCACATGAAAATCACTCCAAATGAAAGCAAAAGACTCGGCAGGAGATGCAACATTCCCCCTATGAAAAGCAGGGGCCCCACGAGTACACTGAGAGACAACACAATAAGTGTCAGGGGCTCAAGACTGTTCAACTGCCTCCCAACATGCATAAGGGAGATTACCAATAAATCCCTGGCTGTCTTCAAGAAAACACTGGACAGGCACCTAAAGTCAGTACCTGACCAGCCGGGCTGTAGTTCGTACGTCAATTTGCGTGTGGCCAGTAGTAACAGCCTGGTTGATCAGACCCTGATCCACCACGACGCCTGGTCTCAGACCGGGCCGCGGGGGCGCTGACCCCCGAAACCCTCTCCGGGTATACCTACACACACCTGTTTTACGTTCACCTACACACCTGCTTTACGTTCACCTACATGCCTGCTTAGTGCTCAACTACACACCTGCTTTACGTTCACCTACACACCTGCCCTATAAACAGCTTCCTTTCACCGACACACCTGCCTTACGTTCCCACACAACTGCCCCACCCTAACATAAACACCTGCCTTACTTTCACTACACACCTGCCACAGGTATTAGGGTCCTGCAGATGTTCACTGAAATATTAGGGCCAGTAAATTTTCCCTTTAATTACTGGGATAGTGGCATTACCCCGCGAGACTCCTTATTACGACCACCTTCATCAAGACTCATCTAACTTATCCATCAGGATGGGCCGCTGCCCGGGATTTCATCCTATTTATGCCTCGTAATCCATTAAAGCTTATAAAATATCAAAATGAAAATCTCAAGACCCCGTTTAATGTGCGACAGCCTCATCAGATATGGAATTTCAGTGTTTTATTTACTTTTTACCCGTGAAATCTATTAGAGGTTGAAGTTTTTCAGTTGCAAGGTTGTGAAGACTTTTATGCTCTCATAGGTGCTCTCCCATTGTTTTAAAATGGCTGTGGTTAATAGAACGGATTGCAATTTTTCCTGGATAACGTACAGGTGGTTTAGTATCCAGCCGCTAGATGGTGGAGAGATAGCTACAGTTTGGGGTTTAGCCGCTAGATGGCTGATAAGTCAGGGCATAATAAGTCGTGGTTCTGGATCCAGGCGCTAGATGGTCCAGTAACTGCCACGGTTCTGGGTTCAGCCGCTAGATGGTTCGGTAACTGCCACGGTTCTGGGTCCTGCCGCTAGATGGTCTAGTAACTGTCATGGTTCTGGGTCCTGCCTCTAGATGGTCAAGTAACCACCACTAGGTGATCCAGTAACTGCCAGGGTTCTGGGTCCAGGTGCTAGGTGGCAATAGTAGTCATGCTACGGGTTCAACCGCTACATGGAACAATTCTTGCCATGATCTGAGGCCCTGCTGCTACATGATAGAGTAACAGCCATCACAACATAAGTCATCAATATAAGTCAGCACGCCTAAAAGGTAAATACATCTCTCAATGTATGCACTAAGTGTTTAATATCAATTACAGGAATTAAGATAACCTTGACTGGTGGTATACAGCTGACAAGGAGCCTTAATAACCTTCGTATAGTTGATAGGATTTAAACCTACTAAGCCAGCCAACCAAAATACCTGAAGGTTGATCTTATAACACTCGACAACACAAAGCAGGCACAACATCGCACCACTAACTCAAGAAGCCAAATTGGTGGAGTTCACCGAGATCAGGAAGCGATTACCATCACCTGGGACGTTCTGCACCACGAGGAGCTAAATAAAGAGCAATTATCCACTTGAATGCACTCTGGTGCTTTTACGTCATTTTAAAGAGAGTGGATAATGTTACACACAGATTAACTATGATTGAGTTGAATGATGTTACATGTAGTTTAACTATGATTGAGTTGAATGATGTTACATGCAGTTTAACTGTGGTGCACACCGTGATAATAATAACTGATGATACTGGGGCACACACCCACCGTGACACTAGCACTCGATACTACTGTGATAATAGGTGATGATGCTAAGATACACAGTCAACAGGGGAACAGCGATGGCTTCTTTCTTGAGGAAATAATCTTGGTGACACGAAGCTTACCCTCCTCCTCTTTGTCTTCGAGCTGAGGTGAGCCACTCTTCTGTCTTCCTCGTGTACACGGTGTTAGTGTCGTCAGGCTCACAGTGTATGTACACGGTGTTAGTGTCAGGTTCACAGTGTATCTTGTTCTACTAAACGACCAATCTTACCCACACTACATGATCATCCATCGCGGAGGATGTTATCTCGCGGTACTGGATATCAATCGAACTGACTTCCTCGCAGAAAGTCCCAAGGTTAACTTAACGTTTGTGAGAGCTCCACCTCACTCTTTAAGGTTGACCTCACGTTTGTGAGAGCTCCACCTCGCTCTCCAAGGTTCCTCTCACTCCTCAAGGTTGACCTCACGTTTGTGAGAGCTCCACCTCGCTCTCCAAGGTTCCTCTCACTCCTCAAGGTTTACCTCACGTTTCTGAGGGCTCCACCTCACTCTACAAGACTAACCTCACTCCTCAAGGTTGACCTCGCGTGTTGCATTCGACTGAAGCAGTCTGCTGTGCAGGCGACACCTTTCGGCAATAAAGATACTCAAGGACTGCACCTGTCTTCTTCATCTACACACTCACAGAGATCTCAAATAGCCTTTCCGTTCCAGAGCTTTGCACACACCCAAAACCCTTCCCCTTCTCCATGGCCACTCCCAGCCTGACCCCACATGACCCCGCTTAACCCCCCTTGAGCGGCCGCATGACAGGTCGTGAGTAAATGTGATTGGATAATTAAAGTGAGAATCATGTTAATGGCTTGATGTATCATGGGGATGATCAGTACTGCAGCCATGGCTGCCTCCACGAAACACTGAGGTTCAACGCTTCTGTTCCTACTGGCTTTTTACCTGCATTTCAAGGGGGACTAATATAATCCACCTGCATGTTTTAACAAAGTACTTGCACTCCGAGAGTAACAGCAAACAAGCTTATTTTCCAAAGTACACAAACTAGCTACATAAATGTTTAACACAGGATATTACAGATATGAAAAAATCACCACAGCTTTGCAAACAGTCGGAGGATCGAGCCTTTATACACACAGTGCTGATTACATGGAAGACGCAGGTAACAGAGGACTCTGAATTTCACAGTGAGACTATCCGTTGATGAATACTATCTACTATCAGGGTTAAGGACTAGCGTCTGTTAACTAGAGCAGAAAAGTTGTAACGAGCAGTCTAAAATTTTGGCAGGATGTTGTGGAGACTCGAACCGTGGGTGTGTGAGACAGGAGTAGACATGATAGAGCCTCATACTTGGACAGTTGTGACGTGAGTGAGACAGTAGACATGATACAGCTACACACCTGGAAAGTCGCGAGGTGACTGAGACAGTAGACATGATACAGCCACACACCTGGAGAGTCGTGAGGTGACTGAGACAGTAGACATGATACAGCCACACACCTGGAGAGTCGTGAGGTGACTGAGACAGTAGACATGATACAGCTACACACCTGGAGAGTCGTGAGGTGAGAAACGCTAACAAACATGAAATGG
The DNA here is from genome assembly GCF_038502225.1 of Cherax quadricarinatus. Taxonomy (NCBI): domain Eukaryota; kingdom Metazoa; phylum Arthropoda; class Malacostraca; order Decapoda; family Parastacidae; genus Cherax; species Cherax quadricarinatus. The sequence goes on from NC_091309.1 coordinate 13,877,405, forward strand.
CTGCTGCCTTGCGAAAAAATATATATAACGAGTTGAAAATAATGTTGAACGTTGCTTAAATCAATGAGGCGTAAAGCAAAAAATGTTACACAAGTCTGAGATAAAGAAGGAAGGGGGAGGTGTGGAAATAAGATTAACAGACAAGAGAAGAGAGGGGAGGGAGGAAAAAAAAGATAGGAGGAAGGAGTAAAAGAAAGGAAGGAGAGAGGGGGTGAGAGAGTTTCCGCCACTATATGGGACTCATGACTTGTGGGTGTTAGTTACTAAGCGAAGACCTCACCGATCACATCGTGTACTAGCAGTACATGTACATCCCCCGTCGTGTACTAGAACAGATACATCCTTCATCGTCAGTGTGACCAAGTTGCATTAACAACCTTAATTTCTCTATCCCAGCATCACAGCTAGGGTATCCCCCCCAATCCCCGTATCCCTTCCACTAGGCGTGGAGGGGATACGAAAAGCAACCTTCAACCTACAACAGGAATATCCACAGAAAAGTCTGTTGATCAACAGAGAACGTTTAACACTTAGTTAAACTGGTACCATGAAGAGTGGGCTTCAATTCTGTTGGTTCCTGGTCAAAGACTGAGAGAAACATTCACCTGAAGACACAAAATTCCACGTTTAATACGGAAGTAGAGGATTATCACAAATACCGCCTAGAAAAGGCTTATATATTATCAGTCCATTTCGCGTCAGTGATATTTTGCATTTCTTTATAAATATGGTGTTCGTGGCGTGCTTGCCCCGCCGTCGAGAACACAAGAAAACAGTCAATTTCTTTCTCTCGATGTATGTCTGATTTGTGTTAATATCTGTGACTAAGTCAGTATAGTCGTGGACTTTGCATGCAAGGCCGCCTGTCTGACCTCAGTGTTTCACAGACGATCCGTTGCGTCACTTGCACAGTCAGCCAAGTTCATGAAAAAAACCCGTCTGAGTCTTCTACTCTCATGTTGTCGAGAAGGACGTTGAACGTGGATTATAATACTGTCCACTTTGTACATGATCTTGTGGAAAACCCCGACCTTAGTAACCCGCGTCGCGACTCTCACCACTTGGCTAACACGGTGTCAATACCAGGTTCTGCGCACCCAACATGCGTAGGACTCCAAGCAACGGCTGCCCACGAACACTCACCCGATACAAACCTTCAAATGAGGTGAGCCGATCAATGATATAAGTTGCAGGAATCGTTGCATCGCTGGAGGGCCCATCTGCCCATTGGAAACCCTGGTGGCCAGTCATGTATAAACGATTAAATGAGAATTTACATGGCTTCTCTGGAGTGATCAACATCCGGCTGAGGGACCTGTTCTTCTCGTCTTCTCCACCTTCCTGCCACCTTGCTCACCCACAGGCCAAAGTGAACCACAAGGCCAGGTGAACTACACGACCAGTTGCAACACTAGGCAAAGGCAACCACAAGCCCAGGTGAACTTCAGAGCTAAGGCGGCCACTAAGCAAGATGGACTACAAATTACAGGGCCAGGTACAACACTAGACCAGGAGGTCTAAGTCTAGTTCACCTGACTACGAGACCAGGTGAACTACAGGCCAGGTATATCACTATACAAGGGTGAGGACAAGACCAGCATGAAGGCACCTCACTTGAAGGTGGCAGTTGAGTAACAACTTCCTGCCTCGTAGGATCCTCAACCAGACAGTTATTTGACACTATCAGCCAGTGCTTATAAAGAGTCAATGGTCAGCACCATCACAATGAACAGTAAATCAACAATCATTGAGCTTCAACTGGCTGCAACAATCATTGAGCCTCAACTGGCTGCTACCACTTCACTTCTTACGGCCCAAGTGGACACGATTGGCCAATAACTAAGGCTACTTGACCTGCTCTCTTGTTCAAGTGGCCCTCACAAGAGGCCGTTGCTCACATTATTTGCTGGGTCTTTAAAGGGGCCTCAATACTGGGCCCCCTAGGGGCCTGAGGAGTGTGTATACTGCATGTGGTGAGGAAAGTGTAAAAACAGGAGATTAAGAGAGAGAGAGAGAGTTGTAGTATTACAAAATAAACTTTATTTTAGAAACTAAATTAGAGCGAGCTGTAAAAGTTCACCAGCAAGCTTCATCAAGCTTCGTTACGCCTTATTAAGATCTATTAAACTGAATTAAGCGCTCTACGTCCACAGAACGGGAGCTACCCTCCCATTCCTCGGATCAAACAATTATCTTAATCCTCAGGCGCCGTACTACCACAGCCTACGTGTTTCTCCGCTAACAATAATAATAATAATAATAATAATAATAATAATAATAATAATGATAATATCGCAACACAACAAGAACAACAATATTCGAGTGGCCAAGAGGAGGAAAAACAGGGAAATTATATTTTAACAGTTTGCGACGTCAACTTGAGTAAGAGCAACATGAACTATCATGTTTAATGTATATTTTTTTATGTTGTTAATATATGACAAGATAAAGTCCAGCCAACGTCTCTGTGTAGCCACTGTTGTCACGGTGACTAGGAAGAACCACTTGCACTGTTGTCACGGTGACTAGGAAGAACCACTTGCACTGTTGTCACGGTGACTAGGAAGAACCACTTGCACTGTTGTCACGGTGACTACGAAGAACCACTTGCACTGTTGTCACGGTGACTACGAAGAACCACTTGCACTGTTGTCACGGTGACTAGGAAGAACCACTTGCACTGTTGTCACGGTGACTAGGAAGAACCACTTGCACTGTTGTCACTAGGAAGAACTGACTGTTGTCACGGTGACTAGGAAGAACCACTTGCACTGTTGTTACGGTGACTAGGAAGAACCACTTGCACTGTTGTCACGGTGACTACGAAGAACCACTTGCACTGTTGTCACGGTGACTACGAAGAACCACTTGCACTGTTGTCACGGTGACTAGGAAGAACCACTTGCACTGTTGTCACGGTGACTAGGAAGAACCACTTGCACTGTTGTCACGGTGACTAGGAAGAACCACTTGCACTGTTGTCACGGTGACTAGGAAGAACCACTTGCACTGTTGTCACGGTGACTAGGAAGAACCACTTGCACTGTTGTCACGGTGACTAGGAAGAACCACTTGCACTGTTGTCACGGTGACTAGGAAGAACCACTTGCACTGTTGTCACGGTGACTAGGAAGAACCACTTGCACTGTTGTCACGGTGACTAGGAAGAACCACTTGCACTGTTGTCACGGTGACTAGGAAGAACCACTTGCACTGTTGTCACGGTGACTAGGAAGAACCACTTGCACTGTTGTCACGGTGACTAGGAAGAACCACTTGCACTGTTGTCACGGTGACCGCTGAAGACGGCGTGAAGCCTCCTTCTCTATATTCTACGCTGAAGACCAATTAAAGTTAACTCAGCCAGATACATGGTTGGCCAGCTGCTTGCACAACCAGAAGGACTAATTGTTATGACATCACTGTAACTAGGAGGCCAGGGGTGAACCACATCAACAGTGAAGATAGGGCCCAAGAGCTTGACAAAACTGTGCGTGTAATATGGTAAGTGCATGTGATTTTGTTTAGTAGTGTTTATGGACTAAGACATTTTCCTCTGTTAGAAAAAGGACACAAAATGCTAACACCAGGACACTGTATGGGAAACGTTTCGATCTTGTGGTCTTGATCAGTGACCAGGGTCCCAAAAACCAACACTTTTCCAATTAACTCTCCTAGTGTTTGCATTTTGTCTTTTCTCCAACAACCTGTCAGTATCACGTACCATCCTTACCAAGTTTTCTTCTATTGGTGCCCCTTTTCTTTGATGATAAGTCTGGCAACTTTCCACGTCATAAAGTGTGACTGTTCACTGGATGAACTACGCTTGTGTTAGTATTGCGAGTCCAACAAGTGCACTGTTGTTGTTGAGTTCTGGTGTTTGGATGACGTGAGGTCTCGCTAACATAGTTCACCACAAACACCTTATGCGGCACCTAAGTTATAATAACATGTTCATTTTTCCACTATAATCTACCTTGTCCATAATTACTATCGCATTTGTTTTGTCTGTTTCGTAAGTTGAAGTCTGGGATCTTTCCTCAATTTATGGTATAAATTAACAAAACTCTGAGGACAATTGTGTTGCAGAGGTCTGAGCTTTACGAGACAAAACAAATGCGATAGTAATTATGGACAAGGTAGATTATAGTTGAAAAAATTAACATTATATATGAACATATACATACATTATATATATATATATATATATATATATATATATATATATATATATATATATATATATATATATATATATATATATATATAATGTGTGTGTGTGTGTGTGTGTGTGTGTGTGTGTGAGTGAAATATTTTCTGAGCTCACTGACTGTGAAGGACTGTGTATCGTTCGATTCTTCAGGACTAGTGTGCTCTTCACCTGCTCCTAGGCTGAGGGACTGATTATTTCATCTTCCAATATTTGGTGTATATATATTTTTATTATGTCCATGTACTGTATTAATAAAGCCACTGGATGGCGAAACGTCTACAAGTAAAGATACCCAGATGATGCAATTGTGTCTAATTTATCATGTTACTAATGATTCCGCATTCCTTCTCAAAGCATTCGCAGCTGTAGATCCTTCAAGCAAGACCTAAATGAAGACTCTTTGTTCAGTTTTCTTATCATAAAGGGAGAAGTACATAGTTCATTTTTGTTGGTAGGCTTCTGACAAACCTTAAATTTTTGTTGGTAGGCTTCTGACAAACCTTAAATTTTTGTTGGTAGGCTTCTGACAAACCTTAAGTTTGAATTGTTGGTCTAAATTGACAAGTTGGAAGTCATGGGACGGAAAAACTTTTTGTTTATCTACGAGGGGTCAGATTCCTTTTCAAGTTTTCCAGGATAACAAACGTGTGGACGTGATTATGAGGACGTCGTCCACGTACCGCAAAAAATCTAACGATTATAATTATAACTTTAATTTTTAAAAGGATGGACAGGTAAGCCTCGTTCAGATTACCAAAAGCTCCAGCCGCGGGTCATGATAAGTCTAAGACCTGCGTCAGGAAACACTTGTCCTGTTTCCTGACGAAGCTTACCTAACCTAACCTACGGCAGACAGGTGATGGTTGAAGGGATGATGGTATAGAAGCGTCCTCCTCCTACTAGGATAAACATGCGTGTATTTTGCACATTCTCTATGACTTAATAAGGCTCTACATTGAGCGAAACGTTGTCCCAATTAACGTTTGTTCTTCAACGTGCCTTTTCTTCACTATTATCAGTAGTACGACATTTGGAGCCATTAAAAAAAGGCCAGTAAAACTGCTGAAACTCGACCCCTGAAAACACAAATCTGTAAGAACACTCACGCACGCCAAATTACGTTATCACTGGTAGTTACGGACAGTTACACACTACTTATACAATTGAGACTGCTGAATCACACACTATATTGAGGTTGTGCAAAGTTTCTGGTGTTGAATTGTTTGAGGTCCACCATTACCACTATTAGCACGTGTTCCACCATTACCACTGCTAACACGTGTTCCACCATTACCACTGCTAGCACATACACTCTCTCTCTGCCACACATAAACACATTCAAGAAACTCGCCCTACCAGCCTTAGAATAGAAATATCAGGGAAGACTCAATTCCAATGTACAGGATACCCAGATAATTTGACAGGGCAGAAAGGAACAGTTTGTCATACAATGACCACCAACAAAGGTAGTCTCAGAATAGTGTGGAAGTGGAATCAACTAGATGTAGAAGTGATTGAGAGGACGGTATACTCTAGGTGCGATAGTGCATATGAAGTAACAGGTAATACTGAACGATGAAGCTTCAGAGACTGGACCAGGAGCCAGGACTCGACTCCACCGCAAACATAAATTGGCGAGTTCAAATCAGTGAGAACACACATTGAAATACGCACATACCCTCCCTCCCTCATCCCAGACAGACACAGATGTTCACTCAAGCGCACATATACGCTAAGTACTGGAGAGGAGCAGCAGGAGACTGGTGGGGCGACACCCTCCCAATATGACTTTCCTTACACAGAACCAATATAGTGGAAGGATCTTGACCCAACCAAGTGGAGCTATCTTCCCTTTCCTTGGATTGAAAACAGATTACTTGGACCTCCCATTTCACAGGTACTGTATGATCCACACGTTCTTAGTGCTTCCCAATGTTGGCAATATATTAAACTGTAGAGAATCAGCAGGAATTAAAGGACAAGACTGATGAGGATGAGACAGGAGAGAGGGGGAGGTGAATTGCATATTCCTGAACTGTAAGAAGGCCTTCGACACAGTACCACAAAGAACACTGACACACATCCTCGAGAAGCAGATTGTAGTGACTGCCACAGTACAGGACGGCCCCGCATATACAGCACCCTTTTCTCGGTGTTCCACGTTTCCATTGGCTTCAAAGTGAGCCACTGTTCATTATGTTCCACTCGCCGGTGATTTTCGTCGGCGGGTGTAACAATGGCTCAGTTGAAAGCCAACGAAAACGTGGAACACCGAAAAGAGGGTTCGGTATATGCAGGGCCCTCCTGTACATGTATGAGTACGGCATACGTAGGAGGCAGAAGCCAGAGCCAGGCTGCGAGATGTGTTAACATGTGCCAGTGTATCTAGTGGCACTCACCAAGGTTCAGTTTTAAGTCCCATACTGTTTGAAACATGTGGACTCTTCAACGGGGTGCCTTCATGACTGTGTGTGACCTGTGATTCAAGGAATCGAAGGAACCCTTCCCTCATGATATTAAACCTGACTACAATTACCCAGGCGCTCTCTAGCCTTTCCGGATGAGGTGCTTCCCCATTAATATAATAAATACTAATGGAGATACAAAGGCGCCTCAGACAGGTGGGAGTAGTGAAGGAACATCAGACAGGTGGGAGTAGTGAAGGAACATCAGACAGGTGGGAGCAGTGAAGGAACATCAGACAGGTGAGAGCAGTGAAGGAACATCAGACAGGTGAGAGCAGTGAAGGAACATCAGACAGGTGGGAGCAGTGAAGGAACATCAGACAGGTGAGAGCAGTGAAGGAACATCAGACAGGTGGGAGCAGTGAAGGAACATCAGACAGGTGAGAGCAGTGAAGGAACATCAGACAGGTGAGAGCAGTGAAGGAACATCAGACAGGTGGGAGAGCAGTGAAGGAACATCAGACAGGTGGGAGCAGTGAAGGAACATCAGACAGGTGAGAGACAGTGAAGTGAACATCAGACAGAGCAGTGAAGGAACATCAGACAGGTGGGAGCAGTGAAGGAACATCAGACAGGTGAGAGCAGTGAAGGAACATCAGACAGATGGGAGCAGTGAAGGAACATCAGACAGGTGGGAGCAGTGAAGGAACATCAGACAGGTGAGAGCAGTGAAGGAACATCAGACAGGTGAGAGCAGTGAAGGAACATCAGACAGGTGAGAGCAGTGAAGGAACATCAGACAGGTGAGAGCAGTGAAGGAACATCAGACAGGTGAGAGCAGTGAAGGAACATCAGACAGGTGAGAGCAGTGAAGGAACATCAGACAGGTGGGAGCAGTGAAGGAACATCAGACAGGTGAGAGCAGTGAAGGAACATCAGACAGGTGAGAGCAGTGAAGGAACATCAGACAGGTGAGAGCAGTGAAGGAACATCAGACAGGTGAGAGCAGTGAAGGAACATCAGACAGGTGAGAGCAGTGAAGGAACATCAGACAGGTGGGAGCAGTGAAGGAACATCAGACAGGTGAGAGCAGTGAAGGAACATCAGACAGGTGAGAGCAGTGAAGGAACATCAGACAGGTGAGAGCAGTGAAGGAACATCAGACAGGTGAGAGCAGTGAAGGAACATCAGACAGGTGGGAGCAGTGAAGGAACATCAGACAGGTGAGAGCAGTGAAGGAACATCAGACAGGTGAGAGCAGTGAAGGAACATCAGACAGGTGGGAGCAGTGAAGGAACATCAGACAGGTGAGAGCAGTGAAGGAACATCAGACAGGTGAGAGCAGTGAAGGAACATCAGACAGGTGAGAGCAGTGAAGGAACATCAGACAGGTGAGAGCAGTGAAGGAACATCAGACAGGTGGGAGCAGTGAAGGAACATCAGACAGGTGGGAGCAGTGAAGGAACATCAGACAGGTGGGAGCAGTGAAGGAACATCAGACAGGTGAGAGCAGTGAAGGAACATCAGACAGGTGAGAGCAGTGAAGGAACATCAGACAGGTGGGAGCAGTGAAGGAACATCAGACAGGTGGGAGCAGTGAAGGAACATCAGACAGGTGAGAGCAGTGAAGGAACATCAGACAGGTGAGAGCAGTGAAGGAACATCAGACAGGTGAGAGCAGTGAAGGAACATCAGACAGGTGGGAGCAGTGAAGGAACATCAGACAGGTGGGAGCAGTGAAGGAACATCAGACAGGTGAGAGCAGTGAAGGAACATCAGACAGGTGGGAGCAGTGAAGGAACATCAGACAGGTGAGAGCAGTGAAGGAACATCAGACAGGTGAGAGCAGTGAAGGAACATCAGACAGGTGGGAGCAGTGAAGGAACATCAGACAGGTGAGAGCAGTGAAGGAACATCAGACAGGTGAGAGCAGTGAAGGAACATCAGACAGGTGGGAGCAGTGAAGGAACATCAGACAGGTGAGAGCAGTGAAGGAACATCAGACAGGTGAGAGCAGTGAAGGAACATCAGACAGGTGAGAGCAGTGAAGGAACATCAGACAGGTGGGAGCAGTGAAGGAACATCAGACAGGTGAGAGCAGTGAAGGAACATCAGACAGGTGAGAGCAGTGAAGGAACATCAGACAGGTGGGAGCAGTGAAGGAACATCAGACAGGTGAGAGCAGTGAAGGAACATCAGACAGGTGAGAGCAGTGAAGGAACATCAGACAGGTGGGAGCAGTGAAGGAACATCAGACAGGTGAGAGCAGTGAAGGAACATCAGACAGGTGAGAGCAGTGAAGGAACATCAGACAGGTGAGAGCAGTGAAGGAACATCAGACAGGTGAGAGCAGTGAAGGAACATCAGACAGGTGGGAGCAGTGAAGGAACATCAGACAGGTGGGAGCAATGAAGGAACATCAGACAGGTGGGAGCAGTGAAGGAACATCAGACAGGTGAGAGCAGTGAAGGAACATCAGACAGGTGAGAGCAGTGAAGGAACATCAGACAGGTGGGAGCAGTGAATGAACATCAGACAGGTGGGAGCAGTGAAGGAACATCAGACAGGTGAGAGCAGTGAAGGAACATCAGACAGGTGGGAGCAGTGAAGGAACATCAGACAGGTGAGAGCAGTGAAGGAACATCAGACAGGTGGGAGCAGTGAAGGAACATCAGACAGGTGAGAGCAGTGAAGGAACATCAGACAGGTGAGAGCAGTGAAGGAACATCAGACAGGTGAGAGCAGTGAAGGAACATCAGACAGGTGGGAGCAGTGAAGGAACATCAGACAGGTGGGAGCAGTGAAGGAACATCAGACAGGTGAAAGCAGTGAAGGAACATCAGACAGGTGGGAGCAGTGAAGGAACATCAGACAGGTGAGAGCAGTGAAGGAACATCAGACAGGTGAGAGCAGTGAAGGAACATCAGACAGGTGGGAGCAGTGAAGGAACATCAGACAGGTGAGAGCAGTGAAGGAACATCAGACAGGTGAGAGCAGTGAAGGAACATCAGACAGGTGGGAGCAGTGAAGGAACATCAGACAGGTGAGAGCAGTGAAGGAACATCAGACAGGTGAGAGCAGTGAAGGAACATCAGACAGGTGGGAGCAGTGAAGGAACATCAGACAGGTGAGAGCAGTGAAGGAACATCAGACAGGTGAGAGCAGTGAAGGAACATCAGACAGGTGGGAGCAGTGAAGGAACATCAGACAGGTGAGAGCAGTGAAGGAACATCAGACAGGTGAGAGCAGTGAAGGAACATCAGACAGGTGAGAGCAGTGAAGGAACATCAGACAGGTGAGAGCAGTGAAGGAACATCAGACAGGTGAGAGCAGTGAAGGAACATCAGACAGGTGAGAGCAGTGAAGGAACATCAGACAGGTGGGAGCAGTGAAGGAACATCAGACAGGTGGGAGCAATGAAGGAACATCAGACAGGTGGGAGCAGTGAAGGAACATCAGACAGGTGAGAGCAGTGAAGGAACATCAGACAGGTGAGAGCAGTGAAGGAACATCAGACAGGTGGGAGCAGTGAAGGAACATCAGACAGGTGGGAGCAGTGAAGGAACATCAGACAGGTGAGAGCAGTGAAGGAACATCAGACAGGTGGGAGCAGTGAAGGAACATCAGACAGGTGAGAGCAGTGAAGGAACATCAGACAGGTGGGAGCAGTGAAGGAACATCAGACAGGTGAGAGCAGTGAAGGAACATCAGACAGGTGAGAGCAGTGAAGGAACATCAGACAGGTGAGAGCAGTGAAGGAACATCAGACAGGTGGGAGCAGTGAAGGAACATCAGACAGGTGGGAGCAGTGAAGGAACATCAGACAGGTGAGAGCAGTGAAGGAACATCAGACAGGTGGGAGCAGTGAAGGAACATCAGACAGGTGAGAGCAGTGAAGGAACATCAGACAGGTGAGAGCAGTGAAGAAACATCAGACAGGTGGGAGCAGTGAAGGAACATCAGACAGGTGAGAGCAGTGAAGGAACTTCAGACAGGTGGGAGCAGTGAAGGAACATCAGACAGGTGAGAGCAGTGAAGGAACATCAGACAGGTGAGAGCAGTGAAGGAACATCAGACAGGTGAGAGCAGTGAAGGAACATCAGACAGGTGGGAGCAGTGAAGGAACATCAGACAGGTGGGAGCAGTGAAGGAACATCAGACAGGTGAGAGCAGTGAAGGAACATCAGACAGGTGGGAGCAGTGAAGGAACATCAGACAGGTGAGAGCAGTGAAGGAACATCAGACAGGTGAGAGCAGTGAAGGAACATCAGACAGGTGGGAGCAGTGAAGGAACATCAGACAGGTGGGAGCAGTGAAGGAACATCAGACAGGTGAGAGCAGTGAAGGAACATCAGACAGGTGGGAGCAGTGAAGGAACATCAGACAGGTGAGAGCAGTGAAGGAACATCAGACAGGTGAGAGCAGTGAAGGAACATCAGACAGGTGAGAGCAGTGAAGGAACATCAGACAGGTGAGAGCAGTGAAGGAACATCAGACAGGTGAGAGCAGTGAAGGAACATCAGACAGGTGGGAGCAGTGAAGGAACATCAGACAGGTGAGAGCAGTGAAGGAACATCAGACAGGTGAGAGCAGTGAAGGAACATCAGACAGGTGGGAGCAGTGAAGGAACATCAGACAGGTGAGAGCAGTGAAGGAACATCAGACAGGTGAGAGCAGTGAAGGAACATCAGACAGGTGGGAGCAGTGAAGGAACATCAGACAGGTGGGAGCAGTGAAGGAACATCAGACAGGTGAGAGCAGTGAAGGAACATCAGACAGGTGGGAGCAGTGAAGGAACATCAGACAGGTGGGAGCAGTGAAGGAACATCAGACAGGTGAGAGCAGTGAAGGAACATCAGACAGGTGAGAGCAGTGAAGGAACATCAGACAGGTGAGAGCAGTGAAGGAACATCAGACAGGTGGGAGCAGTGAATGAACATCAGACAGGTGAGAGCAGTGAAGGAACATCAGACAGGTGGGAGCAGTGAAGGAACATCAGACAGGTGGGAGCAGTGAAGGAACATCAGACAGGTGAGAGCAGTGAAGGAACATCAGACAGGTGAGAGCAGTGAAGGAACATCAGACAGGTGAGAGCAGTGAAGGAGTGGACAGGTACAGGTCAAGATACACAGGTGTCTCAGACTATACATGGAGCCTTGTCATAACACTAAAGCCAACTCACGTCCCTCCAGTGAAAATAAAGAGCCGGGTCCAAGAGCAGCAGCTCAAACTCAAGAAAACTCAAACAGGTAATTAAAAAAAAATATGTAATTTCACGTGTCCATGGCAGTAACTACCCAGAGAGAGAGAGAGAGAGAGAGAGAGAGAGAGAGAGAGAGAGAGAGAGAGAGAGAGAGAGAGAGAGAGAGAGAGAGAGAGAGAGAGAGAGAGAGAGAGAGAAACAGAGAGAGAGAAACAGAGAGAGAGACAAACAGAGAGAGAGACAAACAGAGAGAGAGAGAGAAACTGGAGCAGAGGGACTGTAAATACTTCTTGCCTAAAAAAACAGAAGTTAAGATTCCATACCAGGTAACGGAACCATTATCTCAGCAGTATTTCTGTGTAGAAAGTGAAGCAGCAGTGGTGGTGGTGGTGGTAAGGCGAGGAGGGAACACGAAACTTTTGGAAAGTGATGCATGTGTCATGATTATCACCAGTGTCTGGGATACACACACACAGACACACACACACACAGTGGGCACCTGTGACAAGCGGGGTCCCACAGGGGTCGGTCCTAGGACCAGTGCTATTTTTGGTATATGTGAATGACATGATGGAAGGGATAGACTCGGAAGTGTACCTGTTCGCAGATGATGTGAAGTTAATGAGAAGAATTAAATCAGATGAGGACCATGCAGGACTTCAAAGAGACCTGGACAGCCTGGACACCTGGTCCAGCAACTGGCTTCTCGAATTTAACCCCGCCAAATGCAAAGTCATGAAGATCGGGGAAGGGTAAAGAAGACCGCAGACGGAGTATAGGCCAAGTGGCCGAAGACTGCAAACCTCGTTCAAGGAAAAAGATCTTGGGGTGAGTATAACACCAAGCATGTCTCCGGAAGCACACATCAACCAGATAACTGCTGCAGCATATGGGCGCCTGGCAAACCTGAGAACAGCGTTCCGATACCTTAGTAAGGAATCGTTCAAGGGCTGAGTGTACACCGTGTACGTCAGGCCCATACTGGAGTATGCAGCAACAGTTTGGAACCCACACCTGGTCAAGCACGTCAAGAAATTAGAGAAAGTACAAAGGTTTGCAACAAAGCTAGTTCCGGAGCTCAGGGGAATGTCCTACGAAGAAAGGTTGAGGGAAATCGGACTGACGACACTGGAGGACAGGAGGGTTAGGGGAGACATGATAACATACAAAATACTGGGTGGAATAGACAAGGCGGACAGAGACAGGATGTTCCAGAGAGGGGACACAGAAACAAGGGGTCACAATTGGAAGTTGAAGACCCAGATGAGTCACAGGGATGTTAGGAAGTATTTCTTCAGTCATAGAGTAGTCAGGAAGTGGAATAGCCTAGCAAGTGAGGTAGTGGAGGCAGGAACCATACACAGCTTTCAGACGAGGTATGATAAAGCTCATGGAGCAGGGAGAGAGAGGACCTAGTAGCACTCAGTGAAGAGGCGGGGCCAGGAGCGGAGTCTCGACCCCTGCAACCACAATTAGGTGAGTACACACACACACACACACACACACACACACACACACACACACACAAACACACACACATACACCCACACCCACAAACACCCACATACACACACACACACACACACACCCACACACACCTACACACCCACACACACACACACACAACACACATACACACCACACACACACCCACACCCACACACACACACACACACACCCACACACCCACACCCACACCCACACCCACACACCCACACCCACACCCACACACCCACACCCACACCCACACCCACACCCACACCCCCACACACACACACACACACACACACACACACACACACACACACACACACTGGGAAAGTTGACAGTCGGGTTACACACCACTCACAACAATAACACTAGACGCTGTCAGCCACAAAGAGTTTTTTGCCTGACTGCTACACGTACCACACCTGTCATAACAACCTCAGTACATTTTTTATTCCACTTAGGAGACACAGGTTTTTAAAAGGTAAATCGTACGGGATCGGAAAATAAAATACAGAATGGATCTTAATAATATGGCGTCAAAAGTCCCTCGTCAGCAGATGATATTCCATTTGCTTGAAGAGGGTTTTTGACTGAGTCCGAAATATGCAGATACTCTGCACTTTGGTTTATATTCCGTTTATGTGGGATTTACGTTTTCAGTGATAAGTGTTTGTGAGATATTAATACAAGATAGCACTTGTTTAACAAGACAGGGAGACGAGTTATAATGGGGAGGTGGGGGACTACCCACCACTGTCACCTCAGATAACCACCCATGAGATAATGAGGTTAGTGACGGGATCCATGCCGTTGCACCCTTCACAAGCGCCACCTGTTGTAATCTCTATCACAAATAAAAAAAAGGTCGTGACGGAGGTTGGGCAAGATATAGACGAATAAATCTCGTGTAAATACAGTCTGTCTCTATGTTAGACAGAGTAACGGATGAGAGGTCTGCTTCTCACTATCCAACACTGATCACACAACGTGTCTGTGTATATGATAGTCCAGCCTCACAGATGCTAATGCTAATTTCCATCGAATAATAACTTCAGCTCTGCTGGAACCAAATATTTAAAGCTGCCGTAGCTAATGAACCTACAGTGGAATGTATATTGAACCTATAGTGGAATGTATATTGAACCTATAGTGGAATGTATATTGAACCTATAGTGGAATGTATATTGAACCTATAGTGGAACGTATATTGAACCTATAGTGGAATATATTGAACCTATAGTGGAATGTATATTGAACCCATAGTGGAATGTATACTGAACTTAGTGGCATGTATGACGTTATCCGCATCAATTTACAAACGACTGTTTCCCAGTGGTATAACACAACACTGGTCGTTACCATGTTAATGCCAGGCCAACTCTTACCTTATTAATTAAATTTACTTACTTTCACTTTCACACACACACACATACATTCACCTGATATGTATTTATATCTCTATATCTGTCTGGCATTCTCATATACCACCACCAGGTTTACACATAATTACCCAGACCAGAGACAAGTATACTATCTCAGGCTATACTCTGACACATACATAAGGACATCTCTCTCGGATTACAATGTGGCACATACAAACGCAAGAACATCTCTCTGACACATAAAAAGACAGGAAATATCTCTGTGGCACATATAAACACAAGAACGTCTCTCTCAGTCTATACTGTGGCACACAAAACACAAGAGCAACATTATACGGTAGTTAGTATAAATTTATTGCATTAAGAAACTAGTTTAGAAGTGATTTTCGATTTTTACACCGCACGAGTAATATAGTGGTGGAGCCACCCATGCGTGAAGGTACCTACATGGGTGGGAGACGAGGGTGAAGGTTCCTACATGGGTGGGAGATGGGGAGTGAAGGTACCTACATGGGTGGGAGACAAGGGTGAAGGTACCTACATGGGTGGGAGATAGGGAGTGAAGGTACCTACATGGGTGGGAACGAGGGTGAAGGTTCCTACATGGGTGGGAGATGGGGAGTGAAGGTACCTACATGGGTGGGAGACGAGGGTGAAGGTACCTACATGGGTGGGAGACGGGGAATGAAGGTACCTACATGGGTGAGAGACAAGGGTGAAAGTTCCTACATGGGTTGGAGACTGGGGGTGACGGTACCTATATGGGGTGGGAGACAGGGGGTGAAGGTATCTACATGGGGTGGGAGGCAGGGGTGAAGATGACTACATGGGTGGGAGACGGGGGTGAAGGTATCTACATGGGTGGAGACGGGGGTGAAGGTACCTACATGGGTGAGAGACAAGGGGTGAAGGCATCTCCATGGGGTGGGAGACAGGGGTGAAGGTGCCTACATGGGTGGAGACGGGGGTGAAGGTACCTACATGGTGGGAGAAGGGGGTGAAGGTACCTGCATGGGATGGGAGACGGGGTGAAGATGCCCACATGGGGTGGGAGACAGGGGTGACGGTATCTATATGGGTGGAGACGGGGGTGAAGGGACCTACATGGGTGGGAGAAGGGGTGAAGGTACCTACATGGGGTGGGAGACGGGGGTGAAGGTACCTACATGGGTGGAGACGGGGGTGAAGGTACCTACATGGGTGGGGACGGGGGTGAAGGTACCTGCATGTGGTGAGAGACGGGGTGAAGGTACCTACATGTGGTGGGAGACGAGGGTGAAGGTTCCTACATGGGTGGGAGACGGGGGGTGACGGTACCTATATGGGGTGGGAGACAGGGGGTGAAAGTATCTACATGGGGTGGGAGACAGGGGTGAAGATGCCTACATGGGTGGGAGACGGGGGTGAAGGTATCTACATGGGGTGGGAGACAGGGGTGAAGGTGCCTACATGGGTGGAGACGGGGGTGAAGGTACCTACATGGGGTGGGAGACGGGTTGAAGGTGCCCACATGGGGTGGGAGACAGGGGTGAAGGTATCTACATGGGTGGAGACTGGGTGAAGGTACCTACATGGGTGGGAGAAGGGGGTGAAGGTGCCTACATGGGGTGGGAGACGGGAGTGAAGGTACCCACATGGGTGGAGACGGGGGTGAAGGTACCTACATGGGTGGAGACGGGGGTGAAGGTACCTACAAGTGGTGGGAGACGGGGGTGAAGGTACCTACATGTGGTGGGAGACGGGGGGTGAAGGTACCTACATGGGGTGGGAGACAGGGGGTGAAGGTACCCACAGAAGGTACGAGAGGTGAGGTGAAGGTACCTACAGGAGGCACGAGAGGTGAGGTGAAGGTACCTACAGGAGGTACGAGAGGTGAGGTGAAGGTACCTACAGGAGGTTCGAGAGGTGAGGTGAAGGTACCTACAGGAGGTACGAGAGGTGAGGTGAAGGTACCTACAGGAGGTACGAGAGGTGAGGTGAAGGTACCTACAGGAGGTACGAGAGGTGAGGTGAAGGTACCTACAGGAGGTACGAGAGGTGAGGTGAAGGTACCTACAGGAGGTACGAGAGGTGAGGTGAAGGTACCTACAGGAGGTGCAAGAGGTGAGGTGAAGGTACCTACAGGAGGTGCAAGAAGTGAGGTGAAGGTACCTACAGGAGGTACGAGAGGTGAGGTGAAGGTACCTACAGGAGGTACGAGAGGTGAGGTGAAGGTACCTACAGGAGGTACGAGAGGTGAGGTGAAGGTACCTACAGGAGGTACGAGAGGTGAGGTGAAGGTACCTACAGGAGGTACGAGAGGTGAGGTGAAGGTACCTACAGGAGGTACGAGAGGTGAGGTGAAGGTACCTACAGGAGGTACGAGAGGTGAGGTGAAGGTACCTACAGGAGGTACGAGAGGTGAGGTGAAGGTACCTACAGGAGGTACGAGAGGTGAGGTGAAGGTACCTACAGGAGGTGCAAGAGGTGAGGTGAAGGTACCTACAGGAGGTGCAAGAAGTGAGGTGAAGGTACCTACAGGAGGTACGAGAGGTGAGGTGAAGGTACCTACAGGAGGTACGAGAGGTGAGGTGAAGGTACCTACAGGAGGTACGAGAGGTGAGGTGAAGGTACCTACAGGAGGTACGAGAGGTGAGGTGAAGGTACCTACAGGAGGTACGAGAGGTGAGGTGAAGGTACCTACAGGAGGTACGAGAGGTGAGGTGAAGGTACCTACAGGAGGTACGAGAGGTGAGGTGAAGGTACCTACAGGAGGTACGAGAGGTGAGGTGAAGGTACCTACAGGAGGTACGAGAGGTGAGGTGAAGGTACCTACAGGAGGTGCGAGAGGTGAGATTAAACGAAGTGAAAGATGCGGGGGGTGGGGAGGGGGAGAAGGTATCAGCAGACAGAGGGGATTAAGGGTTGGGGAGAGGTGGAGCTCATCATCCATTCTTCATTCATCATTATTTCATCAAAAAAGTATCTGACGTAGACAAAGAATGGTCTGAAAAACTACTCTTTTCTGGAAGCGTGACAAAGACAAAGGTGTATTTACAAAGGTATATTTACAAAGGTTTCAGACATTCACTATATCTCAAAATAAAGAGATTTTTCCTCTGGCCTTCATGATCTGGTAAAAAAAAAAGATTGCCTGAAAAGCAGAGGCAAAGCGATTCAGACCACAGACCGACACAGGAGAGTCAAACACGTGCTGTGGACACTGCATAAAAGGAAGCGCTGAGTTCAGCTGAGAACGTTACATGTGTGAGGACACAGCGGAAGACACACATCAAGTAAACTAAGTATAGGCAAACAGTATTCTCACAGCCTAAAACCTTAGAAATAATAATAATAATGTCTATTTCTACAAGTACATGTACAAGGTATACAGGCCTAGCTGACATCAATGACATACTATCATGCAGAGCATTTCGGGCAAATTAGGTCAGTTTTGTCTCAGAATGCGACCCACACAAGTCGACTAACACCCAGGTACCCATTATTACTGATGGGTGAACAAAGACGACCGGTGTAAGGAAACACGCCCAATGTTTCTACCCTCGCCGGGAATCGAACCGGGACGCCTCACCGTGTGAAACAAGAGCTTTCACCACCAGGCCACGGGGCATTGTAATTCAAGAGTGTTGGCGCTGTGCATGGGAGGGTCGCAGACACAGACCGACGGGTACAAGAAATGAAAGATGTCAATTCGACCATTCCAAGAAATACCGTAAACCTCCTAAGACATATGTAAATACTTCCATCCAAGAATATCACAGTTAAATAAGTAAGACACAATGTTATGATACAATTTGTCCTGCATTTCGCAGCGCGGGAACGAGACGAGTAAGACCTGTGATCGGCCAGCGCAGCGCGGGAACGAGACGAGTAAGACCTGTGATCGGCCAGCGCAGCGCGGGAACGAGACGAGTAAGACCTGTGATCGGCCAGCGCGGCGCGGGAACGAGGCGAGTAAGACCTGTGATCGGCCAGCGCAGCGCGGGAACGAGGCGAGTAAGACCTGTGATCGGCCAGCGCGGCGCGGGAACGAGGTGAGTAAGACCTGTGATCGGCCAGCGCAGCGTGGGAACGAGACGAGTAAGACCTGTGATCGGCCAGCGCAGCGCGGGAACGAGACGAGTAAGACCTGTGATCGGCCAGCGCAGCGCGGGAACGAGACGAGTAAGACCTGTGATCGCCCAGCGCAGCGTGGGAATGAGACGAGTAAGACCTGTGATCGGCCAGCGCGGCGCGGGAACGAGATGAGTAAGACCTGTGATCGGCCAGCGCGGCGCGGGAACGAGACGAGTAAGACCTGTGATCGGCCAGCGCAGCGCGGGGACGAGACGAGTAAGACCTGTGATCGGCCAGCGCAGCGCAGGGACGAGACGAGTAAGACCTGTGATCGGCCAGTGCAGCGCGGGAACGAGGCGAGTAAGACCTGTGATCGGCCAGCGCAGCGCGGGAACGAGGCGAGTAAGACCTGTGATCGGCCAGCGCAGCGCGGGAACGAGGCGAGTAAGACCTGTGATCGGCCAGCGCAGCGCGGGAACGAGACGAGTAAGACCTGTGATCGGCCAGCGCAGCGCGGGCACGAGACAAGTAAGACCTGTGATCGGCCAGCGCAGCACGGGGACGAGACGAGTAAGACTTGTCATCGGCCAGCCCAGCACGGGGACGAGACGAGTAAGACCTGTGATCGGCCAGCGCGGGAACGAGGCGAGTAAGACCTGTGATCGGCCAGCGCAGCGTGGGAACGAGGCGAGTAAGACCTGTGATCGGCCAGCGCGGCGCGGGAACGAGGCGAGTAAGACCTGTGATCGGCCAGCGCAGCACGGGAACGAGGCGAGTAAGACCTGTGATCGGCCAGTGCAGCGCGGGAACGAGGCGAGTAAGACCTGTTGATGGGACAGCGCAGCGCGGGGACGAGATGAGTACGACCTGTGATCGGCCAGCGCAGCGCGGGGACGAGACGAGTAAGACCTGTGATCGGCCAGCGCAGCGCGGGGACGAGACGAGTAAGACCTGTGATCGGCCAGCGCAGCGCGGGAACGAGGAGAGTAAGACTTGTGATCGGCCAGCGCAGCGCGGGAACGAGGCGAGTAAGACCTGTTGATGGGCCAGCGCAGCGCGGGAACGAGGCGAGTAAGACCTGTTGATGGGCCAGCGCAGCGCGGGAACGAGACGAGTAAGACCTGTTGATGGGCCAGCGCAGCGCGGGAACGAGGCGAGTAAGACCTGTTGATGGGCCAGCGCAGCGCGGGAACGAGGCGAGTAAGACCTGTTGATGGGCCAGCGCAGCGCGGGAACGAGGCGAGTAAGACCTGTGATCGGCCATCTACAAGGAACAATTACACCGACAGCAGTGATTTTTTTTCCTGTCAGGAAGAGAAAAAAAAAGAATGGCAAGAAATGATAAGAATTCACTATGACCTTGGAGTCATACTGGACTGGAAACAAAAGCAGTGGCTGACTGAGAGTACTATCATTATGGGGAGCGCTAAACCCGTATGGATTATACAGTGCCTGTAGGGGGGGGAGAGAAGATCTTAGATATTCAAGCTCAATGCAAGGAACCGGAGCACAGATCCAATTCCTTAGATGAAGAGCCTCTCACCAGCGTCAAGGAACCTCCCTTGAGAGGATGGAGGGGGGTCTGGAACCGACTCAGAGCCACAGATATTAATTAAACACCAGAAAAAAAAGCTTCCAGAACAACAACGAATAACAAAACATTATTTATATTTGCAAACATACAAGGTCTTAAAAATAGTAACAACAAAATACCGTTTATTAGTGGATCCCTCAACGAATCAAATGCACTGTTTGTGGCTTTCACAGAGACGCATGTAAAAGATTATTTTGGCAATGAAATCAGGATCCGTGGATCCAGTCTGCTCAGATCCGACAGGAAACACAAACAACGGGGGTGGGGGGTGGGGGGTGGGGGTGGGGGGTGAGGGGGGGTCTGTACGTCAAAGAGCCGCTCATCTGCACCGATTTACTCAACACTATAAAAGATGTAGTTCAAGTTTTAGCAGTAAAAAAAAAAAAGTTTAAATCATAAATAAGTTATTGAACTTGTCTATATAAGCCACCAAACACACCTTCCCAGCAGCTCAAACACCAATTATTGAAAATTGAATATTGTCCAGAAAATCTTTCAAATCCGGAACTAAATATTTAATTTTGTTACCTTGGAGTTTAAATTTACGACATCTAAAATTGAATTACGATGCCCATCCATTCCAATATCCGGAATGAAGGATAAGCTGAATGGCACTAGATGTAAGCTCCAGCCGTGTACTCACTTGATTTTTGGTACCAGTATCGTCGCCAACCTTTAGATCTTCTCAAGTTCCTTTTTATATGCTTTATAAGGCGCCGAGTACTCGAGGACGTAGCAATACGTTCACACAGATTCTTTCCTAAGGCTCCTAACGGGAATTCTGAAGTTTGCTAGTATTGCATATGATAATGAAATTATAAGATAGATATGGGAGCCTGGTCTAGGACCGGACCGCTGGGGCGGTGACCTCCGGAAGAGACTCTATGCTAACTCGAGATGATATGCTTTTTGTAATGCGTATTTCCACATCCTTCTTGCACGTTGCCTGCATTATCTCTCCTCCCATGTTGTAGTCCATGTCCGGTCTTCCAACCTGACGTAGTGTTATTACTTTAACAGAAGTCAAGTAGCAACGTTTCAGACCATGTTTGCAACCTGGTTATGTTACTTAAAGAGTTTTCCGTGTCCTCTTCGGTAGGTAATTTCCATATATCAGGAACGAGAGAGGAGAGAGAAAAAGTTTCTCTTCTTACACAATACTCAACAACCTGAGGTGAGATATCGTGAGATAACGAGCACAGAGAATATTGCAAAACATTGTGTTGGGAAGTTTTGTTCAATACTAGGATGCAACCAGTGACTGACCCACTCCACTACCCTCCTGTGATTTACTTCTGATTTACCCAATACTCACCATCCAAATGTAACCACACATTGTGACAGCACCCTCACCACACTGTGTAGCACCATCACCACACACTGTGACAGCACCCTCTCCACACTGTGCAGCATCATCCACCACACAGTGACAGCACCCCCTCCATACTGTGCAGCATCATCACCACACACTGTGACAGCAACCTCACCACACTGTGCAGCACCATCACCTCACACTGTGACAGCACCATCACACACTGTGCAGCACCATCACACACTGTGACAGCAACATCACACACTGTGACAGCACCATCACACACTGTGACAGCAACCTCACCACACTGTGCAGCACCATCACCACACTGCAGCAGCATCACCACACCCTGTGACAGCACCCTCTCCACACTGTGCAGCACCATCACCTCACACTGTGATAGCACCATCACACACTGTGACAGCACCATCACACACTGTGCAGCACCATCACCTCACACTGTGACAGCACCATCACACACTGTGCAGCACCATCACCTCACACTGTGACAGCACCATCACACACTGTGCAGCACCATCACACACTGTGACAGCAACATCACACACTGTGACAGCACCATCACACACTCTGACAGCACCATCACACACTGTGACAGCAACCTCACCACACTGTGCAGCACCATCACCACACTGCAGCATCATCACCACACCCTGTGACAGCACCCTCTCCACACTGTGCAGCACCATCACCTCACACTGTGACAGCACCATCACACACTGTGACAGCACCATCACACACTGTGCAGCACCATCACCTCACACTGTGACAGCACCATCACACACTGTGACAGCACCATCACACACTGTGCAGCATCATCACCTCACTGTGACAGCACCATCACACACTCTGACAGCACCATCACACACTGTGACAGCAACCTCACCACACTGTGCAGCATCATCACCACACACTGTGACAGCACCATCACACACTGTGACAGCACCATCACACACTGTGCAGCATCATCACCTCACTGTGACAGCACCATCACACACTCTGACAGCACCATCACCACACACACTCCGTCAACCTTTGCTTTTAACAGATCAAAGAACGACATAACTTGCAAATATATACTCAAATACGCCACTATCAGTAACTATACGAGTAGGTGTGGGTTACCCAGCATGGGTCAGTATTCTCATGTTAGCTCTTCTAGAGTGAAGGTATAGACATTCGTATATCTAACAACTCTGGAGCTACACTCCATAAGATATACCTTACCTTTGATATACCTTTGAAGAATTTCGGGAGTATATCTACTCTCTGAGCCCGGCCATGGGCCAGGCTCGTATGAATGAGGAGTGAATTATCATACTGATGAAGACACACTTGAAGCAGCATATCTTTATGACACACAATTCACTGTGGAGAGCTTTATAAAGC
The DNA here is from genome assembly GCF_038502225.1 of Cherax quadricarinatus. Taxonomy (NCBI): domain Eukaryota; kingdom Metazoa; phylum Arthropoda; class Malacostraca; order Decapoda; family Parastacidae; genus Cherax; species Cherax quadricarinatus. Next base: position 13,900,468 of record NC_091309.1, read on the forward strand.
GCTCTTAAATAAATGTTTCGTCTACAAATCTACGCCAAGCGTCCTTGTATAATACTTGTCGACAATACCTGTCACCACTTAATAAACGCACAGCTACCGTCTACAACATTGGTATGGAGTACACAATAAACAAAACGCTTTAACGGCTAAAAAAAATGATTAATATATGTTGTAAAAGTACAAATAACATTGCTGACTTTTCCTGATGGAGGATGTCAACACCACAACACTGAGAGGTTACTCACCCACAGGAGTCGCTTCTCCCTCTGTCAGTCGTATCACAATTTCACTCTGGCCATTTAGCACGAATCTTGGCGGGGTGTTGGCTGCCACCGGCGGCAGCAGCGGCCCCGCCAGCGCCGCCAGCAGCAGCAGCAGAGTCGCCAGCCACGCCTCCTGCAGAAGCGACCACTGGCGTCTGAAGGCGAGGGTGTGGCGGGTTCTGACCCGCCGGTGCGGTATAACGTGCTCAGTGATGGAGCCTGTGCCTCGCTTTTCTGATATATGAGTATCTTCATTTTTGATAAAGTGCTCGTAGGGTTGTGAAGTAGCGTAGCAAGGTACTCTTAAGTAGTTCACTTCTCGCACTGGTGATGCAGAGAGCATCCTTATTGCACTAGGTCTGTGGTAGCTCCAGTCTCTACTTTCCTCAACACATTCTTCACCCATGTCTTCACTTATCACGGAGTCTGGTATCGCATGGAGGATGTGCCTTACACCGTCCTCGACTCCACACGACGCATCTGCACATCCTTGCCGACGTACACAACAATGTCGTCCTCGAGCGAACATCTTGCCAACCAACACTTTCTTCGTAGTCTTAAGAAAGAACGTATCTCATTGAGAGGATGATAACTGCACATCGCGACATTGTGGGCGCAGTGTGCAAGATACAGATCTGACTAATGTCACGTGGAGTGACAGCATGACGTGCCCTCACTCTCCCCACCTCTACTCTCACTCACTTTCTCTCCCACGCATCACTGACGGCCATCATCCCGCAGAGACAAGTGCTCGCAACATAACAATCTAGACAGAGAAACTGGCGCCTTCACTACATATAAACACACCCTTTCTTCAGTGCGTGCACCACCTTCTTCCTTAAGTTCCCCAGATGAGCGGGAATGTCAGGTGCAGGCCCGGATGTTGGTGCCCGGGGTCGTGACACGCTTCCAGCAATACTCGAGATGTTCTTCTGGTTTCCAGGCCTTGACCAGATTCCTTCAGGGAGTCCCAGGCAGGTCACGCGGCCGCCCAGGCACAAAGGGCTTTGGAATGAAACAATTGTGCCTTACTGACTGTGCCGTCTCAGGGCCGCCCACAGTGCCTGCCACGAGTGCCAGCTGCTCCAACTACTGCGCCTGATTCACACCTGAAGAGAAGACAAAAACAAAGTTGTTATTCTGAAGGAGGAAGGTGAGGGAGGCCGGGACTGATGGCTTACATGTGTAGTGAGCTGCCACTCATACATTAGTCAATACCAAGCACAGTACATTAGCAAACACAACACATAACACACATTCCAAATATACCACATGAAAACTAAAAGTTCTTAAATGCTCTTTCAAAAAAATAACTAAATACTGGCGAGGTCTCTGAGATGTACACCATACACCTCTCGTCTTGTCTTGTGACTCATTATGTGTCTCACTGCTTACACTTCAGTCATTATCCTCATATATTTTCATTATTTTAAACTATACTTTTAAATTAATGTATGTACACACACATCGCTATGTACACATACATCGCTTGTGCTCTATAGGCTGGAATACTGCTGTACACTAACGGCCCCCTTCAAGGCTGGCGATATTGGAGTGTACAAAGAACTTTTACGGCACATATAAGTGCGATAAGGCACCTAAACTATTGGGAACGGTTGAATGTTCTTGATCTGTATTCCCTCGAACGCAGGCGAGAGAGATACATGATAATATACACTTGGAAGGTCATGGAGGAATTGGTACCAAACTTGCACACGAAAATCACTCCATTTGAAAGCAAAAGACTCTGCAGGAGATGCAACATTCCCACTGAGAGACAACACAATAAGTGTCCGGGGCCCAAGACTATTCAGTTGCCCGCTGTATAGCCCTTGTGGCTTAGCGCTTCTTTTTGATTATAATAATAATATTCAGTTGCCTCCAAGCATACATGCGGGGGATTACCAATAGACCCCTGGCTGTCTTCAAGGAGCTGGACAGGCCCCTAAAGTCAGTACCTGACCAACCGGGCTGTGGTTCGTACGTCAACTTGCGTACGGCCAGCAGTAACAGCCTGGTTGATCAGACCCTGATCCACCATGAGGCCTGGTCTCAGACCGGGCCACGGGGGCGTTGACCCCCGAAACCCTCTCCAGGTAAACTCCAGGTAAACACACACACACACACACACACACATATATATATATATATATATATATATATATATATATATATATATATATATATATACTATATATATATTTATTATTATCACACTGGCCGATTCCCACCAAGGCAGGGTGGCCCGAAAAAGAAAAACTTTCACCATCATTCACTCCATCACTGTCTTGCCAGAAGAGTGCTTTACACTACAGTTTTTAAACTGCAACATTAACACCCCTCCTTCAGAGTGCAGGCACTGTACTTCCCATATATATATATATATATATATATATATATATATATATATATATATATATATATATATATATATAATCACATGCATATCAGGAGCCATGTAGTAATGAGAGACATAGCAGAGCCTTGTCACGGGAGTAACCGGGTCCAACACATGTCATGACCACCTAGGGGAAAAATTGATTAGGAAATATTCCATGATAACAGTGAGTGTTCCTTCGTCAAACACTGACTCGTCAAGCTGAACCAACATCAGGAAAAATATGACACGGTATACACACATGATAAAATTAACAGAGAATATAAATACTGTAATATATGCTTCAAGAATACTGGAAATATATATATATATATATATATATATATATATATATATATATATATATATATATATATATATAATTTTGTGTACATACAGCTACATACCTACTTTCATGTTGTATAAGTCTTAATATGATGTACACACACACACGTTTACCTGAACCATAAGTCATGCCCAAAGCATAAAGACATAATAATAAAAATAATAATAATAATAATAATAATAATAATAATAATAATAATAATAAGAAGAAGAAGAAGAAGAAGAAGAATTATTATTATTATTATTATTATTATTATTATTATTATCAAGGGGAAGCGCTAAACCCGGAGGATTATACAGCGCCTGGGGAAGGGGGGGATGTGGAAGGCATTCAGGCTTAATTCGGGGAACTGGAGCACAGATCCAATTTCCTAAATCAAGAGCCCCTCGCCAACATCAAGGAACCTTCCTTGAGGGGAGAAGAAGAAGAAGATGGGAAAGCTTTCTTGGGATTAATATTATCCTACATATATTTAATTAAGTGAAGCTGATGAGGAATATTTGTTGATGAGAGCAACGGTGAGAACAAGTGAAGTACACAAGCAGCCCTGCAGACTACATGTTGGTAAACAAACTTGCCAGGTAGAGTGCCTGACGGCTACAACGAGAGTACTGTCAAAAAACCACTGGCAATGTTCAAAATATATAGACTGAACTCACAAAAGAAGATAGAATATGGCGACTATAAGCTTTACTCTTGCGACTACCACAAGCTTATGATGCTCACATTCTTCATGGTAGGTGCCTTGATGCTGCCGAAGGGCTCTTGATTCGACAAACTGGAGCTACTCTCCACCTCAGATGAAACCTGATTACCTCCCATTTCACAGATGATGTATGGCTTACGAGTTAGAACACTCCAGTGAATATAATAATATTTCTGTAATTACAAAATAATAATTACACTCACACAGATGAGACAAAGAGTAACAATGACGGTGGAGTATGTGGGCATGAATAACACATGGGGTCCCTCAAGGATCAGTACTAAGGGCCACTGCTGCTCCTAATATACTTAAATATTTACCCACAAGTGGTCAATTAATACCTGTACCGCTTTGTTGATGACGCATAACTGATGATAAATATAAAAAAAATTAATCAGGAACAAACTAAAGGAAAAGTGGAACAAGTAGCTACCGGAAGTGAACCCAAACAAATATAAGATATGACAATTGGTAAGGTAAAATAATGAAACATAAAAGGAAGTAGAGACTATAAAGTTATTTTATACAAACTTTGATAATACTTCCTTTAGCACTGGTCACAGTCCTTCCATCACTGTGTTCTCTACTCCACCCTTGCTACTACATGATCCAGCACCCCTCAAGGGAGGTTCCTTGACGCTGGTGAGGGGCTCTTGATCTAGGGAATTGGATCTGTGATCCGGTTCTCTGAATTGAGCCTGAATACCTTCCACCCCCCATATGCACTGTATAATCCTACGGGTTTAGCGCTCCCCATGATTATAATTATAATTATGATCCAGTAACACCCCTGCAGCGTTGTATGACCTTAGTGGGTTTAGCGCCTGGTTTTGATTATAATGATAATTATGAAGTTATTACGAAAACGACACATTGAGAAACAAAAAAAAATGTATAACCTGGACGGCACATGTGACATTAAGACATCTGGTAAAACCATTCAGGAACTTGAAACAACGAATCCTTCAAAACACTCTATATGACGTAGGTAAAGTTTATCACGCAGCTCCAGTCCAGAGTCCATACTAAGGAAAATCTAAAGGTTTGCAACGAAACTTGTTCCAGAAGCAAGAGAAAAGAATAATGAGGAGATATTAGAGGAATGTGATATAAATAGTTTAGAAAACTGACAAGTTGAAAAATTAGACACTTTTGCAACAATTAGGAATCTTTATGTGAGTTTTTTTATTCTAGAATGTTGTACAAGTGTCTAAGTCTTTATATTAGAGAAAGTTAATGTGACAGTCGTGGAGCAGAGTAAGTTAGAAGACGATAAAGTTAGTCCTAACCTGACTTCTTAAAGGGAACAAAGTGATATACTATTTAAGAGGCAGTGACAAGGATTAGATTTTGCCACCTAAGTGGCTAGTTTATTGTGTACCTCATACCCATCCTGTGGATGGTAGCGCAAGAGCACATGGATACATAAAAGACCTAGCAAATAGGCCCCAAAAGGATTTACAGAAATACATCTGGATTTATATCTACAGTTCACTTATCTGTTACAAGCAAATTTAGGAAATTTGCTTAATATATCTTGTATCTTATTTTCATTAATAAGATAACTTGATAAGCCACATAGGTTATTATACTGTCTATCTCTATAATTCTCAATAAATAGACAATTAAGCAGGTGGTTGGAAAATTAAATCACCTAGCTGCTGGAGACAAGCTCCACACGCAGCTACAAGATCAGGTACAACAGTTCTCACAAGGCCAGAAGCTAGTGAATGTGGATGAAGGGACATCAAGAGGCGGAGTCCACAGCACAACTTAGTGTGTTAAATTACACACAAGAAAAACACTAGACCCAGAGACAATGTACGAAAAATAAAGCATTGATGAACGCCTCTCTCTCTCTCTCTCTCTCTCGTAAACACACACACACACACACACACACACACACACACACACACACACACACACACACACACACACACACACACACACACACACACACACACACACAGGAAAGAAAGGCCTCCCCAGGAAGCATGTGAATTAAGTGATGATGATGGCGGAGGTGAGGGAGCGTAATAACTAAGGAGATGGTAAGTTATCCGTAAGTAGCCGTAATAACTAGTTATAAGATCTCCTAACTCTTCTAATGCCAGAGAAAGTAAACTTCCTACTCCCTTTCCCCCTCCTCTCCCTTCATCTATCTCTCCCTCTCTCTCTCTCTCTCTCTCTCTCTCTCTCTCTCTCTCTCTCTCTCTCTCTCTCTCTCTCTCTCTCTCTCTCTCTCTCTCACTCACACACACACACACACACACACTAGCAGACCTGAACCAGCTACAAATATGGTGTAGAAGCTGGCTACTTAAGTTCACTGCTGAATGTTGTCACTGTCAATGACATGTGACGTTCTCACTGACAGTGCAACGTGACAGTCCCTCAGCTGCACTGATTGAGTAATGTTGTGTTGACATCAGGGTTAACATCATCAATTGAGTTTGTAAGTCATATGTGCAACACTTGTGTCATATATGCAACACCTTAACGCTACTGACATCATTCATATCCACATGCTGCGATGCTCTCTCACGCTCACGTGTGTGTGTGTGTGTGTGTGTGTGTGTGTGTGTGTGTGTGTGTGTGTGTGTGTGTGTGTGTGTGTGTGTGTGTGTGTGTGTGTGTGTGTGGCGGAAAGATCTACACACACAAACACATAAGACCACACAAACACACAAAAGACCATACACACACAAACAAACAGCAGCTGTACCATCCACCACCAGCAAACAACTCACTTCCACCACGCTTATTGAAACTGACAAAACTTGTCCCAGCAGCTATAAAAACTCTCGTACCAAGACGAGCGACTAGCTTAGAGACCGAGATGTTTACAACTCTTGTACCAATCTCTTACCCAAGTACTTAAGAATAACACTGACACCATCCATAAGTTTAGCAATTAAAACATATATTTCCCTCTTCTGAATTTAAAACTTTTGGTGTGAGGAAAAGATGAATAACAAGAGAGAGAAAACGAGGAATCATGGAACGGACGATATCTTCAGAAAAAGCTAGCGAGCGAGAGATCCGGAGGCCACGAGAACCGGGTTCCCACGCCTTGCATAATGTTCCCACGCCTTGTGTAATGTTCCCACGCCTTGAGTAATGATCCTAGGGTGCGGACACTGGGTGTGTGTTGCATGTTAAGACAGTAAGTAACCACTGATGACACCGACCTTACGTCACTTCCCACACCAACTTTAGCGTCAACTCACACCGTCAGGGTGACACAAACTACCTTATCTTCCAATAAACAGATAAATAATAGAAACATGAGTAAAAATAGATTAACAAGAAATAAGTAAAGTGTTCTGGAGGTGCCTGAGTGGTGTTTAAGTGCAGGAACGTGACACAACCAACCCACAAACCTGAAATAAACCTTAAGATGGCGTGGCTAAAGCTACGTATAATACTAAGCCGCTTTGAGTACAACAACTTTTATTAAGACACTTAATAAAAGCTCTTCCTCCAAGAAACGTTGTCTTAATGAAACTCCTTGAGGAAAAATTTGTCTTATTAAAGCTCATTGTGATGGAAACGTCATCTTAATAAAGGTTTGCTCTGCTCTAAGAGTATTAGTGTGGTAAATGTGGGCAGTGTTTACCTGCACCCAGGCTGGAGGTAACACTCAAGTGCCTCCCTCCCTCGACCCACCTCAAACATGATACACTCAAACTTCACGTTACTGTAATTACATTTTGTATCAAAAAGGTATATGATACAACATTATATATATATATATATATATATATATATATATATATATATATATATATATATATATATATATATATATATATATACAGATATACATATATACACATGTGTGTATATATATATATATATATAATATATAATACATATATGTGGTGCCGAATAGGTAAAACTTGCTATTTTGGCTTAAATAGCAACGTTCTTCTTACCGAATAAGGCAAGAGAAAATTTGTGTATGCAATAATTTCGCAATAATCATTCTGAACCTAACGAAAAAAAATATATTTCATTGTGTTTGTTTATTATTAAATTATTAGTTGGATTAAGGTAAATTACATTGCGCTTGTTATAATAAGGTTAGGTAAGTTTTCTAAGCTTCTTTTGGTACAAAATTATTAATTTTTACATTAACATACATGAAAAAATATATCTTTAAACGTACAAGAGAAAATTTTAGAAAGTACTTAATATTAAATGAGTTCTTGCTAATTGACCAATTCACCATGACACACACACATTTTATATATATATATATATATATATATATATATATATATATATATATATATATATATATATATATATATATTTATTATTATCACACCGGCCGATTCCCACCAAGGCAGGGTGGCCCGAAAAAGAAAAACTTTCACCATCATTCACTCCATCACTGTCTTGCCAGAAGGGTGCTTTACACTACAGTTTTTAAACTGCAACATTAACACCCCTCCTTCAGAGTGCAGGCACTGTACTTCCCATCTCCAGGACTCAAGTCCGGCCTGCCGGTTTCCCTGAATCCCTTCATAAATGTTACTTTGCTCACACTCCAACAGCACGTCAAGTATTAAAAACCATTTGTCTCCATTCACTCCTATCAAACACGCTCAAGCATGCCTGCTGGAAGTCCAAGCCCCTCGCACATAAAACCTCCTTTACCCCCTCCCTCCAACCATTCCTAGGCCGACCCCTACCCCGCCTTCCTTCCACTACAGACTGATACACTCTTGAAGTCATTCTGTTTCGCTCCATTCTCTCTACATGTCCGAACCACCTCAACAACCCTTCCTCAGCCCTCTGGACAACAGTTTTGGTAATCCCGCACCTCCTCCTAACTTCCAAACTACGAATTCTCTGCATTATATTCACACCACACATTGCCCTCAGACATGACATCTCCACTGCCTCCAGCCTTCTCCTCGCTGCAACATTCATCACCCACGCTTCACACCCATATAAGAGCGTTGGTAAAACTATACTCTCATACATTCCCCTCTTTGCCTCCAAGGACAAAGTTCTTTGTCTCCACAGACTCCTAAGTGCACCACTCACTCTTTTTCCCTCATCAATTCTATGATTCACCTCATCTTTCATAGACCCATCCGCTGACACGTCCACTCCCAAATATCTGAATACGTTCACCTCCTCCATACTCTCTCCCTCCAATCTGATATTCAATCTTTCATCACCTAATCTTTTTGTTATCCTCATAACCTTACTCTTTCCTGTATTCACCTTTAATTTTCTTCTTTTGCACACCCTACCAAATTCATCCACCAATCTCTGCAACTTCTCTTCAGAATCTCCCAAGAGCACAGTGTCATCAGCAAAGAGCAGCTGTGACAACTCCCACTTTGTGTGTGATTCTTTATCTTTTAACTCCACGCCTCTTGCCAAGACCCTCGCATTTACTTCTCTTACAACCCCATCTATAAATATATTAAACAACCACGGTGACATCACACATCCTTGTCTAAGGCCTACTTTTACTGGGAAAAAATTTCCCTCTTTCCTACATACTCTAACTTGAGCCTCACTATCCTCGTAAAAACTCTTCACTGCTTTCAGTAACCTACCTCCTACACCATACACTTGCAACATCTGCCACATTGCCCCCCTATCCACCCTGTCATACGCCTTTTCCAAATCCATAAATGCCACAAAGACCTCTTTAGCCTTATCTAAATACTGTTCACTTATATGTTTCACTGTAAACACCTGGTCCACACACCCCCTACCTTTCCTAAAGCCTCCTTGTTCATCTGCTATCCTATTCTCCGTCTTACTCTTAATTCTTTCAATTATAACTCTACCATACACTTTACCAGGTACACTCAACAGACTTATCCCCCTATAATTTTTGCACTCTCTTTTATCCCCTTTGCCTTTATACAAAGGAACTATGCATGCTCTCTGCCAATCCCTAGGTACCTTACCCTCTTCCATACATTTATTAAACAATTGCACCAACCACTCCAAAACTATATCCCCACCTGCTTTTAACATTTCTATCTTTATCCCATCAATCCCGGCTGCCTTACCCCCTTTCATTTTACCTACTGCCTCACGAACTTCCCCCACACTCACAACTGGCTCTTCCTCACTCCTACAAGATGTTATTCCTCCTTGCCCTATACACGAAATCACAGCTTCCCTATCTTCATCAACATTTAACAATTCCTCAAAATATTCCTTCCATCTTCCCAATACCTCTAACTCTCCATTTAATAACTCTCCTCTCCTATTTTTAACTGACAAATCCATTTGTTCTCTAGGCTTTCTTAACTTGTTAATCTCACTCCAAAACTTTTTCTTATTTTCAACAAAATTTGTTGATAACATCTCACCCACTCTCTCATTTGCTCTCTTTTTACATTGCTTCACCACTCTCTTAACCTCTCTCTTTTTCTCCATATACTCTTCCCTCCTTGCATCACTTCTACTTTGTAAAAACTTCTCATATGCTAACTTTTTCTCCCTTACTACTCTCTTTACATCATCATTCCACCAATCGCTCCTCTTCCCTCCTGCACCCACTTTCCTGTAACCACAAACTTCTGCTGAACACTCTAACACTACATTTTTAAACCTACCCCATACCTCTTCGACCCCATTGCCTATGCTCTCATTAGCCCATCTATCCTCCAATAGCTGTTTATATCTTACCCTAACTGGCTCCTCTTTTAGTTTATAAACCTTCACCTCTCTCTTCCCTGATGCTTCTATTCTCCTTGTATCCCATCTACCTTTTACTCTCAGTGTAGCTACAACTAGAAAGTGATCTGATATATCTGTGGCCCCTCTATAAACATGTACATCCTGAAGTCTACTCAACAGTCTTTTATCTACCAATACATAATCCAACAAACTACTGTCATTTCGCCCTACATCATATCGTGTATACTTATTTATCCTCTTTTTCTTAAAATATGTATTACCTATAACTAAACCCCTTTCTATACAAAGTTCAATCAAAGGGCTCCCATTATCATTTACACCTGGCACCCCAAACTTACCTACCACACCCTCTCTAAAAGTTTCTCCTACTTTAGCATTCAAGTCCCCTACCACAATTACTCTCTCACTTGGTTCAAAGGCTCCTATACATTCACTTAACATCTCCCAAAATCTCTCTCTCTCCTCTGCATTCCTCTCTTCTCCAGGTGCATACACGCTTATTATGACCCACTTCTCGCATCCAACCTTTACTTTAATCCACATAATTCTTGAATTTACACATTCATATTCTCTTTTCTCCTTCCATAACTGATCATTTAACATTACTGCTACCCCTTCCTTTGCTCTAACTCTCTCAGATACTCCAGATTTAATCCCATTTATTTCCCCCCACTGAAACTCTCCTACCCCCTTCAGCTTTGTTTCGCTTAGGGCCAGGACATCCAACTTCTTTTCATTCATAACATCAGCAATCATCTGTTTCTTGTCATCCGCACTACATCCACGCACATTTAAGCAACCCAGTTTTATAAAGTTTTTCTTCTTCTCTTTTTTAGTAATTGTATACAGGAGAAGGGGTTACTAGCCCATTGCTCCCGGCATTTTAGTCGCCTCATACGACACGCATGGCTTACGGAGGAAAGATTCTTTTCCACTTCCCCATGGACAATAGAAGAAATAAAAAAGAACAAGAGCTATTTAGAAAAAGGAGAAAAACCTAGATGTATGTATATATATATATGCATGTGCGTGTCTGTGAAGTGTGACCAAAGTGTTAGTAGGAGTAGCAAGATATCCCTGTTATCTTAGCGTGTTTATGAGACAGAAAAAGAAACCAGCAATCCTACCATCATATGTATATATATATATATATATGTATATATATATATATATATATATATATATATATATATATATATATATATATATATATATATATATATAATTCGCAGAACCGGCGAAATATTCTATACAATGTGTTAAGAGTTGCGGATCACCGCCCTCGGCCGGGACTCAGATCAGCAAGTAAAGGTAAGTATATATTGAATAAGAAGACGTTTGTAACACTTACCTGTCATCTTACACTTTCAAGAAGACAAAATAAAGATCAGCAATCCTGCCAGAGTGCTGAAAGTTTAACAGGCTTCCGTTTCACACCTCGTATGACCTGGACGGTAGTTCTCCCTAGGGTGGCTGTTGTCCACCAACTCCAGTAATCTCATAAACACTTTAAAAATTAATACGAACGCATGTTAGGAATCTTTATTCCGAAATGTTTCGCCTACACAGTAGGCTTCTTCAGTCAAATATAGAGGATTCAGTAGAAGCAGTAGAGATATAATATAAGACGATGTAATTAGTCTATTACCCTTGACGTAGTTCTGAGGGTTCGACTACCTCAGAATTACGTCTTCAAGAGTGATGGATTGATTAAATCGTCTTTGCATCTCTACTGCTTCTGCTGCCTCATCTGTACTCGACTGAAGAAGCCTACTGTGTAGGCGAAACGTTTCGGAATAAAGATACCTAACTCTTGCACATATGTCTTACTTATTCACTTGACATCACTAACACAGATATTGATGTCGACACCCACGTCCCATGTTAAACACTGCTGGATGACGAGATGAGCAGCTTGTGTGTGCTCCTGGTGTTGCAGGTGTAGCACCGTCAACACTGACTGAAGATGGTGTTACTTGTGTGAGCACCTCGGTCAAGCAACTTGCGTCACGCCCCCGTCCAGTGTGAGACAACTGTCGTAGTTCCTCTCTGGTAGCCTGGGTGCGCCTGCCAGGCTTCATCACTATATAGGGCGACTTGCATCACCTTCCCAATGTGATTAAGATGACATCACATCATGAGGGTTGCGATGGTGACGGGTGAGACCTTAACAATGATGTAAAGAAGAGTTTCACCACTACCACTACTGCACCGCTACCACCACCACCACTACCACCAGTGCACCGCTACCACCACCACCACTACTGCACCGCTATCACCACCACCACCACTACCACCACTGCACCGCTACCACCACCACCACTACCACCACCACCACTACCACCACCACCACCACCACCACTGCACCGCTACCGCCACCACCACTACCACCACTGCACCGCTACCACCACCACCACTACCACCACCACAACTACCACCACCACCACCACTACCACCACCACCACCACCACTGCACCGCTACCACCACCACCACTACCACCAGTGCACCGCTACCACCACCACCACTACCACCACTGCACCGCTACCACCACCACCACCACCACTACCACCACCACCACTACCACCACCACCACCACTGCACCGCTACCACCACCACCACTACCACCAGTGCACCGCTACCACCACCACCACCACTGCACCGCTACCACCACCACCACCACTACCACCACCACCACCACCACCACCACTACCACCGCCACCACCACTACCACCACTGCACCGCTACCACCACCACCACTACCACCACTGCACCGCTACCACCACCACCACTGCATCGCTACCACCACTGCACCGCTACCACACCACCACTACCACCACTACCACTACCACCACCACCACCACTACAATCACTACCATCACCACTACCACCACTGCACAGCTACCGCCACTACCACCAGTGCACCGCTACCATCACCACCACTACCACCAGTGCACCGCTACCACCACTGCACCGCTACAACCATTGCACCGCTACCACCACCACCATTACCACCAGTGCACCGCTACCACCGCTACCACCACCACTACTACCACCACTGTACCGCTACCCCCAACAACAACAACAACATTGCACTACTACCACTGTTTCCTGCCTCAGTACTACCATCACCTACATTGCACTTCCACCACTATATCTTCTCTCGCTACAACCATCACCGATTCTAATACCTATGTTCCTCACTTACACCACCGGGGCACGCAACCTTGTGGCTAGGCAGCAGTGGTGCCAAACCCCCGGGGCAGGCAACCTTGTGGCGAGGATGCAATGGTGCCAAAACCCCGGGGCAGGCAACCTTGTGGTGAGGCAACACAATGAACAGATCACCCTGGGGCAACAGCGCCGTTAGCACTGGTAACAGTGGCCTTGGGGCGTAACAACACGTCAGGTCTAACTGTGTGTGTACCCCCAGGGTTGTGCACAACCCACAGCTGATTGATCAAAGGTTTATCTTAGGCGCTTCCTCTCCCACCCTCCCCGCCTGCCTTTCCCCTCACTGATAATGATAAAATAAATTGTCTTCACTCGCCTGCCGGATGATGGTTCAAGATCATCCGAAATATCTAAATTATGAGTTAGTAGTGTAAAGAGGACACAATGAAAGATCTATGAGAGGAAGTGCAAAATAAACCCAATGAAAAGGTGAAAATCAGGGGTGCGATGAGCACAATAAGAGAACACTGTATCAACATCCGTGGCCCCTGATTATTCAACATCTTATCAGAAGATATCAAGAACACTGCTGGAACAAGCATAGAAGTCTTCAAGAGGAAACTGGAGAAGTATCTCTACAAGGTGATGGATCAACCAAGCTGTGATGGATATGTGGGGCAGCGGACAACCAGCAGCAACAGCCTGGTTAACCAGGCTAGCGCCAGACAAACCTGGCCCATGGCCGAGCTCCGAGAGTAGGACGACTCTCGAAACTCATCGAAGGTGTTGCTAATCTACTGGTTGTTAATGAAGGGTTCTTCATCTAGGGCACTGAAGCCACTTTCTTGAATCAAAACTGATTGTCTTCCACTCCCCAGGCGCTGTATGCCTCCTACGGGTTTAGCGTTTTTTCCCATGCGTCTAAAAATATTAAGATAACTACTAGCTAATGTGGCAGGTGTGATTGACGGATTGAGACGTGGCACTCTGCAATGTTGCCACACACACTATATCCACCACCTACCTGCACTATACCACCATGGTGCTAGCTTATATCTACCACCTGCCTGCACCATACACCGTGGTGGTAGCTTATATCCACCACCTGCCTGCACTATACCACCACGGTGCTAGCTTATATCTACCACCTGCCTGCACCATACACCGTGGTGGTAGCTTATATCCACCACCTGTCTGCACTATACCACCATGGTGCTAGCTTATATCCACCACCTGGCTGTACCATACACCATGGTGCTAGCTTATATCCACCACCTGCCTGCACCATACACCATGGTGGTAGCTTATATCCACCACCTGCCTGCACCATACACCATGGTGCTACGTTATATCCACCACCTGCCTGCACCATACACCATGGTGGTAGCTTATATCCACCACCTGCCTGCACCATACACCATGGTGCTAGCTTATATCCACCACCTGCCTGTACCATACACCATGGTGCTAGCTTATATCCACCACCTGCCTGTACCATACACCATGGTGCTAGCTTATATCCACCACCTACCTGCACTATACCACCATGGTGCTAGCTTATATCCACCACCTGCCTGCACCATACACCATGGTGCTAGCTTATATCCACCACCTGCCTGTACCATACACCATGGTGCTAGCTTACATCCACCACCTACCTGCACTATACCACCATGGTGCTAGCTTATACCCACCACCTGCCTGTACCATACACCATGGTGCTAGCTTATATCCACCACCTGCCTGTACCATACACCATGGTGCTAGCTTATATCCACCACCTACCTGCACTATACCACCATGGTGCTAGCTTATATCCACCACCTGCCTGTACCATACACCATGGTGCTAGCATATATCCACCACCTGCCTGCACTATACCACCATGGTGCTAGCTTATATCCACCACCTCCCTGTACCATACCACCATGGTACTAGCTCATATCCACCACCTGCCTGCACCATACACAATGGTGCTAGCTTATATCCACCACCTGCCTGTACCATACACCATGGTGCTAGCTTATATCCACCACCTGCCTGTACCATACACCATGGTGCTAGCTTATATTCACCACCTGCCTGTACCATACACCATGGTGCTAGCTTATATCTACAACCTGCCTGTACCATACACCATGGTGCTAGCTTATATCTACCACCTGCCTGTATCATACACCATGGTGCTAGCTTATATCCACCACTTGCCTGTACCATACACCATGGTGCTAGCTTATATCCACCACCTGCCCTGTACCACTTGCCTGTACCATACACCATGGTGGTAGCTTATATCCACCACCTGCCTGTACCATACACCATGGTGCTAGCTTATATCCACCACTTGCCTGCACCACCTGCCTGTACCTTACACCATGGTGGCAGCTTATATCCACCACCTGCTTGTACCATACACGATGGTGGTAGCTTATATACACCACCTGCCTGCACCATACACCATGGTGCTAGCTTATATCCACCACCTGCCTGCACCATACACCATGGTGCTAGCTTATATCCACCACCTGCCTGCACCACCTGCCTGTACCATACACCATGGTGACAGCTTATATCCACCACCTGCCTGTATCATAGACCATGGTGGTAGCTTATATCCACTACCTGCTTGTACCATACACCATAGTGCTAGCTTATATCCACCACCTGCCTGCACCATACACCATGGTGCTAGCTTATATCCACCACCTACCCTGTACCACCTGCCTGCACCATACGCCATGGTGGTAGCTTATATCCACCACCTGCCTGCACCATACACCATGGTGGTAGCTTATATCCACCACCTGCCTGCACCATACACCATGGTGCTAGCTTATATCCACCACCTGCCTGCACCATACACCATGGTGCTAGCTTATATCCACCACCTGCCTGTACCATACACCATGGTGCTAGCTTATATCCATCACCTACCCTGTACCACCTGCCTGCACCATACACCGTGGTGGTAGCTTATATCCACCACCTGCCTGCACCATACACCATGGTGCTAGCTTATATCCACCACCTGCTTGTACCATACACCATGGTGGTAGCTTATATCCACCACCTGCCTGCACCATACACCATGGTGGTAGCTTATATCCACCACCTGCCTGCACCATACACCATGGTGCTAGCTTATATCCACCACCTGCCTGTACCATACACCATGGTGCTAGCTTATATCCACCACCTGCCTGTACCATACACCATGGTGGTAACTTATATCCACCACCTCCCTGTACCATACACCATGGTGGTAGCTTATATCCACCACCTGCCTGTACCATACACCATGGTGGTAGCTTATATTCACCACCTACTTGTACCATACACCATGGTGGTAGCTTATATCCACCACCTGCCTGCACGATACACCATGGTGGTAGCTTATATCCACCACCTGCCTGCGCCATACACCATGGTTCTAGCTTATATCCACCACCTGCCTGTACCATACACCATGGTCCTAGCTTATATCCACCACCTGCCTGCACCATACACCATGGTGGTAGCTTATATCTACCACCTGCCTGCACCATACACCATGGTGCTAGCTTATATCCACCACCTGCCTGTACCATACACCATGGTGGTAGCTTATATCTACCACATGCCTGCACTATACACCATGGTGCTAGCTTATATTCACCACCTGCTTGCGCCATACGCCATGCTGCTACGTTATATCTACCACCTGCCTGCACCATACAGCATGATGCTAGCTTATATCCACAACCTGCCTGCACCATACACCAAACAAACGCTTTATAAAGCAATATTAACTAAATCTAAGCAAGCGACACCTTCCCCACTTAAAACAACGGATATAGCCCCACTCCATAAAGGTGGCAGCAAAACATTAGCTAAGAACTATAGACCAATAGCTCTAACGTCCCACATAAAAATCTTTGAAAGGGTGCTAAGAAGCAGGATTGCAAACCACCTGGATTCCCAAAAACTGCACAATCCAGGGGAACATGGGTTCACGGCAGGTCGCTCCTGCCTCTTACAACTACTGGATCACTATGAAATGGCCTTGGATGCACTGGAAGAAAATCAGAATGCAGATGTAATATGCACAGACTTTGCAAAAGCGTTTGACAAGTGCGATCATGGCGTAATAGCGCACAAAATACGTGCCAAAGGAATAACTGGCAAAGTGGGCAGATGGATCTTCAACTACCTAACCAATCCAACACAAAGAGTAGTGGTCTACAGAGTTAAATCGGAGGCTGCCATAGTGAAGAGCTCTGTTCCACAAGGCACAGTACTCGCCCCCATCCTGTTCCTCATCCTCATATCAGGCATAGACAGAGATATAATCCACAGTACCATATCATCCTTTGCAGACGATACTAGGATCTGCATGAGGCTATCATCTGCTAAGGACACGGTTAACCTCCAAGAAGATATAAACAAAGTTTTCCAGTGGGCAACGGAAAACAACATAATGTTCAATGAGGACAAATTCCAACTACTCCGTTATGGAAAACTGGAGGAGATAATAATTAGAACAGAATATACTACAGACTCTGGTCATACAGTAGAGCAGAAAAATAATGTAAGGGACCTGGGAGTAGTAATGTCTGAGGATCTCACTTTCAAGGATCACAACAGTGCCACGATCACAGGTGCAAAGAAAATGATAGGATGGATAGTGAGAACGTTCAAAACGAGAGATGCCAAGCCAGTGATGATACTTTTCAATTTACTTATTCTCTCTAGGCTGGAATACTGCTGTACATTAACATCTCCGTTCAAAGCAGGTGAAAATGCAGATCTACAGAGTGTACAGAGAACCTTTACTGCACGTATAAGCTCTGCCCAGCACCTTAACTACTGGGAACGCTTGGAAGCACTTGACTTGTACTCGCTGGAACGCAGGAGAGAAATATATATCATAATCTGCACTTGGAAAATCCTGGAAGGAATGGTCCCGAATCTGCACACAGAAATCACTCCCTACGAAAATAAAAGACTGGGCAGGCCATGCAAAATACCCCCAATTAAAAGTATGGGCGCCATTGGTACACTAAGAGAAAACACCATAAATGTCCAGGGCCCAAGACTGTTCAACAGCCTCACATCAAGCATTAGGGGAATAACCAATAAACCCCTGGCTACCTTCAGGAGAGAGCTGGACAGATACCTAAAGTCAGTGCCGGATCAGCCGGGCTGTGGTTCGTATGTTGGACTGCGTGCGGCCAGCAGAAACAGCCAGGTTGATCAGGCCTTGATCCAGCGGGAGGCCTGGTCGTGGACCGGGCCGCGCGGGCGTTGATCCCCGGAATAACCTCCAGGTAATCTCCAGGTAACTCATGCTCCTTAAACACGAATGTCACTCACTTAACAAGCTGATACGATGGTACAGATAAATTAGACACGTGTGTAACACTTGGGTATCTTTACTGAGGAAACGTTTCGCCACACAGATGCTCCGTACATATGCTGTAGTCTTTTCGTGACTGATGGACTGATTACATCGACTCAAGGCTAAAGGATTGATTGCCTCAAACTCCTGATCATCACAATTCTTCTTTGTATTGGACTGATGAAGTTACTGTGTGGCGAAACGTTTCCAGAATAAAGATAATGATGTGTGCCACATGTGTCTTAATTGTTCATAATGGGTACTGTCAACACCGTCTTATACACAGTTGTGAACCATCACTGATCATACCAGGACCGTGGAAAACATATATTAAGTCTTTGCAAACCTGGAGGTTATTCCGGGGATCAACGCCCCCGCGGCCCGGTCCATGACCAGGCCTCCCGATGGATCAGGGCCTGATTAACTAGGCTGTTACTGCTGGTCGCACGCAGTCCAACGTACAAGCCACAGCCCGGCTGATCCGGCACTGACTTTAGGTATATGTCCAGCTCTCTCTTGAAGGCAGCCAGGGGTTTATTGGTAATTCCCCTAATGCTTGATGGGAGGCTGTTGAACAGTCTTGAACCCCGGACACTCATGGTGTTTTCTCTTAGTGTACCAATGGCGGCCCTACTTTTAATTGGGGGCATTTTTCATCGCCTGCCCAGTCTTTTACTGTCGTAGGGAGTGATTTCTGTGTGCAGATTTGGGACCATTCCTTCCAGGATTTTCCAGGAGTAGATTATGATATATCTCTCCCTCCTGCGTTCCAACGAGTACAAGTCAAGTGCTTCCAAGCGTTCCTAGCAGTTAAGGTGCTTGACAGAACTTATACGTGCAGTAAAGAACCTCTGTACAATCTCTAGATCTGCAATTTCACCTGCTTTGAATGGAGATGTTAATGTACAGCAGTATTCCAGCCTAGAGAGAACAAGTGATTTGAAAAGGATCATCATTGGCTTGGCATCTCTCGTTTTGAACGTTCTCATTATCCATCCTATCATTTTCTTTGCACTTGTGATCGTGGCACTGTTGTGATCCTTGAAAGTGAGATCGTCAGACATTACTATTCCCAGGTCCCTTACATTATTTTTCCGCTCTATTGTATGGCCAGAGTTTGTAGTATACTCTGTTCTAGTTATTATCTCCTCCAGTTTTCCATAACGGAGTAGTTGGAATTTGTCCTCATTGAACATCATATTGTTTACCGTTGCCCACTGGAAAACTGTTTGTATCTTCTTGGAGGTTAACCGCGTCCTCAGCAGATGACAGCCTCATGCAGATCCTAGTATCATCCGCAAAGGATGATACGGTGCTGTGGTGTATATCTCTGTCTATGTCTGATATGAGGATGAGGAATAAGACGGGGCGAGTACTGTGCCTTGTGGAACAGAGCTCTTCACTATGGCAGCCTCCGATTTAACTCTGTTGACCACTACTCTTTGTGTTCGATTTGTTAGGAAGTTGAAGATCAATCTCTCCACTTTCCCAGCTATTCCTTTAGCAAGTATTTTATGGGTTATTACGCCATGATCGCATTTGTCAAATGCTTTTGCAAGGTCTGTGTATATTACATCTGCATTCTGATTTTCTTCCAGTGCATCCAAGGCCATATCATAGTGATCCACTAGTTGTGAGAGGCAGGAGCGACCTGCCCTGAACCCATGTTGCCCTGGATTGTGCAGATTTTGGGAATCCAGGTGATTTGCAATCCTGCTTCTTAGCACTCTTTCAAATATTTTTATAATGTGGGACGTCAGAGCTATTGGTCTATAGTTCTCAGCTAATGCTTTGCTGCCACCTTTATGGAGTGGGGCTATATCCGTTGTTTTAAGTGACTGTGGAATTTCACTCATGTCCAAGCTCCTCCTCCATAGTGTACTTAGGGCACGCGAAAGGGGTTTCTTGCAGTTCTTAATGAATACAGAGTTACACGAATCTGGGCCCGGGGCATGTTGTCAATGGCTTTTTCAAAGTCTATCGGAGTTAGGGTAATGTCGGAAATCTGGCATACATTTATGGAGTTTTGAGGCTCATTCATGAAGAAATCATTTGGGTCGTCGATCCTCAGACTGATTAGTGGCTCACTAAACACAGATTCGTACTGGGATTTCAGTATTTCACTCAGTGACAATAACAATGAGCCACAACGATATCTTGTGGTCATCTTTGGTTCAATCAGCATGATTTGTTGTCATCTTTGGTTGAATCAGCATAATTTAAAACTCTCTTGTGGTTTAGCTCTTCTTTGTGATTATAATAATAATAAATTAAGGCCATCTTTGGTTGAATCAGCATAATTTAAGGTCATCCTTAGTTTAATCATAATATAAGGTCATACTTGGCTGAACAATTTCAGGTCATCCTTGGTTGAATCATAATTTAAGATCATTTTTGGTTAAATTAACATAATTTAAGGTCATCATCGGTTAAAGTCACATACCATATGCACTGAAATCATTGTAATACTGTAAGTCTGTAAAGTTATAAGTACAGAACTTAAAACTTAGTTTACCTTTAAAATAAAGTTATTGAGTATGTAAAAGATAAAGTAGAGGTCAACACACGAACGACGTACCTCACGAACTGTAACATTCGTAGTCACATCAAATATGTTGAAGGAAACAAACTTGTCCAGATGAAATCCAATTTTATTTCTACATCCTTGATAGTATATTGTAAGTGAACAAAAGTGTCTCTTGCGGGTACTTCTCCGCTTCAGATCACGGAGGCAGAACACGCACACGAGTCTTTGTTTATCAGGATGGAGTAAGGATGCACAAGCGCCGCCCAGCCTCCCTCTCTCACTCACGCCGCGCTGGTACACACACACACACCCTCCCACTGTGATGCCACAACAACCACTGTCCAGCATGCAGCCGAGGCAGCCATAACCCAGACCGTGAGTCACCCCCACCCCACCCAGCCCCCGTTTAAACTGCGGGAGAGTCCCACCCATTCCTGTCCCCCATCAAAGCCCATGTCACCCCCACCCATTCTCCTGTCAAAGCCCTGGTCGATTCGGGTGCCGCGTAGCTCACTAGTGAGAGCATTCAACTCATAACAGTAAGGTTCTGGGTTCAATTCCCTGGCACTGGGAAACATACGGGCCAGTTTTCGTACCCTCCTGCTGCCGCTGCCCACCTGCCAATAAACATAGATACCTGTGTCTTAGCCCACTATTGTAGGTAGCATCCAGGAAAAAATGTGTAAGAAACTTCAGTACCTGCTGGAATGTTATACGTATTCTGTGTAAGAAACTCCAGTCCTGCTGGAATGTCATATTCTGTGTAAGAAAATACATCAATCCTGTGTGTAAGAAATTCCAGTACCTGCTGAAAGTATTCCAATGTTGGGCACAAGGTATCTGTGTACCTACTAAGGTTAAAAAGCCTGGCTCACCTCCACCCATTCCACATGCTCCATGAAAGACCCTCTCCCCTACTTAACCAACCTCTCCTGTGACCGATTACAACTTTTCTAGCGTACCAGCCTGACCTTGGTTAAGCTTCCTTGAGAGTGCCTTTTCAACCAGGCTATTGCTGCAAGCGGCCCGCTGATCAGCATGGCCATCACATGCTTGGTTTGGCACCTGATAGATCTAGTGGTCCTCTTGTAGACTTGTACATTTATTCCAACAACATTTCTGATATCTGTTGGAAGCAAGCTGAAGAATTTTATTCCACGGATGTTGACAGTGTTCTCTTATTGTGACCGTGGAGCCCCTGCTGTTTCACTGGATTTATTTTATACTTCGTCCAATATCTCTCACCAATGGCGCCCCTAAGGGAAAACACCATAAGTGTCCGGGGCCCAAAACTGTTCAACAGCCTCCCATCAAGCATTAGGGGAATTGCCAATAAGCCCCTGGCTGCCTTCAAGAGAGAGCTGGACAGATACCTAAAGTCAGTGCCGGATCAGCCGGGCTGTGGCTCGTACGTTGGACTGCGTGCGGCCAGCAGTAACAGCCTAGTTGATCAGGCCCTGATCCATCGGGAGGCCTGGTCATGGACCGGGCCGCGGGGGCGTTGATCCCCGGAATAACCTCCAGGTAACCACTCACCACCACCACCACCCAGCGTTCCCCGCCTCACCTCCACTCACCTTCCTGGCAGCTGAAGCATGTTCTAGGCATATTCCCCTAAGAAAGAAGAAGAGCAGGAATAAACTGGGGAGAGAAAGACGCTCCCTCTACAGAAGACGACGAAGAGTCACTGAGCTCCTCAGGAGTGCTAGAATATCTGATACACGAAAGGAGGCGCTGACCAGGGAAGTGGAAACTATCGAACTTAAGTTAAATGACTCTTACAGGAACCAGGAGAGACAGGAGCAGCTTAAAGCTATTAGTGAAATGGAAAATAATTCAAAATATTTCTTTTCATATGCCAAAAACAAGGCATATACCACATCTAGCATCGGGCCCTTACTCAGACAGGATGGGACTTACACAGATTACAACAAGGAAATGAGTGAAATATTGTAATCCCAGTACGACTCTGTGTTTAGTGAAACACTAATCAGTCTGAGGATCGACGACCTACATGATTTCTTCATGAATGAGCCTCAAAACTCCATAAATGTATGCCAGATTTCCGACATTACCCTAACTCCGATAGATTTCGAAAAAGCTACTGACAACATGCCCATGCACTCAGCCCCGGGCCCAGACTCGTGGAACTCTGTTTTCATTAAGAACTGCAAGAAACCCCTTTCGCGTGCCCTAAGTACACTATGGAGGAGGAGCTTGGACATGGGTGAAATTCCACAGTCACTTAAAACAACGGATATAACCCCATTCCAAAAAGGTGGCAGCAAAGCATTAGCTAAGAACTATAGACCAATAGCTCTGACGTCCCACATTATAAAAATCTTTGAAAAAGTGCTAAGAAGCAGGATTGCAAATCACCTGGATTCCCAAAATCTGCACAATCCAGGGCAACGTGGGTTCAGGGCAGGTCGCTCCTGCCTCTCACAACTACTGGATCACTATGACATGGCCTTGGATGCACTGGAAGAAAATCAGAATGCAGATGTAATATGCACAGACTTTGCAAAAGCATTTGACAAATGCGATCATGGCGTAATAACCCATAAAATACGTGCTAAAGGAATAACTGGGAAAGTGGGGAGATGGATCTTCAACTTCCTAACAAATCGAACACAAAGAGTAGTGGTCAACAGAGTTAAATCGGAGGCTGCCATAGTGAAGAGCTCTGTTCCACAAGGCACAGTACTCGCCCCATCTTATTCCTCATCCTCATATCAGACATAGACAATGATATACATCACAGCACCGTATCATCCTTTATGGATGATACTAGGATCTGCATGAGGCTATCATCTGCTAAGGACGCGGTTAACCTCCAAGAAGATATAAACAAAGTTTTCCAGTGGGCAACGGTAAACAATATGATGTTCAATGAGGACAAATTCCAACTACTCCGTTATGGAAAACTGGAGGAGATAATAACTAGAACAGAGTATACTACAGATTCTGGCCATACAATAGAGCGGAAAAACAATGTAGGGAACTGGGAGTAGTAATGTCTGAGGATCTCACTTTCAAGGATCACAACATTGCCACGATCGCACGTGCAAAGAAAATGATAGGATGGATAATGAGAACGTTCAAAACGAGAGATGCCAAGCCAGTGATGATCCTTTTCAAATCACTTGTTCTCTCTAGGCTGGAATACTGCTGTACATTAACATCTCCATTCAAAGCAGGTGAAATCGCAGATCTAGAGAGTGTACAGAGGTCCTTTACTGCACGTATAAGTTCTGTCAAGCACCTTAACTACTGGGAACGCTTGGAAGCACTTGACTTGTACTCGTTGGAACGCAGGAGGGAGAGATATATCATAATCTACACTTGGAAAATCCTGGAAGGAATGGTCCCAAATCTGCACACAGAAATCACTCCCTACGAAAGTAAAAGACTGGGCAGGCGATGCAAAATGCCCCCAATTAAAAGCAGGTGCGCCATTGGTACACTAAGGGAAAACACCATAAGTGTCTGGGGCCCAAGACTGTTCAACAGCCTCCCATCAAGCATTAGGGGAATTGCCAATAAACCCCTGGCTGCCTTCAAGAGAGAGCTGGACAGATACCTAAAGTCAGTGCCGGATCAGCCGGGCTGTGGCTCGTAAGTTGGACTGCGTGCGGCCAGCAGTAACAGCCTAGTTGATCAGGCCCTGATCCATCGGGAGGCCTGGTCATGGACCGGGACGAGGGGGCGTTGATCCCCGGAATAACCTCCAGGTAACCACCACCACCACCACCCAGCGTTCCCCGCCTCACCTCCACTCACCACCACCACTCACCACTACCACCACTCACCACCACCACCACCACTCACCAGCACCACCACTCACCACCACATCCACCAACGCATCATCCGCGTCACCACAATCATCCAGATACGAGAGGAAAGAGAAACCAAAAACATGAAACAATCTGAACCATCCTGCAAGTTACACCAGCATTAAAAAGTTTGAAGCCAATCAGAAGAAGCATTTTTTAGTTATCGCATGGAGATTTCGAAGGAAGAAGAATACGTCTAATAGCCATTATAAGTGTTCCCTTTGGGGTGATGTCTAACTACCAGTAGCTATGTAATCTGCTGTCTCTGTTCAACTAGCGATAAATAGGTAACTGAGTCTTAATCAACTGCAGTACGTAGGTAACACTGATGAAAACGGGAAATTACAATACAAATTACAATACAAAAAGATAATGACAAATAGGTAACACTGTCTCTGTCTCTGTCTCTGTCTCTGTCTCTGTCTCTCTCTCTCTCTCTCTTTACTTTTCACAATGTACAATATGAGACAAGCTCAAGAGGTTACTACAAGGTGATGGAAATTAGCATGAGCAGTGTACCTCCAATTCCTTGGATCAAGATCTTTTCACCGACATACAGGCACTTCCTCCTCTTTTATAAAACAGACACATGCGTGATGTTGCAAAAATTGCATTACGGTGCATTTCGCTCACCAGCCTTATGAATCCAACGTTTCGCACACCAGGAACTTTATTCACGAGGAAAACCTGGTGGTGCTTAATGAAGCAGACAGTCTTTGTAGCGAGAGTCTGGTGTCCGACGCTGACACAACATCCGCCGCCTTGATTACACATTCTGTTCGGTATAACCAACCCTGATGTTGCTTCCTTAGTATGTTATAGCAGAGAGTTGTACTTTTTGGTGTCTACTCTCTCTCTCTCTGTCTCTCTCTCTCTCTCTCTCTCTCTCTCTCTCTCTCTCTCTCTCTCTCTCTCAGGTCAAATGTCTATCGACAAGCGCCTTTAACAACTGGTAATAGCTAATACATGTACACACACGAGTAGATATTAGATCCAGAAGCCTGTGATGACGGTCAATGTGGTCTAGTAGGCAGGGCCAGGAGTTAAGTATCGACGCTCACTAATATAAATCGGAGAGTATACACACACACACAGAAAAGTAGATGGTCATCTTCAGTCTTAAAACAGACACGGTGTGTACTTATAGAAACCACGCAGATGCGATGCAACAATAGTGTACTAGTCTAAGCGGAGCACTGCTGTTACTACTGCTGCTGCTGTTACTGCTACTGCTGTTACTGCTGCTGCTGTTACTGCTGGTGGGTGCATGTTGAAGGAGAGTGGTGGGTGCATGTTGAAGGAGAGTGGTGGGTGCATGTTGAAGGAGAGTGGTGGGTCAGTGTTGAAGGAGAGTGGTGGGTGCGTGTTGAAGGAGAGTGGTGGGTGCATGTTGAAGGAGAGTGGTGGGTGCGTGTTGAAGGAGAGTGGTGGGTGCGTGTTGAAGGAGAGTGGTGGGTGCGTGTTGAAGGAGAGTGGTGGGTGCATGTTGAAGGAGAGTGGTGGGTGCATGTTGAAGGAGAGTGGTGGGTGCGTGTTGAAGGAGAGTGGTGGGTGCATGTTGAAGGAGAGTGGTGGGTGCATGTTGAAGGAGAGTGGTGGGTCAGTGTTGAAGGAGAGTGGTGGGTGCGTGTTGAAGGAGAGTGGTGGGTGCGTGTTGAAGGAGAGTGGTGGGTGCGTGTTGAAGGAGAGTGGTGGGTGCGTGTTGAAGGAGAGTGGTGGGTGCGTGTTGAAGGAGAGTGGTGGGTCAGTGTTGAAGGAGAGTGGTGGGTCAGTGTTGAAGGAGAGTGGTGGGTGCGTGTTGAAGGAGAGTGGTGGGTGCTTGTTGATGGAGAGTGGTGGGTGCGTGTTGAAGGAGAGTGGTGGGTGCATGTTGAAGGAGAGTGGTGGGTGCGTGTTGAAGGAGAGTGGTGGGTGCGTGTTGAAGGAGAGTGGTGGGTGCGTGTTGAAGGAGAGTGGTGGGTGCATGTTGCAGGAGAGAGGTGGGTGCAAGGAGAGTGTTGAAGGAGAGTGGTGGGTGCGTGTTGAAGGAGAGTGGTGGGTGCGTGTTGAAGGAGAGTGGTGGGTGCGTGTTGAAGGAGAGTGGTGGGTGCAGTGTTGAAGGAGAGTGTGGGTGAAGGAGAGTGGTGGGTGCGTGTTGAAGGAGAGTGGTGGGTGCATGTTGAAGGAGAGTGGTGGGTGCATGTTGAAGGAGAGTGGTGGGTGCGTGTTGAAGGAGAGTGGTGGGTGCGTGTTGAAGGAGAGTGGTGGGTGCGTGTTGAAGGAGAGTGGTGGGTGCATGTTGAAGGAGAGTGGTGGGTGCATGTTGAAGGAGAGTGGTGGGTGCGTGTTGAAGGAGAGTGGTGGGTGCGTGTTGAAGGAGAGTGGTGGGTGCATGTTGAAGGAGAGTGGTGGGTGCGTGTTGAAGGAGAGTGGTGGGTGCGTGTTGAAGGAGAGTGGTGGGTGCATGTTGAAGGAGAGTGGTGGGTGCGTGTTGAAGGAGAGTGGTGGGTGCGTGTTGAAGGAGAGTGGTGGGTGCGTGTTGAAGGAGAGTGGTGGGTGCAAGGAGAGTGTTGAAGGAGAGTGGTGGGTGCGTGTTGAAGGAGAGTGGTGGGTGCATGTTGAAGGAGAGTGGTGGGTCAGTGTTGAAGGAGAGTGGTGGGTGCATGTTGAAGGAGAGTGGTGGGTGCGTGTTGAAGGAGAGTGGTGGGTGCATGTTGAAGGAGAGTGGTGGGTGCGTGTTGAAGGAGAGTGGTGGGTGCATGTTGAAGGAGAGTGGTGGGTGCATGTTGAAGGAGAGTGGTGGGTGCGTGTTGAAGGAGAGTGGTGGGTGCGTGTTGAAGGAGAGTGGTGGGTGCGTGTTGAAGGAGAGTGGTGGGTGCGTGTTGAAGGAGAGTGGTGGGTGCGTGTTGAAGGAGAGTGGTGGGTGCATGTTGAAGGAGAGTGGTGGGTGCATGTTGAAGGAGAGTGGTGGGTGCGTGTTGAAGGAGAGTGGTGGGTGCATGTTGAAGGAGAGTGGTGGGTGCATGTTGAAGGAGAGTGGTGGGTGCATGTTGAAGGAGAGTGGTGGGTGCGTGTTGAAGGAGAGTGGTGGGTCAGTGTTGAAGGAGAGTGGTGGGTGCGTGTTGAAGGAGAGTGGTGGGTCAGTGTTGAAGGAGAGTGGTGGGTCAGTGTTGAAGGAGAGTGGTGGGTGCATGTTGAAGGAGAGTGGTGGGTGCATGTTGAAGGAGAGTGGTGGGTGCGTGTTGAAGGAGAGTGGTGGGTGCATGTTGAAGGAGAGTGGTGGGTCAGTGTTGAAGGAGAGTGGTGGGTGCGTGTTGAAGGAGAGTGGTGGGTGCGTGTTGAAGGAGAGTGGTGGGTGCATGTTGAAGGAGAGTGGTGGGTGAGTGTTGAAGGAGAGTGGTGGGTGCATGTTGAAGGAGAGTGGTGGGTGCGTGTTGAAGGAGAGTGGTGGGTGCGTGTTGAAGGAGAGTGGTGGGTGCATGTTGAAGGAGAGTGGTGGGTGCATGTTGAAGGAGAGTGGTGGGTGCATGTTGAAGGAGAGTGGTGGGTGCAAGGAGAGTGTTGAAGGAGAGTGGTGGGTGCATGTTGAAGGAGAGTGGTGGGTGCATGTTGAAGGAGAGTGGTGGGTGCGTGTTGAAGGAGAGTGGTGGGTGCGTGTTGAAGGAGAGTGGTGGGTGCGTGTTGAAGGAGAGTGGTGGGTGCGTGTTGAAGGAGAGTGGTGGGTGCATGTTGAAGGAGAGTGGTGGGTCAGTGTTGAAGGAGAGTGGTGGGTCAGTGTTGAAGGAGAGTGGTGGGTGCGTGTTGAAGGAGAGTGGTGGGTGCATGTTGAAGGAGAGTGGAGGGTGCAAGGAGAGTGTTGAAGGAGAGTGGTGGGTCAGTGTTGAAGGAGAGTGGTGGGTGCGTGTTGAAGGAGAGTGGTGGGTGCATGTTGAAGGAGAGTGGTGGGTGCATGTTGAAGGAGAGTGGTGGGTGCGTGTTGAAGGAGAGTGGTGGGTGCGTGTTGAAGGAGAGTGGTGGGTGCGTGTTGAAGGAGAGTGGTGGGTGCGTGTTGAAGGAGAGTGGTGGGTGCGTGTTGAAGGAGAGTGGTGGGTGCATGTTGAAGGAGAGTGGTGGGTGCGTGTTGAAGGAGAGTGGTGGGTGCATGTTGAAGGAGAGTGGTGGGTGCATGTTGAAGGAGAGTGGTGGGTCAGTGTTGAAGGAGAGTGGTGGGTGCATGTTGAAGGAGAGTGGTGGGTGCGTGTTGAAGGAGAGTGGTGGGTGCATGTTGAAGGAGAGTGGTGGGTGCGTGTTGAAGGAGAGTGTTGAAGGAGAGTGGTGGGTGCATGTTGAAGGAGAGTGGTGGGTGCAGTGTTGAAGGAGAGTGGTGGGTCAGTGTTGAAGGAGAGTGGTGGGTGCGTGTTGAAGGAGAGTGGTGGGTGCATGTTGAAGGAGAGTGGTGGGTGCGTGTTGAAGGAGAGTGGTGGGTCAGTGTTGAAGGAGAGTGGTGGGTGCGTGTTGAAGGAGAGTGGTGGGTGCGTGTTGAAGGAGAGTGGTGGGTGCGTGTTGAAGGAGAGTGGTGGGTGCATGTTGAAGGAGAGTGGTGGGTGCGTGTTGAAGGAGAGTGGTGGGTGCGTGTTGAAGGAGAGTGGTGGGTCAGTGTTGAAGGAGAGTGGTGGGTGCATGTTGAAGGAGAGTGGTGGGTCAGTGTTGAAGGAGAGTGGTGGGTCAGTGTTGAAGGAGAGTGGTGGGTGCGTGTTGAAGGAGAGTGGTGGGTGCATGTTGAAGGAGAGTGGTGGGTGCATGTTGAAGGAGAGTGGTGGGTGCATGTTGAAGGAGAGTGGTGGGTCAGTGTTGAAGGAGAGTGGTGGGTGCATGTTGAAGGAGAGTGGTGGGTGCATGTTGAAGGAGAGTGGTGGGTGCGTGTTGAAGGAGAGTGGTGGGTGCATGTTGAAGGAGAGTGGTGGGTCAGTGTTGAAGGAGAGTGGTGGGTGCATGTTGAAGGAGAGTGGTGGGTGCGTGTTGAAGGAGAGTGGTGGGTCAGTGTTGAAGGAGAGTGGTGGGTGCATGTTGAAGGAGAGTGGTGGGTGCATGTTGAAGGAGAGTGGTGGGTGCGTGTTGAAGGAGAGTGGTGGGTGCATGTTGAAGGAGAGTGGTGGGTGCGTGTTGAAGGAGAGTGGTGGGTGCATGTTGAAGGAGAGTGGTGGGTGCATGTTGAAGGAGAGTGGTGGGTGCGTGTTGAAGGAGAGTGGTGGGTGCGTGTTGAAGGAGAGTGGTGGGTGCGTGTTGAAGGAGAGTGGTGGGTGCATGTTGAAGGAGAGTGGTGGGTGCGTGTTGAAGGAGAGTGGTGGGTCAGTGTTGAAGGAGAGTGGTGGGTGCAAAGGAGAGTGGTGGGTGCATGTTGAAGGAGAGTGGTGGGTCAGTGTTGAAGGAGAGTGGTGGGTGCATGTTGAAGGAGAGTGGTGGGTGCGTGTTGAAGGAGAGTGGTGGGTGCAGTGTTGAAGGAGAGTGGTGGGTGCAGTGTTGAAGGAGAGTGGTGGGTGCAGTGTGGTGGGTGCGTGTTGAAGGAGAGTGGTGGGTGCATGTTGAAGGAGAGTGGTGGGTGCGTGTTGAAGGAGAGTGGTGGGTGCATGTTGAAGGAGAGTGGTGGGTGCGTGTTGAAGGAGAGTGGTGGGTGCAAAGGAGAGTGGTGGGTGCAGTGTTGAAGGAGAGTGGTGGGTGCAGTGTTGAAGGAGAGTGGTGGGTGCAGTGTTGAAGGAGAGTGGTGGGTGCAGTGTTGAAGGAGAGTGGTGGGTGCGTGTTGAAGGAGAGTGGTGGGTGCGTGCTGAAGGAGAGTGGTGGGTGCATGTTGAAGGAGAGTGGTGGGTGCGTGTTGAAGGAGAGTGGTGGGTGAGTGTTGAAGGAGAGTGGTGGGTCAGTGTTGAAGGAGAGTGGTGGGTGCGTGTTGAAGGAGAGTGGTGGGTCAGTGTTGAAGGAGAGTGGTGGGTGCGTGTTGAAGGAGAGTGGTGGGTCAGTGTTGAAGGAGAGTGGTGGGTGCGTGTTGAAGGAGAGTGGTGGGTGCGTGTTGAAGGAGAGTGGTGGGTGCGTGTTGAAGGAGAGTGGTGGGTCAGTGTTGAAGGAGAGTGGTGGGTGCGTGTTGAAGGAGAGTGGTGGGTGCATGTTGAAGGAGAGTGGTGGGTCAGTGTTGAAGGAGAGTGGTGGGTGCGTGTTGAAGGAGAGTGGTGGGTGCGTGTTGAAGGAGAGTGGTGGGTCAGTGGTGGGTGCGTGTTGAAGGAGAGTGGTGGGTGCGTGTTGAAGGAGAGTGGTGGGTGCGTGTTGAAGGAGAGTGGTGGGTCAGTGTTGAAGGAGAGTGGTGGGTCAGTGTTGAAGGAGAGTGGTGGGTGCGTGTTGAAGGAGAGTGGTGGGTGCGTGTTGAAGGAGAGTGGTGGGTGCGTGTTGAAGGAGAGTGGTGGGTGCGTGTTGAAGGAGAGTGGTGGGTCAGTGTTGAAGGAGAGTGGTGGGTGCGTGTTGAAGGAGAGTGGTGGGTGCATGTTGAAGGAGAGTGGTGGGTGCATGTTGAAGGAGAGTGGTGGGTGCGTGTTGAAGGAGAGTGGTGGGTGCATGTTGAAGGAGAGTGGTGGGTGCGTGTTGAAGGAGAGTGGTGGGTGCGTGTTGAAGGAGAGTGGTGGGTGCGTGTTGAAGGAGAGTGGTGGGTGCATGTTGAAGGAGAGTGGTGGGTGCATGTTGAAGGAGAGTGGTGGGTGCGTGTTGAAGGAGAGTGGTGGGTGCATGTTGAAGGAGAGTGGTGGGTCAGTGTTGAAGGAGAGTGGTGGGTGCATGTTGAAGGAGAGTGGTGGGTGCATGTTGAAGGAGAGTGGTGGGTGCGTGTTGAAGGAGAGTGGTGGGTCAGTGTTGAAGGAGAGTGGTGGGTGCATGTTGAAGGAGAGTGGTGGGTGCATGTTGAAGGAGAGTGGTGGGTCAGTGTTGAAGGAGAGTGGTGGGTCAGTGTTGAAGGAGAGTGGTGGGTCAGTGTTGAAGGAGAGTGGTGGGTGCATGTTGAAGGAGAGTGGTGGGTCAGTGTTGAAGGAGAGTGGTGGGTGCATGTTGAAGGAGAGTGGTGGGTCAGTGTTGAAGGAGAGTGGTGGGTGCATGTTGAAGGAGAGTGGTGGGTCAGTGTTGAAGGAGAGTGGTGGGTCAGTGTTGAAGGAGAGTGGTGGGTGCATGTTGAAGGAGAGTGGTGGGTCAGTGTTGAAGGAGAGTGGTGGGTGCGTGTTGAAGGAGAGTGGTGGGTGCGTGTTGAAGGAGAGTGGTGGGTCAGTGTTGAAGGAGAGTGGTGGGTGCGTGTTGAAGGAGAGTGGTGGGTGAGTGTTGAAGGAGAGTGGTGGGTCAGTGTTGAAGGAGAGTGGTGGGTGAGTGTTGAAGGAGAGTGGTGGGTGCGTGTTGAAGGAGAGTGGTGGGTCAGTGTTGAAGGAGAGTGGTGGGTCAGTGTTGAAGGAGAGTGGTGGGTGCGTGTTGAAGGAGAGTGGTGGGTGCGTGTTGAAGGAGAGTGGTGGGTGCGTGTTGAAGGAGAGTGGTGGGTCAGTGTTGAAGGAGAGTGGTGGGTCAGTGTTGAAGGAGAGTGGTGGGTCAGTGTTGAAGGAGAGTGGTGGGTCAGTGTTGAAGGAGAGTGGTGGGTCAGTGTTGAAGGAGAGTGGTGGGTGCGTGTTGAAGGAGAGTGGTGGGTCAGTGTTGAAGGAGAGTGGTGGGTCAGTGTTGAAGGAGAGTGGTGGGTCAGTGTTGAAGGAGAGTGGTGGGTCAGTGTTGAAGGAGAGTGGTGGGTCAGTGTTGAAGGAGAGTGGTGGGTCAGTGTTGAAGGAGAGTGGTGGGTCAGTGTTGAAGGAGAGTGGTGGGTGCGTGTTGAAGGAGAGTGGTGGGTCAGTGTTGAAGGAGAGTGGTGGGTCAGTGTTGAAGGAGAGTGGTGGGTGCGTGTTGAAGGAGAGTGGTGGGTGCGTGTTGAAGGAGAGTGGTGGGTCAGTGTTGAAGGAGAGTGGTGGGTGCGTGTTGAAGGAGAGTGGTGGGTGCAGGAGAGTGGTGGGTGCAGTGTTGAAGGAGAGTGGTGGGTGCAAGGAGAGTGTGGGTGCGTGTTGAAGGAGAGTGGTGGGTGCAGTGTTGAAGGAGAGTGGTGGGTGCAGTGTTGAAGGAGAGTGGTGGGTGCAGTGTTGAAGGAGAGTGGTGGGTGCATGTTGAAGGAGAGTGGTGGGTGCGTGTTGAAGGAGAGTGGTGGGTGCGTGTTGAAGGAGAGTGGTGGGTGCGTGTTGAAGGAGAGTGGTGGGTGCGTGTTGAAGGAGAGTGGTGGGTGCGTGTTGAAGGAGAGTGGTGGGTCAGTGTTGAAGGAGAGTGGTGGGTCAGTGTTGAAGGAGAGTGGTGGGTCAGTGTTGAAGGAGAGTGGTGGGTGCATGTTGAAGGAGAGTGGTGGGTGCATGTTGAAGGAGAGTGGTGGGTGCATGTTGAAGGAGAGTGGTGGGTGCGTGTTGAAGGAGAGTGGTGGGTGCGTGTTGAAGGAGAGTGGTGGGTGCATGTTGAAGGAGAGTGGTGGGTGCATGTTGAAGGAGAGTGGTGGGTCAGTGTTGAAGGAGAGTGGTGGGTGAAAGGAGAGTGGTGGGTGCATGTTGAAGGAGAGTGGTGGGTCAGTGTTGAAGGAGAGTGGTGGGTCAGTGTTGAAGGAGAGTGGTGGGTGCGTGTTGAAGGAGAGTGGTGGGTGCATGTTGAAGGAGAGTGGTGGGTGCGTGTTGAAGGAGAGTGGTGGGTGCGTGTTGAAGGAGAGTGGTGGGTCAGTGTTGAAGGAGAGTGGTGGGTGCATGTTGAAGGAGAGTGGTGGGTGCATGTTGAAGGAGAGTGGTGGGTGCGTGTTGAAGGAGAGTGGTGGGTGCGTGTTGAAGGAGAGTGGTGGGTGCATGTTGAAGGAGAGTGGTGGGTGCGTGTTGAAGGAGAGTGGTGGGTGCGTGTTGAAGGAGAGTGGTGGGTCAGTGTTGAAGGAGAGTAACACCACCACCACTTATTAACCTCACCTACACCACCTCTGTATCTTTACTGAGAAATATTTCTCCTGCGCATCAGGCACTGTTAGTCTATTATAGAGGCATGAGGACGATGAATATTACAGCGTAGCCAGTGGAAGAAATGGAGAGACGCAGCAGTTGCAGACGTGACTACATGTGGGAGGAGTCCACTGGCAAAATTACGAGTTATGTTACCTGGTTACCTGGAGGTTATTCCGGGGATCAACGCCCCCGTGGCCCGGTCCATGACCAGGCCTCCCGATGGATCAGGGCCTGATCAACTAGGCTGTTACTGCTGGCCGCACGCAGTCCAACGTACGAGCCACAGCCCAGCTGATCCAACACTGACTTTAGGTATCTGTCCAGCTCTCTCTTGAAGGCAGCCAGGAGTTTATTGGCAATTCCCCTAATGCTTGATGGGAGGTTGTTGAACAGTTTTGGGCCCCGGACACTTATGGTGTTTTCCCTTAGTGTACCAATGGCGCCCCTACTTTTTATTGGGGGCATTTTGCATCGCCTGCCCAGTCTTTTACTTTCGTAGGGAGTGATTTCTGTGTGCAGATTTGGGACCATTCCTTCCAAGATTTTCCAAGTGTAGATTATGATATATCTCTCCCTCCTGCGTTCCAACGAGTACAAGTCAAGTGCTTCCAAGCGTTCCCAGTAGTTAAGTTGCTTGACAGAACTTATACGTGCAATAAAGGATCTCTGTACACTCTCTAGATCTGCGATTTCACCTGCTTTGAATGGAGATGCTAATGTACAGCAGTATTCCAGCCTAGAGAGAACAAGTGATTTGAAAAGGATCATTACTGGCTTGGCATCTCTCGTTTTGAAAGTTCTCATTATCCATCCTATCATTTTCTTTGCACGTGCGATCGTGGCACTGTTGTGATCCTTGAAAGTGAGATCCTCAGACATTACTACTCCCAGGTCCCTTACATTATTTTTCCGCTCTATTGTATGGCCGGAGTCAGTAGTATACTCTGTTCTAGTTATTATCTCCTCCAGTTTTCCATAACGGAGTAGTTGGAATTTGTCCTCATTGAACATCATATTGTTTACCGTTGCCCACTGGAAAACTTTGTTTATATCTTCTTGGAGGTTAACCGCGTCCTCAGCAGATGACAGCCTCATGCAGATCCTAGTATCATCCGCAAAGGATGATACGGTGCTGTGGTGTATATCACTGTCTATGTCTGATATGAGGATAAGGAATAAGATGGGGGCGAGTACTGTGCATTGTGGAACAGAGCTCTTCACTATGGCAGCCTCCGATTTAACTCTGTAAAAGGATACATGCAACTAAGGCGACATTTTTATTGTGGCAACGTTTCGCTCTTCAGGAGCTTTGTCTAGCCGTTACAAACAATATAAAGCCACAGTATATATCTAGGTATTAACGGCTTGACAAAGTTCCTGGAGAGCGAAACCTTACCACAATAAAAATGTCGCCTTAATTGCATGTGTGTGTCCTTTTACTTAACATACCGTCAGTAATTTTATCAATATTATTACAAGTTATGATGAGTGATTGATGGTAAGTTATTGCAGCATGTCATGGGGTGATCTAGGGAGGCAATGATCAGAGAAGACAGCAGCAGCAACCAACGCTAACAAATGTTCACCACTCACACCAGAGACTGGGGAGGAGGGGGGAGAAAAGCACTGACTCGGCAAGCTATACAAAGAACAGTTTTTAAGGGGCAGGTCAGTTCCCCTGTCTTCTATGTTATTTTTCCCCTATAATCTACCTTGTTCACAATTACTATTGCATTTGCTCTGTCTGCTTTCGTAAGGTGAGGTCTATGATCTTTCCTTAATTCATGGTATAACTTAACAAATCTGAGCTTCGCTCAGACCTCTCCAACACAATTGTCCTCAAAGATTTGTTAAGTTATACCATGAATTAAGGAAAGATCCCAGATTTCACCTTACGAAAGCAGACAGAGCAGATGCGATAGTAATCATGGACAAGGTAGATTATAGGGGAAAAATAAACATGATATTAGAACTCACGCGCCTCGTAGGATCCAGTTAACACAGACCAGGGGGGGAGTCTGTGAGTTACCGTGTAGACACAGATAGATGGTAACATGGTACAACAGGTTGTGTGTGATTTCTGAACTTCCCTTTTCCCAATAAAATATTATCGTCCATAAGGTTTGCCAGAGAGTCTCTGTGCTCAAGCATCTGTATTAGACTGAAGAAGTCTGCTGGTCAGGAGAAACATCTCAATAAAGTTACGTAAGTATGATACATGTCTTACTCATTAATTAGTCTATATTATATACTTTTTGATCTAAGGATACCACAACCATAACCATTAATCTGGATCTCCAACACAAACACCGTCACCACCACAACACCACAAAAACAACAATAAAATAACAAAACAAGACATCAACAACAATAACACAACAACATTAACAACATTGTTCAAGCTGGATTCCTAGTAACACCTAGACTAACAAAAATCGAAACGGCAAAATGCGAGAGCAAAGCAAAGTGTTTGATAATAAGTACCGACGTACTCTATGTATATACTCTATGTAAAACGCTAAACTATTGTGAAGCCTTCAGCACAAGGAGTGAAGGCTCTATTCTCCCTCCGCTAACCGCAAGACAGGATATATAGTTCACCAGTAGGGAGTTCTGAGGGGGTCACTGCCCCCGTTCCCCAGTCTAAGAGGATATCCGTGTCATACCACGATTCGGTGTTTATCTCAATAATGTGAGGCCTATGTGTGTAGGCACTTATATCTGAACCGCTGGTCTGAGGCAGCGGTCGTTAAAGCTAGCCTTACCAATCATTCTTATGTTAGTAAGGCGCTCTTGTACGCATGTTTACTGTATAACACATTCTTCCTTCTTAACACTACAAAGTCACTCTCAACTCCATCATATCACATCAGCCTTTTTTTTTAGTTCACTCCTAGCAAAAACTTCTGCTGTCTGAAGGCGATTCCGGTGGGTCACCGCCCCCGCGGCCCGCTCCCAGATCAGACCTCGTAGTTGATGGTTTGATCAACTAGGCTTCTGGTGCTACCCAGAAGCCTGGTGCTACGCAGAAGCCTGGTGCTACGCAGAAGCCTGGTGCTACCCAGAAGCCTGGTGCTACCCAGAAGCCTGGTGCTACGCAGAACACCGTCTAAGAGTCTGTAATTTCTCTTATATATGAAGGAAGGACGCTCAAAAGTCTAGTGGAGAATTAATGATAGCAATATGCGCGGGGGATAAGTCTATCTTAATCTAACTATTGAAGCTATAGTGGAATGTCTGACAATACCCTCGCTGCCCTATTGAAGTCTCCCTCCCCAGTGTAGGCTGACGAATTTACCACTTGACGTACGACAACCATCATGCGATGGAATATGACAGAAACATAACTAACTATTGTTCCCACGTAACCATCGCATAGATTAAAGTGGCAGCACACTACTGATGAATCCAATTACACATACACACAAACAAACAAAAATAAGCTTAGTTCCCGCCGCTCTGGAAGTCAGCCGGCGTCAGCCAGTCTTGGAGAGGCTTGGAGTGTGACCCCGCCCAACACAACCCAAAACACCCCACCACCCCGTTTAGCCACCACCACACATTATCATGCACACAGTTTAGCCCACATCGTAAATTATTAGCCGACCAGTTTAGTGAGTCAGCCAATACTACACTGCCTGTGTTGAGGAGACGTGAATGCAAGGCCTCAGTACACAATGTTACGCCTAAATGTGAGGCGTATCCCTCCACCCTCTCCCAGTCTGTCTAGCATTGGGAATAATGTTAGGAGAGAAGTAAATAATGAAACAGTGTTATATGAATGCAATTAGAAGCCTGAGTAGATCTATAACCCACTATGATAACATGAACGTAGGTATGTTTATGCAGCAACCTGCAATGTGAACAGACTGACTGATGTTATAGTGGCCAGGCTTAGGCTTGGTTACAGGTGCTTCTGGCAGTTTGGGAGACACACAGATGATGATCAAACCAAATGTAAAGTATGTGGTCAGCCCTATGGTCACTGTCTTGAACACTATGTGCTTAACTGTCCACTTATTGAAGAATATATAGTATTATAACCTATATGAAATGTCAAGATATCTTCTTAATGAAAATAAGACATCAGATATATTAAGCAAATTTAATGAATTTTCTTGTAACAGATAAGCGAACTGTAGAATAAATCTAGATGTACTCCTGTTAACTCTTTTGGGGCCTAGTTTCTAGGTCTTGTTTATTCATATGCTCTTGCGCTACCGTCCACAGGCTGGAGATGGGGTGCACAATAAACTAGCCACTTCGGTGGCAAAATCTCAAAATCTAAATCCAGTCTGTCTCACTGTCTCTGTCAGTCTCTCAGTATTTCTGTTAGATTCTGTCTCTGTTCGTCCGTCCGTCTGTCTGTGTGTCTGTCTGCCTCTCTCTCTCTCTCTCTCCCCCCCAGTCAGGTCCAGCTCCCTCTCTCGTTAAACGCCATAAACCACGGCCCTAGCCCACTACACTGGTAATCACTGTTCCATCACTCTCCAACCTTCCTCACGTGATGGTTCCTCCAACACCATCAATCTCCAACCTTCCTCACGTGATGGTTCCTCCAACACCATCAATCTCCAACCGTCCTCACTTGATGGTTTCTCCAACACCATCAATCCTCAAAAGCCATTCCTCCATCACCGTCAATCTTGTTCCTCCACCACCACCACCTACTCTTCCAGTCTAGATGTACTCCTGTTAACTTTTTTGAGGACCTAATTCCTAGGCCATTTGCGCCTTTGATAACCCTTGCTTGGGGCCTAGTTTCTAGGACTTTCGTGTATCCATATGATCTTCTACAGGAAGGATATGGAGTACACAATAAACAAGTTGCTTCGGCGGCAAAATCAATCAAATCAATCACCATCCACACTCCACCATCCCTTCACCACCACTCCACCAACACCACCACTCCTTTTTTTTGATCAGGAAAAGAGAGTTAGCTTTTTTCACAATATAATTATCATATATAACAGCGTAAATACACAATATAACTATAATATATACCAGCGTAAATACAAAACGATCACGCGTCCAACTTACTTAGTAAACATTAATGAATTGAAGGAAGGAATTCAGCTCGTTCCATCAGGCTAAAGGATCCTAGGAAGACTTCTTGTCCCATCAGGCTCTATAAGCCTAGGAGTCCTTCTCTCATCAAGCTCAGTAAGCCTAGAAGTCCTTGTCCCATCAGGCAAGTACTGGCTGACCCGTTACTTGCCACCGCTCTCAGGTACTTCTCAATTCCCCGGGTTTAACGACATTAAAGAACAGGTTTTACAAGGGTGGCCGCCACCGTCGCTGCTCTCACAAGAAAGGTTACATTCATCAGCCGGTGGCAGTGAGCTGGTTTGTTTACATGTTACAAGACTCGACCTAGAGGCTCAAACACCACAACACAATGTTTGGAAAAAACGCTGACCCCCCTCATGAAAAGGAAGAAAAGGCTTTAAGGTCTTCATTACCATCGACTTCGAGTGCACAAAGAAATGTGGAGCAATGACCAGCTGAAGTCTCTCTGATCCCACAATGTGGAGCCATGACCAGCTGAAGTCTCTCTGATCCCACAATGTGGAGCCATGACCAGCTGAAGTCTCTCTGATCCCACAATGTGGAGCCATGACCAGCTGAAGTCTCTCTGATCCCACAATGTGGAGCCATGACCAGCTGAAGTCTCTCTCTGATCCCACAATGTGGAGCCATGACCAGCTGAAGTCTCTCTGATCCCACAATGTGGAGCCATGACCAGCTGAAGTCTCTCTGATCCCACAATGTGGAGCCATGACCAGCTGAAGTCTCTCTGATCCCACAATGTGGAGCCATGACCAGCTGAAGTCTCTCTGATCCCACAATGTGGAGCCATGACCAGCTGAAGTCTCTCTGATCCCACAATGTGGAGCCATGACCAGCTGAAGTCTCTCTCTGATCCCACAATGTGGAGCCATGACCAGCTGAAGTCTCTCTGATCCCACAATGTGGAGCCATGACCAGCTGAAGTCTCTCTGATCCCACAATGTGGAGCCATGACCAGCTGAAGTCTCTCTGATCCCACAATGTGGAGCCATGACCAGCTGAAGTCTCTCTGATCCCACAATGTGGAGCCATGACCAGCTGAAGTCTCTCTGATCCCACAATGTGGAGCCATGACCAGCTGAAGTCTCTCTGATCCCACAATGTGGACCCATGACCAGCTGAAGTCTCTCTCATCCCACAATACACATATTGTTTACCTTTATTTTTACCTATAATTATTTTTTTTTCCTATCAAACTGATGTCTCAATATGCAAATATACAAAAGCATTGAGCAAGAGGTACGATGAAGAATTAGATACATGTACAACATCCAAGTGTCTTTATTGTAGACGTTTCGCCATCCAGTGGCTTTATATAACAATATAAATTCAAGGACATAATGGGAAGACAGTGGAACTATATACAAAAGACAAGGTAATCAGTCCCTCAGCATTGGAGCTGCGGAAGAGTCTACAATAAAGATACCCTCAGCCTGGAGAGGCTGAGGGACTGACCACCTCAAAACTACGTCTTCAAGAATGATGGACTGATTACATCGACTTTACATCTCTACTGCTTCTGCCACTTTCTCTGTACTCAACTGAAGAAGCCTACTGTGTAGGCGAAACGTTTCGGAATAGAGATACATAACTGTTGCACATATGTCTTACTTATCAAGAATGACTAAATTCATACCAGCACCTTTAAGAAATCAGTTCTTTGAAGACAAACCTGAAAGACTTTCATCCGCTTTCTCTATGGAAGCAAAGATTTCAAGATCTCATTTAACCCTTCGGAACTGTGAGGAAATCCATTACATTGAAATAAGAAGTATTTTTAAATGAGAGGAACATCGATAATGAGGAATATATGTAAAGGTCTGTGTTTCTATAGGTCTAATAATGACAAAATTAATCCTGGTAGGTAAGACACATAGGCAACAGTTAGGCAGCTTTATTCCGAAACGTTTCGCCTACACAGTAGGCTTCTTCAGTCGAATACAGAAAGTAGGCAGGAACAGTAGAGATGTGAAGACGATGTAATCAGTCCATCACCCTTGAAGTCGTAGATTAATCCTACTGGGTGTGTAAAACAAATACAATGGAGAGTTTCAAGTACGGTTTTGGTAATTATATTTAATATATACAATAATAATTTCACTTCAACAACATCAAAGATCAGCCTATAATTGTTTGTACATATTACACACGTAAGGTATCTGAGATGCCTCCTTCAGTAGTGTACTCCTGTGTACTTTCAGAACCGACTGTGGTGGGGTGTACTCTGCAAAAGCTCCAGACGTACTCTCCAAATATACTCTCTAGCATTGTCACACGCATGAGACAATGCAGGGACCAGGAGTTACTAAAATAAGGAAGTGGTCAGTTTCAGGACGGCAGCACACGATTAGATTATTATTATTATTATTATTATTATTATTGGGAGCGCTAAACCCGTAGGGATTATACAGCGTCTGTTAGGGGGGGATGAAAGGCATTCAGGCTTAATTCGGGGAACTGGAGCACAAATCCAACTCCCATAAGTGTCCGGGGCCCAAAACTGTTCAACAGCCTCCCATCAAGCATTAGGGGAATTGCCAATAAACTCCTGGCTGCCTTCAAGAGAGAGCTGGACAGATACCTAAAGTCAGTGCCGGATCAGCCGGGCTGTGGCTCGTACGTTGGACTGCGTGCGGCCAGCAGTAACAGCCTAGTTGATCAGGCCCTGATCCATCGGGAGGACTGGTCATGGACCGGGCCGCGGGGGCGTTGATCCCCCGAATAACCTCCAGGTAGATCAAAAGCCCCTCACCAGCATCAAGGAACCTCCCTTGAAGGGCCACAATCAGAGCAAGAAGTAGCAAGTGTGGAAGAGGATCCTTAATACAGCGAGTGAGAATGGCCGCTATTTTACGATAAACAATATTAACAGTGGTATGACCCCCCTCCCCCTCCCCCTGGCTGCTGTGAACACCTTTACATAGCCATCACCTATAATTACATATAACATACGTTTTGAAACACGGGTATATAATGGTAAGCGAAAGAGAATATACAGTGCCATCAGTTGATCAGTCACTCGCCAGGAGGAGCGGCGAGCGCTCCAACGAATCGATTAAAAAAAACGAATATGAGTTTAACGCTCGTTTTACAAAAAAAAAAAAATATTAATGCATATACACGGAAATATGCACCAATAATATAAC
Organism: Cherax quadricarinatus; assembly: GCF_038502225.1. NCBI lineage: Eukaryota > Metazoa > Arthropoda > Malacostraca > Decapoda > Parastacidae > Cherax > Cherax quadricarinatus. The sequence goes on from NC_091309.1 coordinate 13,942,986, forward strand.
TACATCATAACCGGTGAGGCTGCGACCCACAACAGTCACCTAGCACCCAGGTAACAACTTAATGCTAGGGGAAATTGGGCAGCAGGTGTATGGAGACTTGGCCAGACGTTGCGCCCTGCCTGGGAATCGAACCCGGGATATTTTGGTTGTGAATACTCTGACAACTGAGCTACAGGTCACATTTAAAGACTATTCGCAGTGCACAGGTTCATTAAGGTCACTCAAGGATGACTTAGTCTTCTTCCTCATCCTCTTCTTCCTGCTCCTCCTTCTCATCCTCCTCCTCCTCCTGCTCTTCCTGCTCGTCCTCTTCCTCCTGCTCCTCCTCCTCCTCCTGCTCCTCCTCCTCCTCCGGCTCTTCCTCCTGCTCCTCCTCCTCCTCCGGCTCTTCCTCCTGCTCCTCCTCCTCCTCCGGCTCTTCCTCCTGCTCCTGTTCCTCGTCTTCCCACACTTGTAGCTGTGTCATCCCTCCTTGTTATCAAGTTAAGCTATCATGATATCACTCAGTTCGTGCTCCAGAGTTCAATTATCACCTTAGCTCATCTCTCACCCTCCCCTCTCCATTCTCCCCTCTCCGCTCCCCCCTCTCCTCTTCTCTTATCTCCCATCCCCTCCCTCCCCTCTCTTACCTGCTTTCCCCCTTCCATCTCTTACCTATCCTTCCTTCCCTCTCCTATCACCTGCCTCCCTCTTCCTTTCCCTCCCCTACCTACTGTCTGCCCTCTCTCTCCTACCTATCTCCCTTCACACATCCTTCCCTTCCTCCACAATATCTCCTCCTGAAGTCTACCTCCACCTCCCTCCCACATTACCCTCCTTTCCTCTAAGGTCCCCCCTCCCACCATTTACCCCTTCCCTACCCATCATCTCCCTCACTCTATATAACTAAATGATCTTAATTGTTGCCCTGAGTTAAAACTGACGAGGTGGCCTGTACTTCTGTGGTACAGCGATCGGCTCACAACCGAAGCAACCTAGATTCGATTCCCAGGCTGGACTTTTTCGTTTTTGCTTTACTGAGTTATCATAAGCTAAAGTTACATAATAAAAATCAGACACATGTGCAACATCTGGGTATCTATTGCAGACGTTTCGCCAACCAGTGGCTTTACCAGTACAAGTTCAAGGACATTACTGACAGACAGTAGAATTATATACAAAAGATGAGGTAATTAGTCCCTCAGCCTTGGAGTTGGTGTGAAGAGCGATAGTTATATTTATATACACCATAGAGAGGTTAGCATAGGCCACCACTGTGACCGCAAATGCAAGTTTTTAGAGATGAGTCTCCCGCCAGCGTGGCCGTGACGAACTCTAGCTCTAGTTCCCTTCAAAGCCGTCAGCATGACTCAAGAAATCGTAATGACACGATTGTAGCTAGCTGGCCCAGTGGCTTACGCACTGGCCTGGAGTTTGACGACTCACACGCCACGAGTTCACTCCCCACCTGTGGTATGGATTGGTTATCTTAGTATTAACACCATACCCATAGTGTGGGAGGTGGTCACCTCACACCCACAGTGTGGGAGGTGGTCACCTCACACCCACAGTGTGGGAGGTGGTCACCTCACACCCATAGTGTGGGAGGTGGTCACCTCACACCCACAGTGTGGGAGGTGGTCACCTCACACCCATAGTGTGGGAGGTGGTCACCTCACACCCATATTGTGGGAGGAGGTCACCTCACACCCATAGTGTGGGAGGTGGTCACCTCACACCCACAGTGTGGGAGGTGGTCACCTCACACCCATAGTGTGGGAGGTGGTCACCTCACACCCACAGTGTGGGAGGTGGTCACCTCACACCCATAGTGTGGAAGGTGGTCACCTCACACCCACAGTGTGGGAGGTGGTCACCTCACACCCATAGTGTGGGGGGTGGTCACCTCACACCCACAGTGTGGGAGGTGGTCACCTCACACCCATAGTGTGGAAGGTGGTCACCTCACACCCACAGTGTGGGAGGTGGTCACCTCACACCCATAGTGTGGGGGGTGGTCACCTCACACCCATAGTGTGGGAGGTGGTCACCTCACACCCACAGTGTGGGAGGTGGTCACCTCAAACCCATAGTGTGGGAGGTGGTCACCTCACACCCACAGTGTGGGAGGTGGTCACCTCACACCCATAGTGTGGGAGGTGGTCACCTCACACCCACAGTGTGGGAGGAGGTCACCTCACACCCACAGTGTGGGAGGTGGTCACCTCACACCCATATTGTGGGAGGTGGTCACCTCACACCCATAGTGTGGTAGGAGGTCACCTCACACCCATAGTGTGGGAGGTGGTCACTTCACAAAAACATATAATGGGCATAGACTGGGTCTCAACATTCAGTTGAGAAAGACATGCCTAGTATGGGCCAGTAGGCCTGCTGCAGTGTTTCTCCTTATGTTCTTAGTCAAGTTGCAGCATGGTTTTTAGGACTTGAGGTGATAAATTAGACACATGTGCAACTCTTGGGTATCTTTATTGAGGAAACGTTTCGCCACACAGTGGCTTCATCAGTCCATACAAAGGAGAATCTTGAAGAACAGGAGGAGAATGAGGTAATCAGTCCCTCAACCTTGAGTCGATGTGGTCAGTCCATCAATCTTGAATAGAATACGGCATACGTGCTGAGAAGAAGCTTATAAACCGTATGGCAGGAGAGGTGCAGCAGTCATAGGTCGTGTAACATTTGTTCAATGTGGAAGTAGGTCGTGCCCAAGAATTAGGCAAGCGAAGAATTCCTAAGTATTAAGATCCCAAGAAGTTGCAGTGTCTGACAGGTTTGTAGATGAATGGTTCAGACACTGCAACTTCTTGGGATCTTAATACTTAGGAATTCTTCGCTTGCCTAATTCTTGGGCACGACCTACTTCCACATTGAACAAATGTGACACCACCTATGACTTCTGCACCTCTCCTGCCAACGGTTTATAAGCTCCTTCTCCGCACGTATGCCGTATTCTATTCAAGATTGATGGACTGACCACATCGACTCAAGGTTGAGGGACTGATTACCTCATTCTCCTCCTGTTCTTCAAGATTCTCCTTTGTATGGACTGATGAAGCCACTGTGTGGCGAAACGTTTCCTCAATAAAGATACCCAAGAGTTGCACATGTGTCTAATTTATCAACATGTCGGTTCTCTGAACCATTCATCTACAAAAGGATTTGAGGTGCTGTTGGTAACATGAAGAGAGTCAGGGAAGCCAGCAGGCCGGGCTTGGGTCCTGGAGATGGGAAGTACAGTGCCGGCACTCTGAAGGAGGGGTGTTAATGTTGCAGTTTTATAAATGTAGTGTAAGTGCGCCTCTGGCAAGACAGTGATGGAGTGAATGAAGATAGTGCTACTGGGTAGGATGCCGTGCTCCTTCTTTAAGTGAATGTGACTTGACCTGACTAGGTTGGGGCACTGGCTTAAGCCGGTAGGAGACTTGGACCTGCCTCGCATGGGCCAGTAGGCCTGGTGCAGTGTTCCTCCTTTCTTATGTTCTGATGTTCTTATTACTACTCTACAAATAAAGCGACAGCAATGCAGTTGTATAGCCCGGCTAAACTGTCCGTACATACGTGTGTGGGAACGACCGAACAACCAACTGCTTAAATAACAAAAAGGCACAATACCGTGACTGGAACGATACACAAATAACCCGCACATAAAAGAGAGAAGCTTACGACGACGTTTCGGTCCGACTTGGACCATTGACAAAGTCACATGTCAATGGTCCAAGTCGGACCGAAACGTCGTCGTAAGCTTCTCTCTTTTATGTGCGGGTTATTTGTGTAACCAACTGCTTGATATTTCAGTAAGAAAACGACGTTTTCTTAAGAGGATTTGTGGGAACATCAGGCCATCTGCAGCAACAGCTTGGGTGATCAGGGTGACCAGGCTAGCACCTGACGATCCTAGCCCATGGCCGGGCTCCAGGAATAGACTCTTGAAACTCATCAAGGGTATAAAGGTATATCAAGGGTCGGGCTAAATGTGGTCCCTGTAGGAGCTGAGAGAAGTCACTTAACTGAGATAAGTACACTTAGCTAAGTGCACTTACACGCTTCGTTGACTCTCCACTGGGAAAGTCCGCCCTCTTATTTCTCTCTGACACCAACACTGGCTGCTACACTTGTCTCTCTCACGGTAAAACACACCCGATTTTATCTATATAAACGAAAACCTGAAAAATGTATAATTGGTGTCTGAAGAATAGATGAGTTAACCACCAGGTATTACCTGGAGTTTACCTGGAGAGAGTTCCGGGGGTCAACGCCCCCGCGGCCCGGTCTGTGACCAGGCCTCCTTAGGTCAGTGTCCCAGGATGCGACCCACACCAGTCGACTAACACCCAGGTACCCATTTTACTGATGGGGAACATAGACAACAGGTGGAAAGAAACACGTCCAATGTTTCTACTCTGGCTGGGAATCGAACCCAGGCCCTCACCGTGTGAAGCGAGAGCGTTAACCACCAGGCCACCAGTGGGGGGAACTGGGAAATTGTACTGGTGGTTATAGTGATGGTGTAAAGTAAAAGGACACAAGTGCAACTACTGTGACATTTATTGTGGCAACGTTTCGCTCTCCAGGAGCTTTATCAAGCCATTACAAACAATACATGGACACAGAGGGTATATAAAGGCTCAGAGTGAGGTGAATACTAGTGAGGTACCATTTCGATGTTCACTGGTGGTAGTAGTAGTAGTAGTAGTAGTGGTAGTGACAAAAGTAATACAATATGGTAGAGCAATTAATTCGTACATGAGTAAAAGGATATAAAAGCTATTACTTGGGTAACATAAAAATAGGTTGGACAAATATAAACTGGAATGAGGCAGCTTGTTTCAGTTACATATTGTCGGTAATTCTACCAACTTTATTACTATAGTGATGGTGCTGGTGGTAGTACTGGTGGTAATGTTGGTGCTGGTGGTAGTACTGGTGGTAGTGTTGGTGCTGGGGTAGTACTGGTGGTAGTGTTGGTACTGGTGGCTGTGTTGGTGCTGGTGGCAGTACTGGTGGCTGTGTTGGTGCTAACCGCGTCCTCAGCAGATGACAGCCTCATGCAGATCCTAGTATCATCCGCAAAGGATGATACGGTGCTGTGGTGTATATCTCTGTTTATGTCTGATATGAGGATAAGGAATAAGATGGGGGCGAGTACTGTGCCTTGTGGAACAGAGCTCTTCACTATGGCAGCCTCCGATTTAACTCTGTTGACCACTACTCTTTGTGTTCGATTTGTTAGGAAGTTGAAGATCCATCTCCCCACTTTCCCAGTTATTCCTTTAGCACGTATTTTATGGGCTATTACGCCATGATCGCATTTGTCAAATGCTTTTGCAAAGTCTGTGTATATTACATCTGCATTCTGATTTTCTTCCAGTGCATCCAAGGCCATGTCATAGTGATCCAGTAGTTGTGAGTAAGACAGGGCAGGCCACAAACGGGTAGGGTAAGACAGGGCAGGCCACAACAGGGTAGAGTAAGACAGGGCAGGCCACAACAGGGTAGGGTAAGACAGGGCAGGCTACAACAGGGTAGGGTAAGACAGGGCAGGCCACAACAGGATAGGGTAAGACAGGGCAGGCCACAACAGGGTAGGGTAAGACAGGGCAGGCCACAACAGGGTAGGGTAAGACAGAGCAGGCCACAACAGGGTAGGGTAAGACACGGCAGGCCACAACAGGACAGGGTAAGACAGGGCAGGCCACAACGGGACAGAACACACAGGACAGGGCAAAGCAAGGCTGGGCAGAACTGAGCAATGCTTAGTAAGGCAAGGCAGAACTGAGCAATGATGGGTAGGGCAGGGCAGGGCAATGCAAAACGGAAAAGGGAAGGGCAGGGCAGGGCAGGGCAGGGCAGGGCAGGGCAGGGCAGGGCTGGATGGGGCAGGGCATTTGATAGTTTGCTGCCACCATATAAGTATCATATAAAACGAGAGTGTTCACAATGTAAGTATCATACAGAGCAGAATAGCAGTACACCAAGAGTGTTCCCACACTGTAACTATCACAGTAGGGTAGCAGCACACTGCCAGTGTTCCCAATTTTACAAAACAGATAAGCATTGGTCATGGGTATAATGCTGACACAAGAGAGAATTATGGGATAAGGAGAGTTAGGACACCCAGAGTGTGGTTGGTAAACAAGACTAGGATAGGGAGGGGATGTAGGTGAGGGATAGATGGTGGGTGGAGGTGAAGGATGGGCGGTGGGTGTAGGAGCACCGCCCATGGTCACAAGGACACTGCTGCGACAGTGTGGGCGGCGCCGGCGACCTGCCGGGGGATACCTGGTGGGGGAGGGTGGAGAGGCAGCAAAGAGAGTATACACCACACCCTTCAACCCCCCTTCCTCTGGGTGATTCCATTAGAAAGGATAAGAGAAAGGTCGAGCAGGCAGGCAGGTAGGTAGGGCGAGGTCGAGCAAGCAGGCAGGTAGGGCGAGTGAAAACAGTTATCCAGCAGGCATGTGACCACACCCTACAGCACCGTGTGGTCGCTGTGAGGGGTCACGCGGGGATCACCCTCCCCCACGCACCTGATCTGCGGGGGGTCCACCACACGACAGGGAGATGAGACGAGTGTCACCGGGGTCACCATGAGGTCAGTCCCACGCCGGAAGTGTCGTGTGTGTGTGTGTGTGTGTGTGTGTGTGTGTATAGGGGGGGGGTCAGTGATGGGTGAACACGTGTCCTGAAGATGGGTGATGGAATAATGAGGATGCCTTTGTTGGACACGCCCTCTGGCTTAAACCAGGCCTCAGCCTGTCTATCTATCTGTCTGCCTGTGTGATTGCTTTCTCTCGCGTATTATGCCTCAAATACCCTTTCTACTCCCATAATTCTTTAAGGGGTGTGAGCAGAGCTCAGACCTCTACAACACAATTGTCTTCAAATATTTGTTAGAGTTATAACTTCACCTTACGAAACAAACAAAGCAACTGCGAAAGTAATTATGGGCAAGGTAAATTATAGTAGAAGAATGAAAATGTTATTAGAAGACAGGGGTACCTACGTGCTTTTTAATAATTTTGGTATTCACCTTGTACACTATTCTGTCTATCAGTTTCTTAGCCAGTCTATCTGCTTGTCTTTTTTTGGTCAGTGTGACTGTCTTTATCGGTCTGCATTTGTCTCCTCCGCGAGTAGCTTTGCATTCTTGACATCTATTGACTTCCTCTGGTTCACGGCTGGACACTGATCTATCCTGACAGGAGATCCGGTAATAATCAAAGTTCAAATCAGAATAAACATTAGCCGCGTCAAATGCTGGATGCTGTGCTTCCTCTGTTCTGTCTGGTAAAGCAAACTAGGCACACCAGCAGTGTTGCCTCTCTCTATGAGACAGTTACCATCTCCTTGCTGACCTCACTGTCCCCTCTTCCTTCTACATCTCACTCCTGCTCCCACTGCCCACTGCTGCAGTATGCCAGGTGTCAGATATACCTTTTTTGTAACAGTACCTTGTAGTTCATGCAATAGTTACTGAAGTCAGGGAACGGGTGGGATATGAACCCATGGCAAGCGAGTCCCAAAACTCACAGGCCAGTGCGCTAACCCCTCGACCAGCTAATTAATAAGATTCATCCAGTATAAATCCAAGCCTTTATTGACTACGTTTCGGCCACACAGTGGGCTTTATCAAGTCAAACAGATCTGTTTGTGACTTGAAAACGCTCACTGTGTGTGCGAAACGTGAGTCAATAAACTCTCGCATTATACTGCATTTGTCTTTATTTTTTCTATCGTGTCGGTATTTTATACCATTGATCTCCAAGATTCATCCAACTTGTCATATTTATACACCATAGGTGAGGCACATGAACTGTGTGACCTCTATGGCGTCTTGGTGATGTATGCCCCCCTCCCCCCTACACACACCGGTCATACGTCACCAAGACCGCACCAAACTTGTTTTTACAATCAAAATTTTACTGCCAGAGAAATGTTTGGCGAACACCAGCTTGTAGTCATGTTGAAGTGACTGATGCTGGTGGCGTCTCTCTCTCTCTCTCTCTCTCTCTCTCTCTCTCTCTCTCTCTCTCTCTCTCTCTCTCTCTCTCCCTACCGCTATTTCTTCTTCTACTACCACTACCTACCAACCACTACCGCTACTTCCTCTTCTCTTGTCTTGTTCCCGTCGTTTTTTCCCGCTCGCCTGTACCGGCTTCACTCACTCTTTTCTGTTAGTGTGACTTAGCAAATGGTTCAAGTCGGACCGAAACGTCGTCGTAAGCTCCTCTCTCCTATGTGCGGGTTATCTGTGTATATCTCCATTATGATCTGTATATATTTCCATTATGATCCATGATCATATTACTGAGTGAGCTTAATACTGATGATGAGTTGACCATATTGGGTGGGTGTGCGGTGCTCACCTAGCACACACACAACATACACTCCTGCTTCCCATATGTAAGTTCCCCTATATGAAGGTACTCCTTATGTGTAGGCACTCCATGTATGTAGGTTCTCCATATATGTAGACACGAGACAAGACTTTATACAGTTCCTGGTGTCCCAGCCTATACTGTTACTTCTCTCAGCTCATTAAAACCATCTGCCATCATGCACAAGATTTTTTCGGATACCCGTAACCGGATTATTAACCTGAAGTGTTTGTAATCCAGAATAACCCGGAGGGTTGGCAACAGAGGGTTAAGGGGCACGTCAGTTCCCCTGTCTTTAAATAGTATGTTATTTTTCCCCTGTCTACCTTGCCTGGAGGTTATTCCGGGGATCAACGCCCCCGCGGCCCGGTCCATGACCAGGCCTCCCGATGGATCAGGGCCTGATCAACTAGGCTGTTACTGCTGGCCGCACGCAGTCCGACGTACGAGCCACAGCCCGGCTGATCCGGCACTGACTTTAGGTATCTGTCCAGCTCTCTCTTGAAGGCAGCCAGGGGTTTATTGGCAATTCCCCTAATGCTTGATGGGAGGCTGTTGAACAGTTTTGGGCCCCGGACACTTATGGTGTTTTCTCTTAGTGTACCAATGGCGCCCCTACTTTTTATTGGGGGCATTTTGCATCGCCTGCCCAGTCTTTTACTTTCGTAGGGAGTGATTTCTGTGTGCAGATTTGGGACCATTCCTTCCAAGATTTTCCAAGTGTAGATTATGATATATCTCTTCCTCCTGCGTTCCAAAGAGTACAAGTCAAGTGCTTCCAAGCGTTCCCATAGATTTCACCTTACGAAACAGACAAAGTAAATACGATAGTAATTATGGACAAGGCAGATTATAGGGAAAACTAACCATGATATTAGGAGACAGGAAAACTCAGGCGCCTCTTAACACTGCGGTCACAGACATTAAGCTCAGCACCACACAGTGACGCCATCACAACAAAAGCTGCCTTTTCAATTGTCTTTCCTCATCACTATTTACCAGTATTATTAGTACAGTCGCAGGAAAGCGCTAAACTTGTAGGGGCATGCAGCGCCTAGGGAATGGGAGGTAATCAAGATTGATCTGAGGAAGAGAGGAAGATCCCTTGGTCACCATGAAGGTTCTCTTCCCTCTTGAAGGCTGTCTTACATCTGGTCTGGGACCAGGTAGCTGGGGGGCGGTGACCCCCGAAATCGCTTACAGGTAACGTGTAGACTGCCTGTTTGGGGATTCCGGTGGACATCGCTCCCGGACAGCGACAAAATCTTGTCTGTAGATGTAGGGAACACCAAGATAGAACCTAACATTGTGTACACTGAGAGTCGTTCATTATGTCTTATCTTGAGTTTATGGACTACACGACTCTGAGTGGTATGAGAACATGTGTACAACAAGAGCTGGAACTGTGAGGTGAGACAGTTGGGTCACAGTTGGTGCCGCTGAAGTCACAGTTGCGTCATATGTAAAACCGTCCTGAGTGGCTCAGTGGTTTCAATACTGTGTGGGTTACCTTCTTGATATAGTAAAAATATTAACAATTAAGCACAGGTGTCGTGCTCTGACGTCCACTGTATGAGGAAAATGCACTTTTAACCAATTTTCTTGACCATTTTCCTTCTTTTTTTGAGCTATTGTTACTCAGGAGTGTTTGGGGGTTCCTTGTTATCTGTACTACCCTGCCAACCCTGCCTAAACTGTGTGAGGCACTGTCATACACTACCCTGCATGAGGCTCCGTGATATACTACCCTGTGTGAGGCACTGTGATATACTACCCTGTGTGAGGCACTGTGATATACTACCCTGTGTGAGGCTCCGTGATATACTACCCTGTGTGAGGCACTGTGATATACTACCCTGTGTGAGGCACTGTGATATACTACCCTGTGTGAGGCACTGTGATATACTACCCTGTGTGAGGCTCCGTGATATACTACCCTGTGTGAGGCACTGTGATATACTACCCTGTGTGAGGCTCCGTGATATACTACCCTGTGTGAGGCTCCGTGATATACTACCCTGTGTGAGGCACTGTGATATACTACCCTGTGTGAGGCACTGTGATATACTACCCTGTGTGAGGCACTGTGATATACTACCCTGTGTGAGGCTCTGTGATATACTACCCTGTGTGAGGCACTGTGATATACTACCCTGTGTGAGGCACTGTGATATACTACCCTGCATGAGGCTCCGTGATATACTACCCTGTGTGAGGCACTGTGATATACTACCCTGTGTGAGGCACTGTGATATACTACCCTGTGTGAGGCACTGTGATATACTACCCTGTGTGAGGCACTGTGATATACTACCCTGTGTGAGGCACTGTGATATACTACCCTGTGTGAGGCACTGTGATATACTACCCTGAGTGAGGCACTGTGATATACTACCCTGTGTGAGGCACTGTGATATACTACCCTGTGTGAGGCACTGTGATATACTACCCTGTGTGAGGCACTGTGATATACTACCCTGTGTGAGGCACTGTGATATACTACCCTGTGTGAGGCACTGTGATATACTACCCTGTGTGAGGCACTGTGATATACTACCCTGTGTGAGGCACTGTGATATACTACCCTGTGTGAGGCACTGTGATATACTACCCTGTGTGAGGCACTGTGATATACTACCCTGTGTGAGGCACTGTGATATACTATCCTGTGTGAGGCACTGTGATATACTACCCTGTGTGAGGCTCTGTGATATACTACCCTGTGTGAGGCACTGTGATATACTACCCTGTGTGAGGCACTGTGATATACTATCCTGTGTGAGGCACTGTGTGCATGAGGCTCTGTGATATACTACCCAGGCTCTGTGATATACTACCCTGTCTTCCACTTATAAATACTATCCTGTGTGAGGCACTGTGATATACTACTATCCTGTGTGAGGCACTGTGATATACTACCCTGCATGAGGCTTTGTGATATACTACCCTGTGTGAGGCACTGTGATATACTGCCCTGTGTGAGCCACTGTGATATAATAACCCTGTGTGAGGCACTGTGATATACTACCCTGTGTGAGGCACTGTGATATACTATCCTGCATGAGGCTCTGTGATATACTACCCTGTGTGAGGCACTGTGATATACTACCCTGCATGAGGCTCCGTGATATACTACCCTGTGTGAGGCACTGTGATATACTACCCTGTGTGAGGCTCCGTGATATACTACCCTGTGTGGGGCACTGTGATATACTACCCTGTGTGAGGCACTGTGATACACTACCCTGTGTGAGGCACTGTGATATACTACCCTGTGTGAGGCACTGTGATATACTACCCTGCATGAGGCTTTGTGATATACTACCCTGTGTGAGGCACTGTGATATACTACCCTGTGTGAGGCACTGTGATATAATAACCCTGTGTGAGGCACTGTGATATACTACCCTGCATTAGGCTCTGTGATATACTACCCTGTGTGAGGCACTGTGATATACTACCCTGCATGAGGCTCCGTGATATACTACCCTGTGTGAGGCACTGTGATATACTACCCTGTGTGAGGCACTGTGATATACTACCCTGTGTGAGGCACTGTGATATACTACCCTGTGTGAGGCACTGTGATATACTACCCTGTGTGAGGCACTGTGATATACTACCCTGCATGAGGCTCCGTGATATACTACCCTGTGTGAGGCACTGTGATATACTACCCTGTGTGAGGCACTGTGATATACTACCCTGTGTGAGGCACTGTGATATACTACCCTGCATTAGGCTCTGTGATATACTACCCTGTGTGAGGCACTGTGATATACTACCCTGCATGAGGCTCCGTGATATACTACCCTGTGTGAGGCACTGTGATATACTACCCTGTGTGAGGCACTGTGATATACTACCCTGTGTGAGGCACTGTGATATACTACCCTGTGTGAGGCACTGTGATATACTACCCTGCATTAGGCACTGTGATATACTACCCTGTGTGAGGCACTGTGATATACTACCCTGCATGAGGCTCCGTGATATACTACCCTGTGTGAGGCACTGTGATATACTACCCTGTGTGAGGCACTGTGATATACTACCCTGTGTGAGGCACTGTGATATACTACCCTGTATGAGGCACTGTGATATACTACCCTGTGTGAGGCACTGTGATATACTACCCTGTGTGAGGCACTGTGATATACTACCCTGTGTGAGGCACTGTGATATACTACCCTGCATGAGGCTCTGTGATATACTACCCTGTGTGAGGCACTGTGATATACTACCCTGTGTGAGGCACTGTGATATACTACCCTGTGTGAGGCACTGTGATATACTACCCTGTGTGAGGCACTGTGATATACTACCCTGTGTGAGGCACTGTGATATACTACCCTGTGTGAGGCACTGTGATATACTACCCTGTGTAAGGAACTGTGATATAATACCCTGTGTGAGGCACTGTGATATACTACCCTGTGTGAGGCTCTGTGATATACTACCCTGTGTGAGGCTCCGTGATATACTACCCTGTGTGTGGCTCTGTGATATACTACCCTGTGTGAGGCACTGTGATATACTACCCTGTGTGAGGCTCTGTGATATACTACCCTGTGTGAGGCACTGTGATATACTACCCTGTGTGAGGCACTGTGATATACTACCCTGCATGAGGCTCTGTGATATACTACCCTGTGTGAGGCACTGTGATATACTACCCTGTGTGAGGCACTGTGATATACTACCCTGTGTGAGACACTGTGATATACTACCCTGTGTGAGGCACTGTGATATACTACCCTGTGTGAGGCTCTGTGATATACTACCCTGTGTGAGGCACTGTGATATACTACCCTGTGTGAGGCACTGTGATATACTACCCTGTGTGAGGCACTGTGATATACTACCCTGTGTGAGGCACTGTGATATACTACCCTGTGTGAGGCACTGTGATATACTACCCTGTGTGAGGCACTGTGATATACTACCCTGTGTAAGGAACTGTGATATAATACCCTGTGTGAGGCACTGTGATATACTACCCTGTGTGAGGCTCTGTGATATACTACCCTGTGTGAGGCTCTGTGATATACTACCCTGTGTGAAGCACTGTGATATACTACCCTGTGTGAGACACTGTGATATACTACCCTGTGTGAGGCTCTGTGATATAGTACCCTGTGTGAGGCACTGTGATATACTACCCTGTGTGAGGCTCCGTGATATACTACCCTGTGTGAGGCACTGTGATATACTACCCTGTGTGAGGCACTGTGATATACTACCCTGTGTGAGGCTCTGTGATATACTACCCTGTGTGAGGCACTGATGTACTACCCTGCCCACCCTGCACGAGGCTCCATACAATATACATCCAGGATACACTACCATACACAAGGCTCCGTCATACACTATACACTACCATACTCAAGGCTCCGTCATACACTATACACCACCATACACAAGGCTCCGTCATACACTATACACTGCCATACACAAGGCTCCCTCATACACTATACACTACCATACACAAGGCTCCGTCATACACTATACACTACCATACACAAGGCTCCCTCATACACTATACACTACCATACACAAGGCTCCGTCATACACTATACACTACCATACACAAGGCTCCGTCATACACTATACACCACCATACACAAGGCTCCGTCATACACTATACACTGCCATACACAAGGCTCCGTCATACGCTATACACTACCATACACGAGGCTCCGTCATACACTATACACTACCATACACACGGCTCCGTCATACATTACCATACACAAGGCTCCGTCATACACTATACACTACCATACACAAGGCTCCGTCATACACTATACACTACCATACACAAGGCTCCGTCATACACTATACACTACCATACACAAGTTTCCGTCATACACTATACACCATACACAAGGCTCCGTCATACACTATACACTACCATACACAAGGCTCCGCCATACACTATACACTACCATACACAAGGCTCCGTCATACACTATACACTACCATACACAAGGCTCCGTCATACACTATACACTACCATACACAAGTCTCCGTCATACACTATACACCATACACAAGGCTCCGTCATACACTATACACTACCATACACAAGGCTCCGTCAAACACTATACACTACCATACACAAGGCTCCACCATACACGATACACTACCATACACAAGGCTCCGTCATACACTATACACTACCATACACAAGGCTCTGTCATACACTATACACTACCATACACACGGCTCCTTCATACACTATACACTACCATACACAAGACTCCGTCATACACTATACACTACCATACACGAGGCTCAGTCATACACTATACACTATCATACACAAGGTTCCGTCATACACTATACACTACCATACACGAGGCTCCGTCATACACTATACACTACCATACACAAGGCTCCGTCATACACTATACACTACCATACACAAGGCTCCGTCATACACTATACACTACCATACACAAGGTATAACGAGTTTATTTGACGTTCTGGTAGCGGGGAGTAAATGATAAATCTTCTTCGGAGGCTTCTTAGTTTATTAAGTCATGGTGGGTACACAGACTTGCGCTTTGTGCCCATGGCCCGGGCAGGGCCATCCCACGAGAGAGAGCTACTAGTAGGCCTTGTGTCTTCCTGCTAGGCGGCTGTGTGAGTGAGAGTGAGGCAAGGGCAGGCAGGCTGAAGTTGCAACGCGTATAGGTGGCAGCACCAGCATGGCGCGAAATATGAACTAAGCTGGCAGACAGCATGGGCTGTCTGTGCAGACAGTACAGGCTGTCTACATACGCTCGGCCACCTACCGCGTGTCGTCCCGACGCGACAATACTGGTGGTAAAAGAAACTCGGTCTCTCGTAGGAACAGGGCACAGAACACAAAATAAAAACATATATATACATATGAACATGGAAAAAAAAACTTCCTACAGGGAGGGAAGAAAAAAACATGTGGGATGTGCTAAACATCGTGGTCAAAGGCAGTGAGCGTCGATGGGCATCACTGCACGCCTTCCTGCTTCTGGACAGATACTGCAACACAGGAGACATCGCTGCGGCTGAGCTGTGACATAACAGGGTACGGTCTCCTCTGGAATGGTGAAGCAGTCATCGTAGGAGTAGCTGCAGGTTTCACTCAACCTGGGGCATGACATGCTGGTGCCCTCGAGTGAGGCGTCGATAAAACTCTGCAACAGGGCAGGACTTCTGGCAAGCGACTCAGGAGGACACTTCTCCTCGACTGGTACTGTTGCTGGGCTGTCACTGCCGGCGAGCGTGGAGCAAGTTGTGGAGCGAGTCGTGGCAGAGACGACTGGGCGAAACATCTGGGAGTCGTAACATCATACACCAGACTGCAGTGAGAGAGCTAGCAGTCAAAGTGACATCTTCTTTGTGCAGGCTGCTCACTGAAGCTTGTGACACGAGGCTGACACAGCGCCTGCCGACAGTGGCTAACTGCGGCTTGGCGAGTGTCATCTCTCCACAGTTGGAGTTATAGCAGAGGTTAGTCTAAGCATCCCCAGACTTGTTTCTCATATAACTGCACTCTGAAGGTCTGGAGGTGAAGTGAAACAAATCTCGATGGGAATCGTAGCAGGTACGATTCTGCAGAACATCACGAGCGACAAGCATAAAAGCTTTCTGTACAAGAGGGCTCGGTCACTCGGGGCTGTCTTGTCATCAGCTGTCATATGCACTGGTCACATCGGGTGACTTAGCACAGTGGTGCTACTCAGGTCTGGCTCAGACCTCACTGGACACACGGAAACTTTAAACACACCGCGGTACATGCGGTACAACATGGCTTAACTAGCAAATGATACTTTTCTGTGCATAAAACTGACACTAAGACATATACTAAAATGTGAGAACACTGACTGAGAGGAATTAACACACGACATATATCTTCTCTTAGTCTTCTCGACAATATTTTAATAATTACTGAACACTCGATGGTGACATCATGTGATGTCAGGCGTGATGACGTCAGCAGCACTGTGACATCAGCAGACATCTCGAGGTGACGTCAGGTAGACATCGTGACGTCATGAAGTCGGGCAGCATCGTGGGTGACGTCGATGTGATGCGGGCAACAGACCACAACATGAGGCCTGGGACATCTGGTAACTCACATGGCTGGTAGATCCACGTGACATCGCCCACACCCAACGTGGCGTCGTGATCCACGTGGCGTCGTGATCTACGTGGCATGCTGATCCACATAGCTTCGAGTGGCCTCGGGCACTCGCATACACAGCTCTGGCAATGAATCACACGAAAAACAGCAGAAAACACAGCAGAGGGAGTGAGTAGTGGTGAGTGGTGTATGGTAGGCTTGTGAGGTGTGAGAGTACAGCAGGGCGAGGCAAGGAACAGCCACTTCCTCCTCCCACAAACACGTGGAGAACTCACACTGGACGCAGAAATCACCACGAAACTCACCTCTGGCTTGCTGAAACAGCTGTACTGAGCTGAACAACAAGAGCAACATACAAGTGACGCTGAACATGTGACTTGAGAAACAGCGTGAGACGCTGTAGCGTGGAGTCACTTACAATTCTCGAAGAATTTCGGCAAATTTCGGCTGGATCCTGCTTGTACCTGTGTCTGGGTGCTCAAACATGCAGACACGACATCAGGATAACTTGTTGAGAGAAGGATGCTTCTTGCATGGGATGATGAAGTGAAGATGACTTCATCCCTCTTCCTTCCTCTCTCAGGGTAAACACAACTGCTGCAACCACCTCTTCCCACCATTTATAACGGGATTGTTTGGTAAGGTGCTGCAAGCGGGTGGTTAATGATAAATGTCTTCGGAGGCTTCTTTGTTTATTGAAAAGTGTCGTAGTGGGTACACAGGCTTGTGTGTTGTGCCCATGGCCCGGGCAGGGCCATCCCACGAGAGAGAGCTACTAGTAGGCCTTGTGTCTTCCTGCTAGGCCGCTGTGTGAGAGTGAGGCAAGGGCAGGCAGGCTGAAGTGGCAACGCCTATAGGTGGCAGCACCAGCATGGCGCGAAATATGAACTAAGCTGGCAGACAGCATGGGCTGTCTGTGCAGACAGTACAGGCTGTCTACAAAGGCTCCGTCATACACTATACACTACCATACACAAGGCTCCGACATACACTATACACTACCATACACAAGGTTACGTCATACACTATACACTACCATACACAAGGCTCCGTCATACACTACACACTACCATACACAAGGCTCCGTCATACACTATACACTACCATACACAAGGCTCCGTCATACACTATACACTACCATACTCAATGCTCCGTCATACACTATACACTACCATACACAAGGCTCCGTCATACACTATACACTACCATACACAAGGCTCCGTCATACACTATACACTACCATACTCAATGCTCCGTCATACACTATACACTACCATACACAAGGCTCCGTCATACAATATACACTAAAATACACAAGGCTCCGTCATACACTATACACTACCATACACAAGGCTCCATCATACACTATACACTACCATACATGAGGCTCCGTCATACACTATACACTACCATACACAAGGCTCCCTCATACACTATACACTACCATACACAATGCTCCGTCATACACTATACACTACCATACACAAGGCTCCGTCATACACTATACACTACCATACACAAGGCTCTGTCATACACTATACACTACCATACACAAGGCTCCGTCATACACTATACACTACCATACACAAGGCTCCGTCATACACTATACACTACCATACACGAGGCTCCGTCATGCACTATACACTACCATACACAAGGCTCCGTCATACACTATACACTACCATACACAATGCTCCGTCTTACACTATACACTACCATACACAAGGCTCCGTCATACACTATACACTACCATACACAAGGCTCCGTCATACACTATACACTACCATACACAAGGCTCCGTCATACACTATTCACTACCATACACAAGGCTCCGTCATACACTATACACTACCATACACAAGGCTCCGTCATACACTATACACTACCATACACGAGGCTCCGTCATACACTATACACTACCATACACAAGGCTCCGTCATACACTATACACTACCATACACAATGCTCCGTCATACACTATACACTACCATACACAAGGCTCCGTCATACACTATACACTACCATACACAAGGCTCCGTCATACACTATACCATACATAAGGCTTCGTCATACACTATACACTACCATACACAAGGCTCCGTCATACACTATACACTCCCATACACAAGGCTCCGTCATACACTATACACTACCATACACAAGGCTCCGTCATACACTATACACTACCATACACAAGGCTCCGTCATACACTATACACTACCATACACGAGGCTCCGTCATACACTATACACTACCATACACAAGGCTCCGTCATACACTATACACTACCATACACAAGGCTCCGTCATACACTATACACTACCATACACAAGGCTCCGTCATACACTATACTATACACAAGGCTCCGTCATACACTATACACTACCATACACAAGGCTCCGTCATACACTATACACTACCATACACGAGGCTCCGTCATACACTATACACTACCATACACAAGGCTCCGTCATACACTATTCACTACCATACACAAGGCTCCGTTATACACTATACACTACCATACACAAGGCTCCGTCATACACTATACACTACCATACACAAGGCTCCGTCATACACTATTCACTACCATACACAAGGCTCCGTCATACACTATACACTACCATGCACAAGGCTCCGTCATACACTATACACTACCATACACAATGCTCCGTCATACACTATACACTACCATACACAAGGCTCCGTCATACACTATACACTACCATACACAAGGCTCCGTCATACACTATACCATACACAAGGCTCCGTCATACACTATACACTACCATACACAAGGCTCCGTCATACACTATACACTCCCATACACAAGGCTCCGTCATCATACACTACCATACACAACGTTATACACTATACACTACCATACACAAGGCTCCGTCATACACTATACACTACCATACACGAGGCTCCGTCATACACTATACACTACCATACACAAGGCTCCGTCATACACTATACACTACCATACACGAGGCTCCGTCATACAGTATACACTACCATACACAAGGCTCCGTCATACACTATACACTACCATACACAAGGCTGCGTTATACACTATACACTACCATATACAAGGCTCCGTCATACAGTATACACTACCATACACAAGGCTCCGTCATACACTATACACTACCATACACAAGGCTGCGTTATACACTATACACTACCATATACAAGGCTCCGTCATACACTATACACTACCATACACAAGGCTCCGTCATACACTATACACTACCATACACAAGGCTCCGTCATACACTATACACCCAGGATATTATCAAGTATAATTTTTGTATCACTTTCTCTCTCCTTTCCTCCTCAGCTCCCACAAATGTCTTTCTTACTTTCTCTTGACCTAATTTATTGAACTTTCTCTTTGCTCCCTAGTGATAACTTCACCCTTAATGTATTGTTGGTCCCCCTGTCATGTTGTATTGTGTTGTATGTAGTTACTACCATGTTGTATTGTGTTGTATGTAGTTACTACCATGTTGTATTGTGTTGTATGTAGTTACTATCATGTTGTATTGTGTTGTATGTAGTTACTACCATGTTGTATTGTGACTTAAGAAATCGTAATGACACGATTGCAAATAAACCATACCCCCGGCCGGGATTGAACCCGCGGTCATAGAGTCTCAAAACTCCAGCCCGTCGCGTTAGCCACTAGACCAGCTAGCCACAATAAGATTCATCCAACTAGGTATATTTCTACATCATAGGAAAGTTAGCACAGGCACCTCTGTGACCACAAATGCAAGTTTTTACAGACGAATCTCCAGCTAGCGTGGCCGTAACGAACTCTAGCTCAAGTCCCTTCACTGCCGTCAACATGACTTAAGAAATCGTAATGACACGAATGACACGGCAGTGAAGGGACTTGAGCTAGAGTTCGTCACGGCCACGCTAGCTGGAGATTCGTCTGTAAAAACTTGCATTTGTGGTCACAGAGGTGCCTGTGCTAGCCTTCCTATGGTGTAGAAATATACCTAGTTGGATGAATCTTATTGTGGCTAGCTGGTCTAGTGGCTAACGCGACGGGCTGGAGTTTTGAGACTCTATGACCGCGGGTTCAATCCCGGCCGGGGGTATGGTTTATGTTGTATTGTGTTGTATGTAGTTACTATCATGTTGTATTGTGTTGTATGTAGTTACTACCATGTTGTATGTAGTTACTATCATGTTGTATGTAGTTACTATCTTACTGTATTGACTTGTATGTAGTTACTACAATGCTGTATCGTGCTGTATGTAATTACTGTTGTGTTGTATGTAGTTACTATCATGTTGTATGTAGTTACTACTATGTTGTACTGTGTTCTGAGTAGTTATTACTATGTTGTGTTACTATAATATGTTAATTTACTGCAAGTAGAAGGTATACTATATAGAAAGCCGCTTGTTATGCTGAGCATTTCGGGCAAATTAGGTCAGTGTCCCAGGATGCGACCCACACCAGTCGACTAACACCCAGGTACCCATTTTATACTGATGGGTGAAGATGGACAACCGGTGTAAAGAAACACGGCCAGTGTTTCGACCCCTTCGCCGGGAATCGAACCACTGACCCTCAGTGTGTGAAGCGAGAGCTTCTGCCACCAGGCCAGATACCACTATGTTGTATTGTGTTCTGTGTAGTTGTTATCATGTTATGTTCTTGCTATGTACCTTCTATATTTACTCTTCGCATTTTATGTTCTTATCCTCTCAGTATCTTATTTCTTTGCGGTTACAATCTCTTTCTTTCTCTCTCTCTCTCTCTCTCTCTCTCTCTCTCTCTCTCTCTCTCTCTCTCTCTCTGGCAGTTTATCACATCATCTATATTCTTCATATTGTCTCTTACAACTTTCTCTAATTTCCGCTACGCAACACAAATCTATTTACCTTCAATTCCATCAACAATTTGCTGTTGGAGTGACTCAATTCTCGCACCGACTTAAACTCTTTTTTTCCGTATCTTTTATTGCATATTACTTATTTCGTTCCTCTGTTGTTGTTCCACCAGCCTCAAAGATAACTGGAACAACAACAGAGGAACGAGACAGACTGTGATGGTAACAGCACGAGGAGATAGAAGGATAGTGAGAAGTGGTGAGGATAGACATGGAGTGGAGTGGTAGGGAAGGAGAGGAAAAGGAAGGAGGAGAAGAAGAGGAAAGAGGAGAGGAAGAGGGAGGAGGAGAGGAAGAGGAAAGAGGAGAGGAAGAGGGAGGAGGCGCAGGAGGAGGATGTAGTAATCGGGAAAACCAGCGACCCCAGGCCGGAAGACAAGGTTGTTTATTGAACACTGGTTACTGCCGGCAGAAGATGGGTGTGGCTAGTGTGGCTCAGGTAACATCACCCCTCAAGGAAGGTTCCTTGATGTTGGTGAGGGGCTCTTGATTTAGGGAATTGGATCTGTGCTCCAGTTCCCCGAATTAAGCCTGAATACCTTCCACATCCCCCCCCCCAGGCGCTGTATAATCCTCCGGGTTTAGCGCTTCCCCCTTGATTATAATAATAATAATCAGGTAACATCAGTGTGGGGGTGTGTGGGACCTAGCACTGTGTGGGGGTGGGTGAGACCTAGCACTGTGTGGGGGTTGGTGGGACCTAGCACTGTGTGGGGGTGGGTGGGTGTTACCTAGCACTGTGTGGGGGTGGGAGGGACCTAGCACTGTGTGGGAGTGAATGGGTGGGACCTAGCACTGTGTTGGGATGGGTGGGACCTAGCACTGTGTGGGGGTGGGTGTTACCTAGCACTGTGTGGGGGTGGGAGGACCTAGCACTGTGTGGGGGTGGGAGGGACCTAGCATTGTGTGGAGGTGAGAGGGTGTTACCTAGCACTGTGTGGGGGTGGGAGGTACCTAGCACTGTGTGGGGGTGGGAGGGACCTAGCACTGTATGGAGGTGGGTGGATTTGACCTAGTACTGTGTGGGGGTGGGTTGGACCTAGCACTGTGTGGTGGTGGGTGGGACCTAGCGCTGTGTGGGGGTGGGTGGGTGTTACCTAGCACTGTGTGAGGGTGGGTGGGTGTTACCTAGCACTGTGTGGGGGTGGGTGGGACCTAGCGCTGTGTGGGGGTGGGTGGGTGTTACCTAGCACTGTGTGAGGGTGGGTGGGTGTTACCTAGCACTGTGTGGGGGTGGGTGGGACCTAGCGCTGTGTGGGGGTGGGTGGGTGTTACATAGCACTGTGTGGGGGTGGGTGGGTGTTACCTAGCACTGTGTGAGGGTGGGTGGGTGTTACCTAGCACTGTGTGAGGGTGGGTGGGACCTAGCGCTGTGTGGGGGTGGGTGGGTGTTACCTAGCACTGTGTGGGGGTGGGTGGGACCTAGCGCTGTGTGGGGGTGGGTGGGTGTTACCTAGCACTGTGTGGGGGTGGGTGGGTGTTACCTAGCGCTGTGTGGGGGTGGGTGGGTGTTACCTAGCACTGTGTGGGGGTGGGTGGGTGTTACCTAGCACTGTGTGGGGGTGGGTGGGTGTTACCTAGCACTGTGTGGGGGTGGGTGGGTGTTACCTAGCACTGTGTGGGGGTGGGTGGGTGTTACCTAGCACTGTGTGGGGGTGGGTGGGTGCTACCTAGCACTGTGTGGTGGTGGGTGGGACCTAGCGCTGTGTGGGGGTGGGTGGGTGTTACCTAGCACTGTGTGGGGGTGGGTGGGTGTTACCTAGCGCTGTGTGGGGGTGGGTGGGTGTTACCTAGCACTGTGTGGGGGTGGGTGGGTGTTACCTAGCACTGTGTGGGGGTGGGTGGGTGTTACCTAGCACTGTGTGGGGGTGGGTGGGTGTTACCTAGCACTGTGTGGGGGTGGGTGGGTGTTACCTAGCACTGTGTGGGGGTGGGTGGGTGCTACCTAGCACTGTGTGGTGGTGGGTGGGACCTAGCGCTGTGTGGGGGTGGGTGGGTGTTACCTAGCACTGTGTGGGGGTGGGTGGGTGCTACCTAGCACTGTGTGGGGGTGGGTGGGTGTTACCTAGCACTGTGTGGGGGTGGGTGGGTGCTACCTAGCACTGTGTGGGGGTGGGTGGGTGTTACCTAGCACTGTGTGGGGGTGGGTGGGTGTTACCTAGCACTGTGTGGGGGTGGGTGGGTGATACCTAGCACTGTGTGGGGGTGGGTGGGTGTTACCTAGCACTGTGTGGGGGTGGGTGGGTGCTACCTAGCACTGTGTGGGGGTGGGTGGGACCCAACAGACAGATGGGTAGGTGGGACCCAGCAGAGAGAGAGAGCAGCAAGACTACATACCAACAGTAAGCAGACAGAAGTTGGCTGGCATGAGTGAGACAAACAGAAGCAACAGTAGCAGAACGGCAGTAGCAACTGAAGGAAGAGAAAGAGGAAGAGGAGAGGTAGAAGGAGGAAGAGGAGAGGAAAAGTGAGGAAATCTTAAATCACAAACACTGAGGATACGATGAGGTAGATAAATATAATTAAGAACATAAATTACTCTGTCTAAGAGTGAACGATCATCCCCGTAACCATTACCAGGTGACACCAGGTACATGTATGAGACGAGATCAATACTCACCACTCTTTAGCCGTCTATCAACAGACATGAGAAAGGTTGGTGCGCGCCGCCAGAAGTAACAGCCTAGGTGATCATGCCGTCACCAGTGACGAGGGGCATGCTGGTGCAGAGAAACTTTCTAAACCAGTTACAGGTAAATCACGAGTAAAACCGGAGGATGCCAGGTGCGTACACCAGCCCAGGTGAAAGATGACGGCACCTGTCACCCTATGTCACCCTCCTGCCACACCCTCCTGCCACACCCTTCCTGCCACACCTCACACAGCTACCTTCTCCCTGCCGCTACCATCTCCCGCCGCTACCATCTCCCGTCCCTACCATCTGCAGCTTCCCGCCCCACCCTTGCTCTAGCACCCATGAATGCCACGTTCATCTCACGTATTACCTCTATCAATGTTCCTCATTCATTCACGTTCACATTCCTCCTGACACTTTTTACTGAAAAAGAGTCGTCAAACAGGACAGTTCATTCTTTTTACACAAAGTTAATTTCCTCTGAAAGACATGAACATCAATAACGGTTCAATCTTGCTCTGGGAAATACTTCTCTTGGAGAAGGTCAGGTGAAACAATGATGGGGTTCTGAGAGTTGCTGAGACGTGGCTGTGACCGGTGTTAAGAGTTGAGTTGTGTGTCGGGAAAGAGGACAAGTGTTTCCTGACGCGGGACATCTGACCAGGTTGTTCTGTTACTTCCATCAGGCAAGACTGTTGTAACTCTTGTGTTGGTTTGTGTTGTTTGATGGTCTGAGTTGTGTTGGTGTGTGCTGTCTTTAATGTGTGTACTCGAGTTGTGTTGGTGAGTGTTGAGTCTGTTGTGTGTGTACTCACTGAGTTGTACTTGTGGAAAGAGCATAAGAAAAGGATGGATAAAAGGGAGGGTGAGGAATATGGAAGGAATAGGAGAAGACTTGAGAAATGAAGGGAAATGATAGAGGAACGGATGAGGAGAGAATGGAGGAAGTATGGAGGAAGATGGAAAAAGGAATGAATGTTACACCCATTCATTTTCTCTAGTGTCTAAATAACTTTTCAACCTGTGAATACTTATTTAGACACTACTAGCCTTTACTATGAATGGTTCTAGGCTCTAATATGAATGGTTCTAGGCTCTACTATGAATGGTTCTAGCCTCTACTATGAATGTTTCTAGGCTCTGCTATAAATGGTTCTAGGCTCTGCTATAAATGGTTCTAGGCTCTACTACAAATAGTTCTAGCCTCTACTATGAATGGTTCTAGCCTCTACTATGAATGGTTCTACCTTCTACGAATAGTTTTTCTCTCTACAATGTCCCCCTCAAGTTCACTATGTCTGTCCATTACCAGTGCATCAATATTTCTTAGTCTCTAATTCATGAGGGTTTTCAATTGCCTTCTAACTGCTACTCTCACCGCCTCTCCCCCACTATACACAATAACACCTTCTTCACTAACACACACACACAAGAGACGAGATAGGATAAAGCTCAGGGAGCAGGGAGAGAGTGGACCTAGTAGCGACCAGCGAAGAGGCGGGTCCAGGAGCTGTGATTAAACCCCTGCAACCACAAATACGTAAGTGCAAATAGGTAAGCACACACACACACACAAACGTATTCCTCGCCACCACATCCACCACACACTGTAACTCCTCCGACACACCCTCATTCACCACCACTTTGAAAAGAGCACAGAGGATAGGGTGGGGGTAACTCTTAACCAGATCCACTATTAGAAAGGGTAAATTAAATGTTAGAGAGTAAACACACAGCGTCAAGGACCACAAAATCACCAAGACCGATTAGGAATGTTTGAGATTATAAATGTGAAGTGATTCACAGTATATTTACTGTGGATGGAAGTTTAAATAACGTGTACGTCAACCCCTAAATTAGTGCTAAAGTAAGAGAGAACACTGTTATAACCAAAGTACAAACAAAAATGTTATTGAATATTCACAAAAGCGATGTGACTGGACGAGGTATCAGCCTGGGTGTTAAAAATAACTTGCATAAGAACTAGGCTATGTTCTCTTGATAACTTCTGTCATCTTTCTAGCGAACAAATTATAAAAGGGAAACATTGTGCCGTTCTTTAATAAAAAATGAGGACAGTGATGACCCCTTAAAGTTTAACAAGAGACTGTCTCACTAACGAGTTTTATTGTTAGAACTCAAGAAACAATCGTTAGAGAAAAATAATAAGGCACTTGTGAGAAAAATAAAACTTATCCAAATTTTGTATTACCGATAACTACTACGTAAAGACACACGTTGCTGAACCCGCTTTTACTGGACGATGTTTCGCTCTGTGTAGTTCTATCAACATAAGAACCTAACTAGCAAACAGTTCAATTTCAGATCAACTCAATCTTATATAATATAGACGAAGTCACTGCCTGCTAGGTTACTTGTTACGTTACCTTGGCTGAGTAGTAAGATATTAGTTACTTGTTACGTTACCCTGGCTGAGTAGTAAGATATTAGTTACTTGTTACGTTACCCTGGCTGAGTAGTAAGATATTAGTTACTTGTTACGTTACCCTGGCTGAGTAGTAAAATATTAGTTACTTGTTACGTTACCCTGGCTGAGTAGTAAGATATTAGTTACTTGTTACGTTACCCTGGCTGTGTGCTAAGATATTAGCTAAACTGGCAACACAGATGACTACAGTAACATAAATAAAGAGATTAAAGGGCATCAATTGTTACCTACTAGTCACTAGTGGTTGCAACAGACCACAAGGTGAAAATATCCCAGGCTGAGCGGCAGCTACAGTGAAGTTCATGGCAAACATCCAGAATATCAAGATTAAAGTAGTACATTATGACAATAACAACTCACAGGTAAGATAACAACAATGATCACTGGCCATGTTAAGGTAAATCAAAGTGTCTCAAATATTCAGTCGCTGTATAAATGGTTTTTTAGTAAACAATCTTACTGATACGTCATATTGTTTTCCGCTAATCACTCCATTAATCTTTTCAAGATTGATTACATCGACTCCAGGCTGAGGGGCTGATTATTACAGTCTCCTCCTATAGGTAAGGTTCGTCAGGAAACAGGACAAGTGTCTCCTGACGCGGGTCCTCGTCAGATGATGACCCGCCGTTGGAGCTTGTGACCATCTGAGTCTCCTGATCTTCACTATTCTTCTTTACTGAACAAATGAATGTGGCGAAACGTTTCCACAATAGATATCCAAGTGTTGCACATGTGTCTAATTTATCAACTTGAAGGCAAGTTTTCCCAAAGTACTCGCAGAAATAAGGATTGAAACATCAGTTCCTCTAAATTTTAGTGAGTGTAAAAACTGTGGCGCCTTTGATGTGAAGAGTTCAGAGGAACCAGCAAAGGCAGTGGAGAACGTCATGAGTGAGTTATCCAGGAGTCGTGCAAGAGGAATACCTGCTTTAACAATAAGAAGTCATCCAACAACCCCTAAAACACATACACACACACACGCACACACACACACACACACACACACACACACACACACAGAGTGGTGGAACACCTAAAAAGGAATGATCTCATCAACAGCAGCCAACATGGTTTCAGGGACGGGAAATCCTGTGTCACAAACCTACTGGAGTTCTATGACATGGTGACAGCAGTAAGACAAGAGAGAGAGGGGTGGGTGGATTGCATTTTCTTGGACTGCAAGAAGGCGTTTGACACAGTTCCACACAAGAGATTGGTGCAAAAACTGGAGGACCAAGCAGGGATAACAGGGAAGGCACTACAATGGATCAGGGAATACTTGTCAGGAAGACAGCAGCGAGTCATGGTACGTGGCGAGGTGTCAGAGTGGGCACCTGTGACCAGCGGGGTCCCGCAGGGGTCAGTCCTAGGACCAGTGCTGTTTCTGGTATTTGTGAACGACATGACGGAAGGAATAGACTCTGAGGTGTCCCTGTTTGCAGATGACGTGAAGTTGATGAGAAGAATTCACTCGATCGAAGACCAGGCAGAACTACAAAGGGATCTGGACAGGCTGCAGACCTGGTCCAGCAATTGGCTCCTGGAGTTCAATCCCACCAAGTGCAAAGTCATGAAGATTGGGGAAGGGCAAAGAAGGCCGCAGACGGAGTACAGTCTAGGGGGTCAGACTACAAACCTCACTCAAGGAAAAAGATCTTGGAGTGAGTATAACACCAGGCACATCTCCTGAAGCGCACATCAACCAAATAACTTCTGCAGCATATGGGCGCCTAGCAAACCTCAGAACAGCATTCCGACATCTTAATAAGGAATCATTCAGGACCCTGTACACCGTGTATGTTAGGCCCATATTGGAGTATGCGGCACCAGTTTGGAACCCACACCTAGCCAAGCACGTGAAGAAACTAGAGAAAGTGCAAAGGTTTGCAACAAGACTAGTCCCAGAGCTAAGAGGTATGTCCTACGAGGAGAGGTTAAGGGAAATCAACCTGACGACACTGGAGGACAGGAGAGATAGGGGGGACATGATAACGACATACAAAATACTGAGAGGAATTGACAAGGTGGACAAAGACAGGATGTTCCAGAGATTGGACACAGTAACAAGGGGACACAGTTGGAAGCTGAAGACACAGATGAATCACAGGGATGTTAGGAAGTATTTCTTCAGCCACAGAGTAGTCAGTAAGTGGAATAGTTTGGGAAGCGATGTAGTGGAGGCAGGATCCATACATAGCTTTAAGCAGAGGTATGATAAAGCTCACGGCTCAGGGAGAGTGACCTAGTAGCGATCAGTGAAGAGGCGGGGCCAGGAGCTCGGACTCGACCCCCGCAACCTCAACTAGGTGAGTACACACACACACACACACGAACTCAACATGCGATTCAAAGAAGTGTTCACAGAGGAAACAGAAGGGCCTCTAGAAAGTCGGAGAGGTGGGGTACATGATCACGTATTGAACACAATGCATACAACCGAGGAAGAAATAAAGAGGCTGCTAAGCGAGCTAGATACCTCAAAGGGGATGGGGACGGATAACATCTCTTCATGGGTCCTGAAAGAGGGAGCAGAGGCGCTATGTGTACCACTAACAACAATCTTCAACACATCTATCGAAACAGGGCGACTACCTCAGGTATAAAAGACAGCAAATGTAGTCCCAGTTTTTAAAAAAAAGAGGCATACACGAAGCATTAAACAACAGACCAGTGTCACTGACATGTACAGTATGCAAAGTCATGGAGATTATCAGGAGAGTGGTGGAGCACTTAGAAAGGAATGAGCTTATCAATGACAACCAACACGGTTTCAGGGACGGGAAATCATGTGCCACAAACCTCCTGGAGTTCTATGGTAGGGTGACAGTAGTAAGACAAGAGAGGGGTGGGTAGATTGCGTTTTCTTGGACTGTAAGAAGGCGTTTGACACAGTTCCACACAAGAGATTAATGCAAAAGCTGGAGGACCAGGCAGGGATAACAGGGAAAGCACTGCAACGGATCAGGGAATACCTGTCGGGAAGACAACAGCGAGTCATGGTATGTGACGAGGTGTCAGAGTGGGAGCCTGCGACGAGCGGGGTTCCACAGGGGTCAGTCCTAGGCCCGGTGCTGTTTCTGATATATGTGAAGGACATGACGGAAGGAATAGACTCAGAAGTGTCCCTCTTTGCAGCACCTAAAGTCGGTACCTGACCAACCGGGCTGTGGTTCGTACGTTGGATTGCGTGCAGCCTGCAGTAACAGCCTGGTTGATCAGGCCCTGATCCACCATGAGGCTTGGTCACAGACCGGGCCGCGGGGGCGTTGACCCCCGGAACTCTCTTCAGGTAAACTCCAGGTAATGATGTGAAGTTGATGAGAATAATTCAGTCGGACGAGGACCAGGCAGAACTACAAAGGGATCTGGACAGACTGCAGGCCTGTTCCAGAAACTGGCTCCTGGAGTTCAACCCCGCCAAGTGCAAAGTCATGAAGATTGGGGAAGGGCAAAGAAAACCGCAGGCGGAGTACAGTCTAGGGGGCTAGAGACTACAAACCTCATTCAAGAAAAAAGGATCTTAGGGTGAGTATAACACCGGGCACATCTGAGGCGCACAAGGAGAGGTTAAGGGAAATCGACCTAACGACACTGGATGACAGGAGAGTTAGGGGGGATATGATAACGATATATAAAATACTGAGAGGAATCGACAAGGTGGACAGAGACATGATGTTCCAGAGATGGGACACAGCAACAAGGAGACACAATTGGAAGTTGAAGACACAGGTGAATCACAGAGATGTTAGGAAGTATTTCCTCAGCCAAAGAGTTGTCAGGAAGTGGAATAGTCAAGAAAGTAATGTAGTGGAGGCAGGATTCATACATAGCTTGAAGAGGAACGATAAAGCTCATGGAGGAGGGGAGAGAGTGGACCTAGTAGCGACCAGCGAAGAGGTGGGGCCAGGAACTGTGAGTCGACCTTTGCAACCACAAATAGGTGAGTAACCACACACACACACACACACACACACACACACACACACACACACACACACACACACACACACAAACTACACTCTTAACTACCTCACAAATCCTCTCTTCTCTACTCCATCCATCCATAATAATTCTCCCACACTTTCCTACTTAACCCCCCCTTCTTTCATTCACTCATTTCCACCGCCTTTCACCTGACCTATTTGGGCATCTCTTTTTCTTTCTTCAGCTTCACTCTCTTTCCCCTCCTCTCACCATCTGCCCTGCCCCACCCTCTTTTCCACCTCACCCTCATCATCTGCCCTTCCCCAACCCCCCTTCCTCGCCAGTTCCTCTTGTTATCTCTTCCTCTTCCTTCTCTATCTCCACTATCACCTCTTCCTCCCCCCCCTCCCTCATCTTACTCCTGCACCTCTTGCTTCCTCATTGCTCCGTCACTCCTCTAACTACTTCCTCTAATTAGCCGCTGATGTTATCACAATTACCGAGTGGTGGTCTTTTCACTCCCCCCCCCTTCTCTCTCTCTCTCTCTCCCTCTCCCTCTCTCTCTCTCTTTACACAGGGTTTAAGGTTCTTAACTTTATTTAGAAACTAAGAGCTGTTACCAACATCAGCTCATTTGAAAACCTTTTTATTGTTATGAGACATACAAACAGGGAACAGGATGAAGTTGCAGCCATCTGTGGACCAGTGATTTCATTTGGTCAACTGAATTTATTTCGTTGATGTCATTATTCTGTACGAACATGTTCTGGAGAAGCGATGTTCTGAACAAAGGTACAATCACTCTCTCTGTTTCTCTCCCTCTCTTTTTCTTTCTCGTTATAAACACGAATGGGCCATGCAACGCCTGATGGAATGAGAAGTAATCAGGTTTGAGTCGGGGCAAGGAAGGGCAGCTCTGATTCCTCAGATCAAGAGTCCTCTTCCCCCCAATATCAAGGCACCACAACCTTGAACAGCGAACTTGTCTTCAGGAATGTGGAGACTGCTTCACCTTGTGTCGTGTTCCTCTGGCTAGTTGGTCGACTGACATCTAAGAACAAGTAACTTTCACAAGAACAATGTCCTATTGGGCTGCACCAGCAGTGTTCCACGAATGGGTAGTGTTCCAGACTTGGGTAGTGTTCCAGACCTGAGTATTGTTCCAGGCCTTTGTGGTGTTCCAGACCTGGGTACTGTTCCAGACCTGGGTGATGGTTCCAGGCCTGGGTGGTGTTCCAGACCTTTTGTGGTGTTCCAGGCCTGGGTGGTGTTCCAGACCTGGGTATTGTTCCAGGCCTTAGTGGTGTTCAGACCTGGGTATTGTTCCAGACCTGGGTGACGGTTCCAGGCCTGGAGTTTACCTGGAGAGGGTTTCGGGGGTCAACGCCCCCGCGGCCCGGTCTGAGACCAGGCCTCATGGTGGATCAGGGTCTGATCAACCAGGCTGTTACTGCTGGCCGTACGCAAGTTGGCGTACGAACCACAGCCCGGTTGGTCAGGTACTGACTTTAGGTGCCTGTCCAGCTCCTTCTTGAAGACAGCCAGGGGTCTATTGGTAATCCCCCGCATGTATGCTTGGAGGCAACTGAATAGTCTTGGGCCCCGGACACTTATTGTGTTGTCTCTCAGTGGGAATGTTGCATCTCCTGCAGAGTCTTTTGCTTTCAAATGGAGTGATTTTCGTGTGCAGGTTTGGTACCAATTCCTCCAGGACCTTCCAAGTGTATATTATCATGTATCTCTCTCGCCTGCGTTCGAGGGAATACAGATCAAGAACATTCAACCGTTCCCAATAGTTTAGGTGCCTTATCGCACTTATATGTGCCGTGAAAGTTCTTTGTACACTCCAATGTCGCCAGCCTTGAAGGGGGCCGTTAGTGTACAGCAGTATTCCAGCCTAGAGAGCACAAGCGATTTGAAGCCTGGGTGGTATTCCAGACCTGTGTGGTGTTCCAGACTTGGGTGAAAGACACTGGCTGTAACTCTGACACAGGATATACACTCTGTTGGGTGTATTTCTCTCAGCGCTTCATGTATGCTGAGAGTTTCCTTTAATTTCTTAAATAGGAATTAAAGTATTCTTGTCTGGCGGATAACAGGTTACAGTGCAGCCTTTTTGACCTTCCTGTAGCCGACAGGCTTTAAACCCCATTAACCTACCCAATTCTGGTGCCAAAAATTTTCAAGAAAAGTCAGAAGGTTAACAATAGAGCTGAAATCCCTATTCCCTATTATACTTATCTTGACTGCACACACGCTAAACGTAACTACACACACACACACACACACACACACACACATATTCTGTATACCGTGTACGTCAAGTCTATATTAGAGTATGCAGCACCAGTTTGGAACCCACACCCTGGCATGTCCTACGAGGTGAGGTTAAGAGAAATTGACCTTACGACACTGGAGGACAGGAGAGTTAGGAGAGACATGATAACAATATATAAAATACTGAGAGAAATCGACAAGATGGACAGAGATAAGATGTTCCAGAGATGGGACACAGCGACAATGGGTCACAATTGGAAGTTGAAAACTCAGATGAGTAACAAAGATGTTAGGAAGTATTTCTTCAGTCACAGAGTTGTCAGACAGTGGAATAGTCTGGAGGTATGATAAAGCTCACAGAGCAGGGAGTGAGTGACCCAGTAGCGACCAGTGAAGAGGCGTGGCCAGGATCTATGACTCGATCCCTGCAACCACAACTGAGTACACACACACACACATACACAGTAGCGAAAGTTTTGGAGCTGCCGTAGCTAATGAATTCTTAGTAGAATACTTTAAAAATATATTTATTGCTCTACTGAAGTCTGCCAGCTCAGGCTGACACATTTCATTACTTCTCGTGGTACAACCATTCTGTCTGGTGAAGTGTGATAGGGAAACACAGGTAGCTTTCGTTCCCACTGTGTAACTATTATACAGAACAAGACAACAACACACTGCAGGTGTTCCCACTATGTAACTATCATACAGAACAAGACAACACACTGCGAGTGTTCCCACTGTGTAACAATCATAAAGAACAAGACAACAACACATTGCTTGTGTTCTCACAGTGTAACATACAGAACAAGGTAGCAGCAACATACTGCGAGTGTTCCCACAGTGTCGTGCACAGAACACGCAACATACAGCAAGCATCACACAACCACGTCTTGCCCGCCCTCTATCGGACATTTACTGTCGCATGGTGGTCGAGGACCCACCACTACACTTGAAATGGCTTCCAGTTATAAACTGATACCATTGCGTGGGAATATCTCCCATACCCCGGTGAGTACAGTCCTGCGTCTAGAGGTGTAATCTTGGTTACCCAGGCATGATGAGATGACAGGTACCTAGGCTGGATTTAATAGATGATATGATTGATGTACTGGCTAACCAGGTCACCAGTCACGATGACACACCTCTCTTCAAGACAGTTATCACTCCACCAGAGATGACAAACAACAATGTTACTAGACCAGAGGAGATAACAAACAACACTGTTATCACCTCACCCGGGAAGATAACACTGTTATCACTCCACCAGGGAAGATAACACTGTTATCACTCCACCAGGGAAGATAACACTGTTATCACTCCACCAGGGAAGATAACACTGTTATCACTCCACCAGGGAAGATAACGCTGTTATCACTCCACCAGGGAAGATAATACTGTTATCACTCCACCAGGGAAGATAACACTGTTATCACCCCACCCGGGAAGATAACACTGTTATCACTCCACCAGGGAAGATAACACTGTTATCACTCCACCAGGGAAGATAACACTGTTATCACTCCACCAGGGAAGATAACACTGTTATCACTCCACCCGGGAAGATAACACTGTTATCACTCCACCAGGGAAGATAACACTGTTATCATGCCACCAGGGAAGATAACGCTGTTATCACTCCACCAGGGAAGATAACACTGTTATCACTCCACCAGGGAAGATAACACTGTTATCACTCCACCAGGGAAGATAACACTGTTATCACTCCACCAGGGAAGATAATACTGTTATCACTCCACCAGGGAAGATAACGCTGTTATCACTCCACCAGGGAAGATAACACTGTTATCACTCCACCCGGGAAGATAACACTGTTATCACGCCACCAGGGAAGATAACACTGTTATCACTCCACCAGGGAAGATAATACTGTTATCACTCCACCAGGGAAGATAACACTGTTATCACTCCACCAGGGAAGATAACGCTGTTATCACTCCACCAGGGAAGATAACACTGTTATCACTCCACCAGGGAAGATAACACTGTTATCATGCCACCAGGGAAGATAACGCTGTTATCACTCCACCCGGGAAGATAACACTGTTATCATGCCACCAGGGAAGATAACGCTGTTATCACTCCACCCGGGAAGATAACACTGTTATCACTCCACCAGGGAAGATAACACTGTTATCATGCCACCAGGGAAGATAACGCTGTTATCACTCCACCCGGGAAGATAACACTGTTATCACTCCACCAGGGAAGATAACACTGTTATCACTCCACCAGGGAAGATAACACTGTTATCACTCCACCAGGGAAGATAATACTGTTATCACTCCACCAGGGAAGATAACGCTGTTATCACTCCACCAGGGAAGATAACACTGTTATCACTCCACCCGGGAAGATAACACTGTTATCACGCCACCAGGGAAGATAACACTGTTATCACTCCACCAGGGAAGATAACACTGTTATCACTCCACCAGGGAAGATAACACTGTTATCACTCCACCAGGGAAGATAACGCTGTTATCACTCCACCAGGGAAGATAATACTGTTATCACTCCACCAGGGAAGATAACACTGTTATCACTCCACCAGGGAAGATAACACTGTTATCACTCCACCAGGGAAGATAACGCTGTTATCACTCCACCAGGGAAGATAACACTGTTATCACTCCACCAGGGAAGATAACACTGTTATCACTCCACCAGGGAAGATAACACTGTTATCACTCCACCCGGGAAAATAACACTGTTATCACTCCACCAGGGAAGATAACACTGTTATCATGCCACCAGGGAAGATAACACTGTTATCACTCCACCAGGGAAGATAACACTGTTATCACTCCACCAGGGAAGATAACACTGTTATCACTCCACCCGGGAAAATAACACTGTTATCACTCCACCAGGGAAGATAACACTGTTATCATGCCACCAGGGAAGATAACACTGTTATCACTATCACCTCCCCCTCCTTCCTCCACTCTGCCTTCACCCCATCCATGCTTTCTCTCCCTTCAATCGGGCCGTGTAATGACCAGTATAATACAACCGGGCAATGATAGAACCATGTAAGTATAACGATAGTAACTATCTTCCACCAGACGTCTATCTCTTCTCCACCTCATCTCCAACACCACCCCCTCCACCACCACCACCACCAACAACAGCAACAACACAACAACAACCACCAACAATAATAACACCACCACCACCCCGAACAACAACACCTCTATCACCAACAACACATACCACCATCACAATCACCACCATCACCAGTAATACACACCACCAGCACAACCAACACCAGTACTACCACCAACACCAACACTCACAACAAACACCAACAACAACACAAACAACACACACCTGCAGGGCCAGGAGCTGAGTATCGACCCTTGCAACCACAATTAGGTGAGTACACCACGACCAACAAAAACAACGTCTCCTTCCCCCTCCCTCCCCCCCACCTACTCCCAGGTAACAGCACACTGCTGATATAATCAACAGTATTCCAAACACAGTATGGCGAACATGATGCAAGTGAACTCTGGACTGTGCAAGAGTGCAGATGATCATTGAACTAAGGTGAACATTGAACTAAGGCGATCATTGAACTAAGGTGAACATTGAACTAAGATGAACAAGTTACACTGAAAATGTAACTTAATTTAAATACAATAAGACTGTTTCAACAAAACAGCCAAGTACATAATGGTCAACAGAACAACCAAGTACACAACCGTTGAACAGAATAACCAAGTACACATCTGTTCAACAGAATAACCAAGTACACAACTGTTCAACAGAATAACCAAGTACACAACCGTTCAACAGAATAACCAAGTACACAACTGTTCAACAGAATAACCAAGTACACAACCGTTCAACAGAATAACCAAGTACACAACCGTTCAACAGAATAACCAAGTACACAACTGTTCAACAGAATAACCAAGTACACAACTGTTCAACAGAATAACCAAGTACACAACTGTTCAACAGAATAACGAAGTACACAACTGTTCAACAGAATAACCAAGTACACAACTGTTCAACAGAATAACCAAGTACACAACTGTTCAACAGAATAACCAAGTACACAACCGTTCAACAGAATAACCAAGTACACAACCGTTCAACAGACGAAGTAGAAGAAGAAAAGACAAGAGAAAATAATTATCAAAAAACGCTAAACCCACTAGGGTTATACAGCGCTGAGAAGAAGAAAAGAGGAGAACAAAAAGAAGCAGCAGAAGAAGAAGAAGAAAAAGAAGAAATAAGAAAAGAAGAAGGTATTATTACTCCAAGATAATGCAGGAAAGTCCAGCAGTGTGATATACTTGTTAGGATCCTCTTGTGTCATGTCTCCTAGCAGCGTGTCATGTCTCCTAGCAGCGTGTGCACCCACAACATCACTACATCAACACTGGGTGTTGATACATTCATGTCTCCTAGCAGCGTGTCATGTCTCCTAGCAGCGTGTCATGTCTCCTAGCAGCTTGTGCATCCACAACATCACTACATCAACACTGGGTGTTGATACAATCATGTCTCCTAGCAGCGTGTCATGTCTCCTAGCAGCGTGTGCACCCACAACATCACTACATCAACACTGGGTGTTGATACAATCATGTCTCCTAGCAGCGTGTCATGTCTCCTAGCAGCGTGTGCACCCACATCACTACATCAACACTGGGTGTTGATACAATCATGTCTCCTAGCAGCGTGTCATGTCTCCTAGCAGCGTGTGCACCCACAACATCACTACATCAACACTGGGTGTTGATACAATCATGTCTCCTAGCAGCGTGTCATGTCTCCTAGCAGCGTGTGCACCCACAACATCACTACATCAACACTGGGTGTTGATACAATCATGTCTCCTAGCAGCGTGTCATGTCTCCTAGCAGCGTGTGCACCCACAACATCACTACATCAACACTGGGTGTTGATACAATCATGTCTCCTAGCAGCGTGTCATGTCTCCTAGCAGCGTGTGCACCCACAACATCACTACATCAACACCACCACCGGGTGCTGATACATTCATACATTCCGCCTTGTCTGGGGACTGAAATCAAATCCTTTCAGCTGTGAGCCGTAAGCTGTAGCATCAGTAGGTAGTGATGGATTCTAAGTAGAGTAAGCGCCTGGGAGCACCAACAAGAACTCAACAGTCAACACAACACTTGCAACAAGACTATCCCCCTAACAATGGTATGGTGAGACCCACAAGATGTGGAAAAAAGATACTTATGTGCAGTTTAGGACGTTTATTAGAGGTTAGGTTAGGTAAGGTTTGTGAGGAACCAGGACATGTTTCCTGACGGGAGTCTTAGTCTTATGATGACCTACAGCTGGAGCTTTTGGTCATCTGACCGACACATTCCACTGGCTTATCGGTCCACCCCTTTAAAAATTATACTGATCATTATTAATGAACATTTTTTGTAGTTTTTAATAAATACCGATAAATGTCTTCTAATAAATGTCCTGAACTATAAATAATTGTGTTTCCAGAAGACTAGGCTGCCACACTTCACACAGTTTCTCACGTCACTCACCAACCACGGGGAATTCCTCAAGCCATAACATTGTTACATGTTCCCCTCCAACTTAACTACCCAGAAAATATCGCAATATAAAAGAAACAAAAACACAAAAGGAGGCGGAGTGCAGGTCACTCACCCATAGGGACACAGGCATCCCCAGAGGTCAACCGTTTATTGCAGAGCTCCGTTCTGACCCGTCACTCTGGCCACGACCTCAGGCTGAAAAAAAAGAAAAATGGGTAAGATATCTCCATATTTTGGCAAAGTGGCTCTCCTTTTTTTTTTTTGCAACTGAATACGGCAAAAAAACAAAAAGTCCAACAGATGTGACTCGTTGCAGGGATGTACATGTTGAGGAAGGCGAAGTCAAGATATGTGTGAGTTCATTACCAAAACATCAGTTGGAAAGGCGATGACAGCCCAGCCCCACACAACACAGCCTCACCTCACACCTCTAGCATTCATAAGCAGCAACTACCTATAAAAAAAAACGTTGCGGATTCCAGCGGGTCGCTGCATGAGTGAAGCCAGCATGCAGGGAAACGGACGCAGCATTAACAAGTGTTCGTGGGAGGGAGAAAATTGAGAGGTCCACGACTACTGTAGTCGCTGGCCACCGTGCGTCCTCTACGATAACTCTCAGAACGACTATTGTAGTCGCTGGCCACCGTGCGTCCTCTACGATAACTCTCAGAACGACTATTGTAGTCGCTGGCCACCGTGCGTCCTTTACTATAACTCTCAGAACGACTACTGTAGTCGCTGGCCACCGTGCGTCCTTTACGATAACTCTCAGAACGACTACTGTAGTCGCTGGCCACCGTGCGTCCTCTACCTGGAGTCTACCTGTAGGGTATTCCGGGGATCAACGCCCCCGCGGCCCGGTCCACGACCAGGCCTCCCGGTGGATCAGGGCCTGATCAACCAAGCTGTTACTGCTGGCCGCACGTAGTCCAACGTAAGAACCACAGCCCGGCTGATTCGGCACCTCCAGGTACCTCTTGAAGGCAGCCAGAGGCCTACTGGTAATTCCCCTACCTTACTCCTCATCACAAGCGGTAAATCCGTGAGAGTTCAATACTCTGAAAGCCTTATTATGCATCACATACCCATCCTGTGGGAGGTGGTTACCCCAGACCCATCCTGTGGGAGGTGGTTACCCCAGACCCATCCTGTGGGAGGTGGTTACCCCAGACCCATCCTGTGGGAGGTGGTTACCCCAGACCCATCCTGTGGGAGGTGGTTACCCCAGACCCATCCTGTGGGAGGTAGTTACCCCAGACCCATCCTGTGGGTGGTAGTTACCCCAGACCGTCCTGTGGGTGGTAGTTACCCCAGACTATCCTGTGGGAGGTAGTTACCCCAGACCATCCTGTGGGTGGTAGGTACCCCAGACCATCCAGTGGGTGGTAGCTACCCCAGACCATCCTGTGGGTGGTAGTTACCCCAGACCATCCTGTGGGTGGTAGTTACCCCAGACCATCCTGTGGGTGGTGGTTACCCCAGACCCATCCTGTGGGAGGTCGTTACCCCAGACCCATCCTGTGGGAGGTGGTTACCCCAGACCCATCCTGTGGGAGGTAGTTACCCCAGACCCATCCTGTGGGAGGTAGTTACCCCAGACCCATCCTGTGGGAGGTAGTTACCCCAGACCCATCCTGTGGGAGGTAGTTACCCCAGACCCATCCTGTGGGAGGTAGTTACCCCAGACCCATCCTGTGGGAGGTAGTTACCCCAGACCCATCCTGTGGGAGGTAGTTACCCCAGACCCATCCTGGGAGAGGGTTACCCCAGACCCATCCTGTGGGAGGTAGTTACCCCAGACCCATCCTGTGGGAGGTAGTTACCCCAGACCCATCCTGTGGGAGGTAGTTACCCCAGACCCATCCTGTGGGAGGTAGTTACCCCAGACCCATCCTGTGGGAGGTAGTTACCCCAGACCCATCCTGTGGGAGGTAGTTACCCCAGACCCATCCTGTGGGAGGTAGTTACCCCAGACCCATCCTGTGGGAGGTAGTTACCCCAGACCCATCCTGTGGGAGGTAGTTACCCCAGACCCATCCTGTGGGAGGTAGTTACCCCAGACCCATCCTGTGGGAGGTAGTTACCCCAGACCCATCCTGTGGGAGGTAGTTACCCCAGACCCATCCTGTGGGAGGTAGTTACCCCAGACCCATCCTGTGGGAGGTAGTTACCCCAGACCCATCCTGTGGGAGGTAGTTACCCCAGACCCATCCTGTGGGAGGTAGTTACCCCAGAACCATCCTGTGGGAGGTAGTTACCCCAGACCCATCCTGTGGGAGGTAGTTACCCCAGACCCATCCTGTGGGAGGTAGTTACCCCAGACCCATCCTGTGGGAGGTAGTTACCCCAGACCCATCCTGTGGGAGGTAGTTACCCCAGACCCATCCTGTGGGAGGTAGTTACCCCAGATCCATCCTGTGGGAGGTAGTTACCCCAGACCCATCCTGTGGGAGGTAGTTACCCCAGACCCATCCTGTGGGAGGTAGTTACCCCAGACCCATCCTGTGGGAGGTAGTTACCCCAGACCCATCCTGTGGGAGGTAGTTACCCCAGACCATCCTGTGGGAGGTAGTTACCCCAGACCCATCCTGTGGGAGGTAGTTACCCCAGACCATCCTGTGGGAGGTAGTTACCCCAGACCCATCCTGTGGGAGGTAGTTACCCCAGACCCATCCTGTGGGAGGTAGTTACCCCAGACCCATCCTGTGGGAGGTAGTTACCCCAGACCATCCTGTGGGAGGTAGTTACCCCAGACCCATCCTGTGGGAGGTAGTTACCCCAGACACATCCTGTGGGAGGTAGACCATCCTGTGGGAGGTAGTTACCCCAGACCCATCCTGTGGGAGGTAGTTACCCCAGACCCATCCTGTGGGAGGTAGTTACCCCAGACCCATCCTGTGGGAGGTAGTTACCCCAGACCATCCTGTGGGAGGTAGTTACCCCAGACCCATCCTGTGGGAGGTAGTTACCCCAGACCCATCCTGTGGGAGGTAGTTACCCCAGACCCATCCTGTGGGAGGTAGTTACCCCAGACCCATCCTGTGGGAGGTAGGGCCCCCAGACCCATCCTGTGGGAGGTAGTTACCCCAGACCCATCCTGTGGGAGGTAGTTACCCCAGACCATCCTGTGGGAGGTAGTTACCCCAGATCCATCCTGTGGGAGGTAGTTACCCCAGACCCATCCTGTGGGAGGTAGTTACCCCAGACCCATCCTGTGGGAGGTGGTTACCCCAGACCCATCCTGTGGGAGGTAGTTACCCCAGACCCATCCTGTGGGAGGTAGTTACCCCAGACCCATCCTGTGGGAGGTAGTTACCCCAGACCCATCCTGTGGGAGGTAGTTACCCCAGACCCATCCTGTGGGAGGTAGTTACCCCAGACCCATCCTGTGGGAGGTAGTTACCCCAGACCATCCTGTGGGTGGTAGTTACCCCAGACCATCCTGTGGGTGGTAGTTACCCCAGACCCATCCTGTGGGAGGTAGTTACCCCAGACCCATCCTGTGGGAGGTAGTTACCCCAGACCCATCCTGTGGGAGGTAGTTACCCCAGACACATCCTGTGGGAGGTAGTTACCCCAGACCATCCTGTGGGAGGTAGTTACCCCCCATCCTGTGGGAGGACCATCCTGTGGGTGGTAGTTACCCCAGACCATCCTGTGGGTGGTAGTTACCCCAGACCATCCTGTGGGTGGTAGTTACCCCAGACCATCCTGTGGGTGGTAGTTACCCCAGACCATCCTGTGGGTGGTAGTTACCCCAGACCATCCTGTGGGTGGTAGTTACCCCAGACCATCCTGTGGGTGGTAGTTACCCCAGACCATCCTGTGTGTGGTAGTTACCCCAGACCATCCTGTGGGTGGTAGTTACCCCAGACCATCCTGTGGGTGGTAGTTACCCCAGACCATCCTGTGGGTGGTAGTTACCCCAGACCATCCTGTGGGTGGTAGTTACCCCAGACCATCCTGTGCGAGGTAGTTACCCCAGACCATCCTACGGGTGGTAGTTACCCCAGACCATCCTGTGGATGGTAGTTACCCCAGACCATCCTGTGGGTGGTAGTTACCCCAGACAATCCTGTGGGTGGTAGTTACCCCAGACCATCCTGTGGGTGGTAGTTACCCCAGACCATCCTGTGGGTGGTAGTTACCCCAGACCATCCTGTGGGTGGTAGTTACCCCAGACCATCCTGTGGGTGGTAGTT
The DNA here is from genome assembly GCF_038502225.1 of Cherax quadricarinatus. Taxonomy (NCBI): domain Eukaryota; kingdom Metazoa; phylum Arthropoda; class Malacostraca; order Decapoda; family Parastacidae; genus Cherax; species Cherax quadricarinatus. The sequence goes on from NC_091309.1 coordinate 13,985,462, forward strand.
ACCCCAGACCATCCTGTGGGTGGTAGTTACCCCAGACCCTCGTGTGGGTGGTAGTTACCCCAGACCATCCTGTGGGAGGTAGTTACCCCAGACACATCCTGTGGGAGGTAGTTACCCCAGACCCATCCTGTGGGTGGTAGTTACCCCAGACCATCCTGTGGGTGGTAGTTACCCCAGACCATCCTGTGGGTGGTAGTTACCCCAGACCATCCTGTGGGTGGTAGTTACCCCAGACCATCCTGTGGGTGGTAGTTACCCCAGACCAACCGGAGGTAGGTAGTTAACCCAGACCCATCCTGTGGGTGGTAGTTACCCCAGACCATCCTGTGGGTGGTAGTTACCCCAGACCATCCTGTGGGTGGTAGTTACCCCAGACCATCCTGTGGGTGGTAGTTACCCCAGACCATCCTGTGGGTGGTAGTTACCCCAGACCATCCTGTGGGTGGTAGTTACCCCAGACCATCCTGTGGGTGGTAGTTACCCCAGACAATCCTGTGGGAGGTAGTTACCCCAGACACATCCTGTGGGAGGTAGTTACCCCAGACACATCCTGTGGGAGGTAGTTACCCCAGACACATCCTGTGGGAGGTAGTTACCCCAGACATAGGTGTAAGACACAATGATTGACTTTCTCTCAGTATACATAGAATAAGAACATTTTAGTTCTTATCTAAGAGATAAAATTATGCATGATGTTAAATAACAGCCTTAATGACCCTCGTGCAATGTATAGGTCGTATTCTTGATACTAGAGTCTAGGCGGGCAGCAGCTGGAATAGGCCTTAAAAATAAACAATGTGCAGGTAGACGCCACACCAATAAGATGAACAAAACTGCTGGGATTCCTTCTTGAATGGCTCTTCTTCTTCTTCTTCTGCTTCTTCTTGTATTCCTAATTATCCCTGGATCGTGGGTCGTCAATGGTTTAGTGTCTTAAAATATCTGAGATGGTGGATACTTCCGTGTCTCGCTGGGTCGTGTCTCGAAACAATTACACGCCGGCAAGTTGAGCATTTTATTACACTAACAAGAGGCCGCTAAGACCATGTGTTATCTGAACACTTGAAAAAAGTTGAGACTTGTGATAGTGGCGTAACATCCACCACTACACTACTGATGGTGGGGTGACATCCACCACCACTACACTACTGATGGTGGGGGTGACATCCACCACCACTACACTACTGATGGTAATTAATTTTTACAGTGGGCTAGAAGAAGATAAATTATGTAACATCACAGTCACTAGTGAGATGGTTGTGAAGCAGATAGACAGACTGAAGCAAAATAAGTCGCCGGGTCCTGATGAGGTTTTTTCAAGGGTTCTTAAGGAATGCAAAATGGAACTCTGTGAACCATTAACTAATATTTTTAATTTATCTCTTCAAACAGGTGTAGTGTCTGATATGTGGAAGATGGCTAATATAATTCCTATTTTTAAAACAGGGGACAAGTCGTTACCGTCAAATTACCGCCCAATAAGCCTGACCTCAATTGTAGGCAAATTACTAGAGTCAATTATAGCTGAGATTATAAGAAGCCATCTCGATAAGCATAGCTTGATTAATGATACTCAGCATGGATTCACAAGAGGCCGGTCTTGTCTAACTAATTTATTAACTTTCTTCAGTAAAGCTTTTGAGGCTGTTGACCACAAAAAAGAATTTGATATTATTTACTTAGATTTTAGTAAGGCTTTTGATAGAGTTCCGCACCATAGACTGTTAAAGAAAGTGGCAGCTCATGGCATTGGGGGAAAAGTGCTCTCGTGGATCGAGTCATGGCTCACTGACAGGAAGCAGAGAGTGTCCATAAATGGGGTTAAGTCCGAGTGGGGATCTGTAACAAGTGGCGTTCCACAGGGATCAGTCTTGGGCCCCTTGTTGTTTATAATATATATCAATGATCTTGATGAGGGAATTACTAGTGATATGAGCAAATTCGCCGATGACACAAAGATAGGTAGGATAATTGATTCAAACGTAGATGTTATGGAACTTCAGGGGGATTTAAACAAACTCTATTCTTGGTCAGAAAAGTGGCAGATGCAGTTCAATGTAGATAAATGCAAGGTTCTGAAGCTTGGGAGTGCCCATAACCCTAGTACTTATAAGTTAAATGATGTAGAACTTACCCATACAGATTGCGAAAAGGACTTGGGGGTTATGGTGAGCAGCAACCTTAAACCAAGACAGCAATGCCTAAGCGTACGTAATAAGGCAAATAGATTACTGGGATTTATATCAAGAAGTGTAAGCAACAGAAGTCCAGAGGTCATACTGCAGCTTTATACATCATTAGTAAGGCCTCACCTAGATTATGCAGTTCAGTTCTGGTCTCCGTATTACAAAATGGACATAAATTCGTTAGAAAACATTCAGCGTAGGATGACTAAATTAATACATAGCATTAGAAATCTTCCTTATGAAGAAAGATTGAAGACTCTTAAGTTACATTCACTTGTTAGACGAAGAATGAGGGGAGACCTGATCGAAGTGTATAAGTGGAAGATAGGTATTAATAAAGGGGATATTAACAAGGTCTTGAGGATGTCTGTCCAAGAGAGAACCCGCAGTAATGGATTTAAATTAGATAAGTTTAGATTTAGAAAGGACATAGGAAAGTATTGGTTTGGAAATAGGGTAGTTGTGTACGAATGGTATATAATACCGACAAGATGAGATTAAGACACATATGCAACATCTGGGTATCTTTATTGTAGACGTTTCGCCATCCAGTGGCTTTATCAATACAAATTCTAGGACATAACTTGAAGACAGTAGAACTATGTACAGAAGATGAGGTAATCAGTCCCTCAACCTAGGAGTAGGTGCGAAGAGCACCATAGTCGTGGAGAATCTCCACGACTATGGTGCTCTTCGCACCTACTCCTAGGTTGAGGGACTGATTACCTCATCTTCTGTACATAGTTCTACTGTCTTCAAGTTATGTCCTAGAATTTGTTGTTAGGTAAGACACATATGCAACAGTTAGACAACTTTATTCCGAAACGTTTCGCCTACACAGTAGGCTTCTTCAGTCGAGTACAGAAAAGTTGATAGAAGCAGAAGATACTTGAAGACGATGTAATCAGTCCATCACCCTTAAAGTTTTGAGGTGGTCAGTCCCTCAGTCTGGAGAAGAGCATTGTTCCGTTGTCTGAAACAATATGAAGTTGAAGTGACAGGATGGAGCCTTTATATAGTGCCAGGAGGTGAGACGTAGGTTGCTTTGGGAGGGCAGGTCCCTCTCAAACCCAGCCGTTCTCACTAGTAGAGGTCGAAGTTGATGGTCTGTACCAAGATACCCTTGTGTTGCAGTGTCTGACAGAATGAACTGCAACACAAGGGTATCTTGGTACAGACCATCAACTTCGACCTCTACTAGTGAGAACGGCTGGGTTTGAGAGGGACCTGCCCTCCCAAAGCAACCTACGTCTCACCTCCTGGCACTATATAAAGGCTCCATCCTGTCACTTCAACTTCATATTGTTTCAGACAACGGAACAATGCTCTTCTCCAGACTGAGGGACTGACCACCTCGAAACTTTAAGGGTGATGGACTGATTACATCGTCTTCAAGTATCTTCTGCTTCTATCAACTTTTCTGTACTCGACTGAAGAAGCCTACTGTGTAGGCGAAACGTTTCGAAATAAAGATACCTAACTGTTGCATATGTGTCTTACCTAACAATCTGTCGGTATTTTATACCATTTTAATGTTCATTCCTAGAATTTGTATTGATAAAGCCACTGGATGGCGAAACGTCTACAATAAAGATACCCAGATGTTGCATATGTGTCTTAATCTCAATAGGGTAGTTGATGAGTGGAACAGTCTACCTAGTTGGGTTATTGAGGCTAGGACTTTGGGTAGTTTCAAATCTAGGTTGGATAAGTACATGAGTGGGAGGGGTTGGATTTGAGTGGGACTTTCACATCAGAGCTTATTTCTTGGGTGGCATTGAAAATTGGGTTGGGCAAATGTTTTGTTAGTGGGATGAATTGTAAAGGACCTGCCTAGTATGGGCCAGCAGGCCTCCTGCAGCGTTCCTCCTTTCTTATGTTCTTATGTGACATACACCACCACTACACTACTGATGGTGGGGGTGACATCCACCACCACTACACTACTGATGGTGGGGGTGACATCCACCACCACTACACTACTGATGGTGGGGGTGACATCCACCACCACTACACTACTGATGGTGGGAGTGACATCCACCACCACTACACTACTGATATTGGGGTGACATCCACCACCACTACACTACTGATGGTGGGATTGACATCCACCACCACTACACTACTGATGGTGGGATTGACATCCACCACCACTATACTACTGATGGTGGGGTGACATCCACCACCACTACACTACTGATGGTGGGAGTGACATCCACCACCAGTACACTACTGATGGTGGGGGTGACATCCACCACCAGTACACTACTGATGGTGGGGGCGACATCCACCACCACTACACTACTGATGGTGGGGGTGACATCCACCACCACTACACTACTGATGGTGGGGGTGACATCCACCACCACTACACTACTGATGGTGGGAGTGACATCCACCACCACTACACTACTGATGGTGGGGTGACATCCACCACCACTACACTACTGATGGTGCGATTGATATCCACCACCACTACACTACTGATGGTGGGGTGACATCCACCACCACTACACTACTGATGGTGCGATTGACATCCACCACCACTACACTACTGATGGTGGGGTGACATCCACCACCACTACACTACTGATGATGGGGTGACATCCACCACCACTACACTACTGATGGTGGGGGTGACATCCACCAACACTACAACACTGATGGTGGGGGTGACATCCACCACCACTACACTACTGATGGTGGGGGTGACATCCACCACCACTACACTACTGATGGTGGGGGTGAAATCCACCACCACTACACTACTGATGGTGGGGGTGACATCCACCACCACTACACTACTGATGGTGGGGGTGACATCCACCACCACTGCACTACTGATGGTGGGATTGACATCCACCACCACTACACTACTGATGGTGGGGTGACATCCACCACCTCTACACTACTGACAGTGGGGTGACATCCACCACCACTACACTACTGATGGTGGGGTGACATCCACCACCACTACACTACTGATGGTGGGGGTGACATCCACCACCACTACACTACTGATGGTGGGGGTGACATCCACCACCACTACACTACTGATGGTGGGGGTGACATCCACCACCACTACACTACTGATGGTGGGGGTGATATCCACCACCACTACACTAATGATGGTGGGGGTGACATCCACCAACACTACACTACTGATGGTGGGGGTGACATCCACCACCACTACAATACTGATGGTGGGGGTGACATCCACCACCACTACACTACTGATGGTGGGAGTGACATCCACCACCACTACACTACTGCTGGTGGAGTGACATCCACCACCACTACACTACTGATGGTGGGGTGACATCCACCACCACTACACTACTGATGGTGGAGTGACATCCACCACCACTACACTACTGATGGTGGAGTGACATCCACCACCACTACACTACTGATGGTGGGAGTGACATCCACCACCACCACACTACTGATGGGGGGGTGACATCCACCACCACTACACTACTGATGGTGGGGTGACATCCACCACCACTACACTACTGATGGTGGGATTGACATCCACCACCACTACACTACTGATGGTGGGATTGACATCCACCACCACTATACTACTGATGGTGGGGTGACATCCACCACCACTACACTACTGATGGTGGGAGTGACATCCACCACCAGTACACTACTGATGGTGGGGGTGACATCCACCACCAGTACACTACTGATGGTGGGGGTGACATCCACCACCACTACACTACTGATGGTGGGGTGACATCCACCACCACTACACTACTGATGGTGGGGTGACATCCACCACCACTACACTACTGATGGTGGGGTGACATCCACCACCACTACACTACTGATGGTGGGGTGACATCCACCACCACTACACTACTGATGGTGGGGTGACATCCACCACCACTACACTACTGATGGTGGGGTGACATCCACCACCACTACACTACTGATGGTGGGAGTGACATCCACCACCACTACACTACTGATGGTGGGGTGACATCCACCACCACTACACTACGGATGGTGGGGGTGACATCCACCACCACTACATACCACCACCACTACACTACTGATGGTGGGGGTGCCATCCACCACCACTACACTACTGATGGTGGGGGTGACATCCACCACCACTACACTACTGATGGTGGGGGTGACATCCACCACCACTACACTACTGATGGTGGGGGTGACATCCACCACCACTACACTACTGATGGTGGGGGTGACATCCACCACCACTACACTACTGATGGTGGGGGTGACATCCACCACCACTACACTACTGATGGTGGGGGTGACATCCACCACTACTACACTACTGATGGTGGGAGTGACATCCACCACCACTACACTACTGATGGTGGGGTGACATCCACCACCACTACACTACTGATGGTGGGGGTGACATCCACCACCACTACACTACTGATGGTGGGAGTGACATCCACCACCACTACACTACTGATGGTGGGGGTGACATTCACCACCACTACACTACTGATGGTGGGGGTGACATCCACCACCACTACACTACTGATGGTGGATTGACATCCACCACCACTACACTACTGATGGTGGGGGTGACATCCACCACCACTACACTACTGATGGTGGGATTGACATCCACCACCACTACACTACTGATGGTGGGATTGACATCCACCACCACTACACTACTGATGGTGGGGGTGACATCCACCACCACTACACTACTGATGGTGGGATTGACATCCACCACCACTACACTACTGATGGTGGGGGTGACATCCACCACCACTACATTACTGATGGTGGGGGTGACATCCACCACCACTACACTACTGATGGTGGGGGTGACATCCACCACCACTACACTACTGATGGTGGGGGTGACATCCACCACCACTGCACTACTGATGGTGGGGTGACATCCACCACCACTACACTACTGATGGTGGGGGTGACATCCACCACCACTACACTACTGATGGTGGGGTGACATCCACCACCACTACACTACTGATGGTGGGAGTGACATCCACCACCACTACACTACTGATGGTGGAGGTGACATCCACCACCACTACACTACTGATGGTGGGGTGACATCCACCACCACTACACTACTGATGGTGGGGGTGACATCCACCACCACTACACTACTGATGGTGGGGGTGACATCCACCACCACTACACTACTGATGGTGGGGGTGACATCCACCACCAATACACTACTGATGGTGGGGGTGACATCCACCACCAATACACTACTGATGGTGGGGGTGACATCCACCACCACTACACTACTGATGGTGGGGCTGACATCCATCACCACTACACTACTGATAGTGGGGGTGACATCCACCACCACTACACTACTGATGGTGGGGTGACATCCACCACCACTACACTACTAATGGTGGGGGTGACATCCACCACCACTACACTACTGATGGTGGGGGTGACATCCACCACCACTACACTACTGATGGTGGGGGTGACATCCACCACCACTACACTACTGATGGTGGGGGTGACATCCACCACCAATACACTACTGATGGTGGGGGTGACATCCACCACCAATACACTACTGATGGTGGGGGTGACATCCACCACCACTACACTACTGATGGTGGGGCTGACATCCATCACCACTACACTACTGATAGTGGGGGTGACATCCACCACCACTACACTACTGATGGTGGGGTGACATCCACCACCACTACACTACTAATGGTGGGGGTGACATCCACCACCACTACACTACTGATGGTGGGGCTGACATCCACCACCACTACACTACTGATGGTTGGGGTGACATCCACCACCACTAAACTACTGATAGTGGGGGTGACATCCACCACCACTCCACCACCGGTGATGGTGGAGTGACATCCACCACTACACTACTGACAGTGGGAGTGACATCCACCACCAATACACTTCTGATGGTGGGAGGGACATCCACCACCACTACACTACTGATGGTGGGGGTGACATCCACCACCACTCCACCACCGGTGATGGTGGAGTGACATCCACCACCACTACACTACTGATGGTGGGGGTGACATCCACCACCACTACACTACTGATGGTGGGGGTGACATCCACCACCACTACACTACTGATGATGGGGTTGACATCCACCACCACTACACTACTGATGGTGGGGGTGACATTCACCACCACTACACTACTGATGGTGGGGGTGACATCCACCACCACTCCACCACCGGTGATGGTGGGGGTGACATCCACCACCACTACACTACTGATGGTGTGGGTGACATCCACCACCATAACACTACTGATGGTGGGGGTGACATCCACCACCACTACACTACTGATGGGGGTGACATCCACCACCACTACACTACTGATGGTGGGGGTGACATCCACCACCACTACACTACTGATGGGGTGACATCCACCATCACTGCACTACTGATGGTGGAGGTGACATCCACCACCACTACACTACTGATGGTGGGGGTGACATTCACCACCACTACACTACTGATGGTGGGGGTGACATCCACTACCACTCCACCACCGGTGATGGTGGAGTGGCATCCACCACCACTACACTACTGATGGTGGGGGTGACATCCACCACCACTACACTACTGATGGTGGGGGTGATATCCACCACCACTACACTACTGATGGTGGGGGTGACATCCACCACCACTACACTACTGATGGTGGAGGTGACATCCACCACCACTACACTACTGATGGTGGGGGTGACATCCACCACCACTACACTACTGATGGTGGGGGTGACATCCACCACCACTACACTACTGATGGTGGAGGTGACATCCACCACCACTACACTACTGATGGTGGGGGTGACATTCACCACCACTACACTACTGATGGTGGAGGTGACATCCACCACCACTACACTACTGATAGTGGGAGTGACATCCACCACCACTACACTCCTGATGGTGGGGTGACATCCACCACCACTACACTACTGATAGTGGGAGTGACATCCACCACCACTACACTCCTGATGGTGGGGTGACATCCACCACCACTACACTACTGATAGTGGGAGTGACATCCACCACCACTACACTACTGATGGTGGAGGTGACATCCACCACCACTACACTACTGATAGTGGGAGTGACATCCACCACCACTACACTCCTGATGGTGGTGTCAGCATAGTTGCTGATCCCCCTTACATGTGTTGTATAGCTTATCTGAGTATCATAGTACCATCCATATGTTTTATATATGTGATCCCTTACTAGGCCTAGTGACTGTTTGTGTGACGTCACGTGATGCGCATGTGTGCGCGAGTACCTCTGTAACTTCCTCAGTCCACGCATAGGTCAACACAAGGCAGGTTGGGCTCCCTTATCCCAGTCTGACAATATATAGTGTTGTGATGAATGGTTTTGAAAAACCGACAAGTTGAAGAATTGATTACCTCAAACTTCTCCTCTCCTTACCGATTTCAACTTTGTATTTGACTGATGAAGCCACTGTGTGGCGAAACGTTTCTTCAATAAAGATTCCCATGTGTTGCATAAGTGTCTCAATTCTTCAATATATAGTGTTACCATCCACAAGTGTGTTTATCTTCAACCATCATATCTCCTTTCGAACCCCCACGACAGTGGGGGTGACATCCACCACCACTCCACCACCGGTGATGGTGGAGTAACATCCACCACCACTCCACTTGTGTTAGATAAACCTATGACTGGTTTAAGGACAACACTACCAACACCTCCACTATCCTCCACACTACCAACACCTCCACTATCCTCCACACTACCAACACCTCCACTATCCTCCACACTACCAACACCTCCACTATCCTCCACGCTACCAACACCTCCACTATCCTCCACACTACCAACACCTCCACTATCCTCCACACTACCACACCTCTATCCTCCACACTACCAACACCTCCACTATCCTCCACGCTACCAACACCTCCACTATCGTCCACACTACCAACACCTCCACTATCCTCCACACTACCAACACCTCCACAATCCTCCACACTACCAACACCTCCACTATCCTCTACACTACCAACACCTCCACAATCCTCCACACTACCAACACCTCCACAATCCTCTACACTACCAACACCTCCACAATCCTCCACACTACAAACACCTCCACAATCCTCCACGCTACCAACACCTCCACTATGCTCTCCTGTTACTGCTCCATACACTGTCCCGAATCTGCACACAGAAACAACTCTCTACGAAAGTAAAAGTCTGGGCAGGCGATGCAAAATACCCCCAATTAAAAGTAGGGACGCCATTGGTACACTAAGAGAAAACACCGTAAGTGTCTGGGGCCCAAGACTGTTCAACTCCCTCCCATCAAGCATCAGGGGAATTACCAATAAACCCCTGGCTGCCTTCAGGAGAGAGCTGAACAGATACGTAAAGTCAGTGCCGGATCAGCCGGGCTGTGGCTCGTACGTTGGACTGCGTGCGGCCAGCAGTAACAGCCTGGTTGATCAGGCTCTGATCCACCGGGAGGCCTGGTCGTGGACCGGGCCGCGGGGGCGTTGATCCCCGGATTAACCTCCAGGTAGACTCCAGGTACACAGTTAACACGGGAGTACAAACTACTCCATTATTACACAATACAAAATACAGAGTGAAAGTGGTGCTTCGAGGACCTTGTTATTATCTTATACTTACGAGGAGTGAACATTGTCTGGAGGCTGAGATCATCTTCCTCTACATGTCCACGTTACTCACCCTTAACCTCCACCACCTCCTTCTCCTCTTCCATCACCTCCTCTTCCTCCTCCTCTACTTTGAATTATAGCCATAACAATTATCCATATCACAAACCTTAATTGAAGCTATAGTTCTGCTTAATGACAATAATATATATATATACATACAATAATATATATATATATATATATATATATATATATATATATATATATATATATGACAATAATATACATATACATATACATATACATACATACATAGACGAAGATGTTAGCTGTGTGTAAGTGACGCAGGTGGTGTTGACGGTGTTGTTCGTTAAGCCTCACTCACCCTAGCCACACACGCATGCATACAGTCATCCACTCACGCACTCATCCATTTACTCACCTATAACCTCACTCATAACATAATTCACTCACCTATACCATCATTCAATCAGTCACTCATACCTTCACTCATACACTCGTCATCAACTCATTCATATCCTCAAGCCTTCACTCACGTTTTTCCCTCTGGTATAGCACTGACGCCTGACAGAAACAGCAGTGGTCCTAGCACTGATCCTTGGGACACCCTAACTGTTACCATCACCCATCCTGTCAGATGGCCTTCTCTTCTGTTCTTTTAAGTGTTCTTTAATCTGCTGGAACACACTTGCTGTCACTACAGACTGTTTTTCTAGTTTATTATAGAGGGGAACATTGTCAAGTGTTTTCTTGCAGTCCAAGAACATGCAGTCACTGCATTTCTGTGACGGTCATAACACACGACTTCATGTCCTTGAAAACATGTTATCTTTCCCTGATTGAATTCCTCGTCCTCAAGTGATCCAAGTCTCCCTCCAGGTGATCCAAGTCTCTCCCCAGATGATCCAAGTCTCCTCACCAGGTGATCCGTCTCCTCACCAGGTGATCCGTCTCCTCACCAAGTTGGCCTCCATATCCCCTAATCCTCACAGACCATTTCCCCTTCGCGTCCTGACTTCCACCATCACACACCCTTGACCCTCAAGGGCGACCTCTGACACCCCCTGTCATTCCCAGTGGCACCAGGAAGGGAGGTGGAGTTCACACAGTGGCAGCAGCAGGAGGGGTAGTGGCGATCATATAACCAGTGGTAAGGCAGGCCAAAAGTCACATGATCTGCGGAGCTGCGAGCTGTCTGTCGCCCACAACCCACACTAAATTATAGTGAGTCCATAACCTGTTTGCTGGTGCCGCCGCCGCCGCAGCAGCAGCAGCAGCAGCAACAGCAGCAGAAGTCACCGCCGCCGCTGCCGCCGCCGCCGCTCCCGCAGCAGCAGCAGCAGCAGCAGCAGCAGCAGCAGCAGCAGCATGGCATCAGCAACAACAGGAGCAACATCAGCAGCAACTGAGGTATTCAGCATCAATGGTGGTTGTGGTGGTGGTACTGCTGCAAGTGGTAGTGGTGGTGGTACTGCTGCAAGTGGTAGTGGTGGTGGTACTGCTGCAAGTGCTGCTAGTGGTGGTGGCACTGCTGTAAGTGGTGGTGGTGCTGCTGCAAGTGGTGGTGGTACTGCTGCAAGTGGTGGTGGTTGTGGTACTGCTACAAGCGGTGGTGGTGGCTGCTGCTGGTGGTGGTGGTGGTGGTGGTGTGCTGCTGCTGCTGCAAGTGGTGGTGGTGGTGCTGCAAGTGGTAGTGGTGGTGAGTTAAGTGGTAGTGGTGGTGAGTTAAGTGGTAGTGGTGGTGGTGGTGGTTGTTCTTCTCACACAGATTACTTCTCAGGTCAACGTGGGCCCAGAACAGGACACGCCTGCCTCTCACAATTGCTTGACCATTACGATATGGTCATGGACGCAGTGGAAAACAAGCAAAATACAGATGTAGTGAACACCGAGTTTACAAAATACTCTGACAAGTGTGACCATGGTGTAACAGCTCACAAAATGTGTACAAAAGGATTAACTAGAATAGTGGGCAGATGGATATTTAATTTTTTAACTAATAGAACCTAACCCAGTGCCGGGCTCCAGGAGTGAAGGAACTCTCGAAATTCATCAGAGGTATATCAAAGGTTCTCAAACTATAATAGTGAACTGAGTAAAATCGAAGACTGCCACAGTGAAAAGCTCTGTATCCCAAGACACAGTACTGGTCCCTGTTTCCTTTCTCATTCTTATATCCGACATAGGCTGTGATGGATATGTGGGAGCAGCGGACCACCAGCAGCAACAGCCTGGTTGACTGGCAAACACCAGACAAGCATGAACCATGGCCGGGCTCCGGGAGTGCAAAAACGCTGGGAACTCATCAAAGGTATAGACAGAGACAAATAACAGCACTGAATCATCCTTTGCAGACCAGACTAGAGTATGAGACTGTCATCCACCAAGGGCACAGACAACCTCCAAGATGATATTAACAAAGTCTTCCAGCGGGCCACTCACAACAATATGTTCAATGAAGGCAAATTTTAGTTACTTCATTATGGAAAGACTGAGAAAATAAAGATAGGAACGGAGTATAAAACAAACCTGAATCAGTCAACAGAGCAAAAGACTAATGTGAAAGACCTGGGAGTGATCATGTCAGAAGATCTCACCTTCATGGGTCACAACAGTGTTACTATCACAACCGCAGGGAAAACTAGGACCTTCAAAACAAAGGATGCCAAGCCAGTGATGATACTCCTAAAGTCACTTGTTTTCTCTACACTAGAGTACTGCTGAACTCTAACAGCTCCGTTCAAGGCAGGCGAAATTGTAGATCTGGAGAATGTGCAGAGAACCTTCATTGCTCACATAAATGCAGTCAAGTGCCTAAATTACTGGGAACATTTGAAGTCCCTCGACCTGCACTCCTCGGAGAGTAAGTGAGAAAGGTACATGATAATCTACCCCTGGAAAATTTTAGAAGGATTAGTCCACAATCTGCACACACAAATCATTTCCCATGACAGCAAGGGGATTAGCAGATGGTTCAAAATACTCCAATGAAATCCAGGGATGAAGTGAGTACACATTATGCGTCATGTGCTTTCGCTCACCATGAGGCGCGTCAAAGCAGCATGGGTTCGAGTCCTTGGTTAGTCGCAGTGTTGTTATTGATCAATACCACTCGTTCGTGGTTACAATAATATAAAATACTGCTCGTTGGGCTAGTACACCAAACAGGGAGTAGAATGAAATTAGCCCAGAGGCACCCACACCACCGTATGTCCTCAGATGACGGAAAAACACCTAGCTTGACTGGGTGCGTCATTCTTGTAGGATTGCGTAGTCCTGTGGGTTAGAGCGTCATGTTTTGTCGCTCACCATGAGGCAGGCCAAAGCAGCATGGGTTCGAGTCCTTGGCTAGTCGCAGTGCTGTTATTGATATATATATGTCGTGCCGAATAGGTAAAACTGGTAAATTAGCAAGAACTCATTTAAAATTAATAATTTTGTACCAAAAGAACCTTATAAGTAGGGGCGCCATTGGTACACTAAGGGAAAACACCATAAGTGTCCGGGGCCCAAGACTGTTCAGCAGCCTCCCATCAAGCATTAGGGGAATTGCCAATAAACCCCTGGCTGCCTTCAAGAGAGAGCTGGACAGATACCTAAAGTCAGTGCCGGATCAGCCGGGCTGTGGCTCGTACGTTGGACTGCGTGCGGCCAGCAGTAACAGCCTAGTTGATCAGGCCCTGATCCATCGGGAGGCCTGGTCATGGACCGGGCCGCGGGGGCGTTGATCCCCGGAATAACCTCCAGGTAACCTCCAGGTAACCTCCAGGTATTATAACAAGCGCAATTTAATTTAGTCTCATCCAACTAAATATATTTTAGATAAGTTTACAATAATTTATTAATAAAAAACACACAGAACATTTTTTTTCCTTAGGTTCAGAATGATTTTTTGTGAAATTATTGCATACACAAAATTTCGCTTGCCTTATTCAGAAAGAAGAGTGTTGCTATTTAAGCCAAAATAGCAAGTTTTACCTAATCGGCACGACATATATACATACAATAAATATTCCTTAACGTCGTTGACAGGTTCTTGGAAACTGTGACTTGACTGTGACACGACATATAACCAAACCAGTAACGTTACAGTGACACGACATATAACAAAACCAGTAACGTTACAGTGACACGACATATAACAAAACCAGTAACGTTACAGTGACACGACATATAACAAAACCAGTGACTTTACTGTGACACGACATATAACAAAACCAGTAACGTTACAGTGACACGACATATAACAAAACCAGTAACGTTACAGTGACACGACATATAACAAAACCAGTAACGTTACAGTGACACGACATATAACAAAACCAGTGACTTTACTGTGACACGACATATAACAAAACCAGTAACGTTACAGTGACACGACATATAACAAAACCAGTAACGTTACAGTGACACGACATATAACAAAACCAGTAACGTTACAGTGACACGACATATAACAAAACCAGTAACGTTACAGTGACACGACATATAACCAAACCACATCTCACTGTCCATCGCCAAACCTCTTTAAAATTTGTAGTTTTCTGTGGCCACAAACATCAGGATGCACAGTACACATTTATCACTCATTGTAATAGGTTTAAATCAAGGAATAAATGTTTGCAAGTGAAAACTGTGAGGATCACCTCCTACCACCAGGCAGTTCAAAAACAATAATAATAAATATGGCGGCTCGATGAGCACTTCCTTACCACCTCTTTTATTGTCGTGCATTTCTATGATTATCGTAAACTTTATCAATTTTTATTTTACTGTCTCCACACACACAGTGGCCAGGGCCGGGAATCGCTTTTTCTCATCAACGTTATAATGAAACGACGTTATTGCAGGACTGGACTGGGGACCCTCGTCCTCAGAGAAGAGAATAAATGCATTTGAAGGAAAACTCAAGATTCTCCCCAGACCTGTTTGAATATTATATTCTCCTATCACCTTGTATATTCTATGAACTTTATTTGAAAACAAAATACATTAACAGAGATACAGCATAAATGATACATCAGGGACTAAACCTCAAATGAATAAACGGAAGAGTGGAGGAGGGGATCGAGCCACGGTCCGTAAATTGACAGTTCGACGATCTACTGTCTAGAGACTCTACAGATATATCGGATGTGAAAATTTAGATATCCGCGGATGCGGATGTGTATGAGGATATCTTACTTATTTTGCGGATGTTGACGTAAGAAATTGTGCGGATGTTCCGCGGATTCGGATGCGGATGCATATGCAGATATCTGTTTACAGTAAAATATGGATGCGGATGCAGAAGTAAGAAATTGTGCGGATGTCCCGCGGATGCGGTATCCGATAGATCACTAGACTAACCAGGGTGTCTAACAGAAAGGAATCGGAACAAATACTTACTGAATTATATTCCGTCATCAGAGGCACCAATTGTAACCCAACTGAACTTCTTCCCTCTGCCCTGATCACGACTGTAATCCACAGAAATCCACTGAGATTATGTTTTGATATAAGAACAAGGTAGTGTGTGTGTGTGATGGGTTCTAGGGTGTGCGAGGTGGTGTGTGAGAGCAGTCTGCCTGAACCAAGCAGCCCTGCCTGAGGGGAACTACTTAACTACTCAATACTGACCCGCCACCATTACCCTTTGTACCTGCCACTACCCACTTCCCTTTGTTCCTGCTACTACCCACTACCCTTTGTTCCTGCTACTACCCACTACCCTTTGTTCCTGCCACTACCCACTACCCTTTGTTCCTGCCACTACCCACTACCCTTGGTTCCTGCAACTACCCACTACCTTTTGGTCCTACTACTACCCAGTACCCTTTGTTCCTACTACTACCCACTACCCTTTGTTCCTGCTACTACCCACTACCCTTTGTTCCTGCTACTACCCACTACCCTTTGTACCCGCTACTACATACTACCTTTTGTTTCTGCCACTACCCACTGTCTTTTGTTCCTGCTACTAACCCCTACACACTACCCTTTGTTCCTTCCACTACCCACTACCCTTTGTTCCTGCCACTACCCACAACCCTTTGTTCCTTCCACTACCCACAACCCTTTGTTCCTTCCACTACCCACTACCCTTTGTTCCTTCCACTACCCACTACCCTTTGTTCCTGCCACTACCCACTACCCTTTGCTCCTTCCACTACCCACTACCCTTTGTTCCTTCCACTACCCACGACCCTTTGTTCCTTCCACTACCCACGACCCTTTGTTCCTTCCACTACCCACAACCTTTTGTTCCTTCCACTACCCACGACCCTTTGTTCCTTCCACTACCCACGACCCTTTGTTCCTTCCACTACCCACGACCCTTTGTTCCTTCCACTACCCACGACCCTTTGTTCCTTCCACTACCCACAACCCTTTGTTCCTTCCACTACCCACAACCCTTTGTTCCTTCCACTACCCACAACCCTTTGTTTATTCCACTACCCACTACCCCTTGTTCCTTCCACTACCCACTACACCTCTACCCACTACCTTACCTGTGATATACCTGTGACGGGGTTAAAAAGTTTCTCCATGATGACAGTGAAGCTGAGACTCGGACTTCTTTACTGACTGCCTGATCAACAAGACTATTATTGGCGGCCCGCTGGCCCACACACCCGTCACAGCTTGGCTGATCTGGTAACATGTGGAGGCTGTGACTCAATGTTTCTGCTGCAGGTTGAATAGCCTGGGACCACGGATGTTGACACCGCGTTCTCTTACTGTGCCCGTGGCTTCCCTGCTCTCCACTGCATTTCTTTTACGCTTCTAAATCTCTCTCTCTCTCTCTCCATATATATATATATATATATATATATATATATATATATATATATATATATATATATATATATATATATATATATATATATATATATATATCGTGCCGAATATGTAAAACTGGTCAATTAGCAAGAACTCATTTAAAATTAAGTCCTTTCTAAAATTTTCTCTTATACGTTTAAAGATATATTTTTTTCATTAATGTTGATGTAAAAATTTATAATTTTGCACCAAAAGGAACTTAGAAAACTTATCTAACCTTATTATAACAAGAGCAATTTATTTTAGCCTAACCCAACTAAATATATTTTAAATTTGTTTACAATAATTTAATACTAAACAAACACAGTGAAATATATTTTTTTCGTTAGGTTCAGAATGATTTTGGCGAAATTATTGCATACACAAATTTTCACTTGTCCTATATGGCAAGATGAGCGTTGCTATTTAAGCCAAGATCGCAAGTTCTGCCTATTCGGCACGACATATATATATATATATATATATATATATATATATATATATATATATATATATATATATATATATATAATATAGGGACGTACCACCTCAAGAACAATTAGCAAGAACTCGTTTAAAATTAAGTCCTTTCTAAAATTTTCTCTTATACGTTTTATGTTAATGCAAACATTAATAACGAAAAAATATATATTTCATTGTGTTTGTTTATTATTAAATTATTGTAAACTTATGTTAAATATATTTAGTTGGATTAGGCTAAATTAAATTGCGCGTTATAATAAGGTTAGGTAAGTTTTCTAACGTTCTTTTGGTACAAAATTATTAATTTTTACATTAACATATATAAAAAAATATATATCATACCAATTTTACCTATACTAATTTTACCTATTCGGCACGATATATATATATATATAAAGACATACAAATGTAAGCCACAGCATCGTGTCTTGTTTTGCTAACGATACCAGAATTTGAGGGCACTGCAGATCTTCATTCAGGTATTAACCAAATCTTTAGATGAGCCTCAGAAAACAATCTGAAGTTCAATGAAGACAAATTTCAATTACTATGCTATGGAAAACTCGATGAAATTCAACCTGGATCGGAGTATAAAACAAATTCCAACCACACAATAGAGCGAAAAACTAATGTAACGGAGGTGGGAGTGATAATGTCAGAGAATCTCACTGTCAAAGATCACAACAATGTGTCTACCATATCTGCTAGGAAAATGATAGGATGGATAATGAGAACCTTCAAAACTAGGGATGCCAAGCCAATGACGAATCTCTTCAAATCGCTTGTTCTCTCTAGGCTGGAATATTGCTGTACACTAAGGGCCCTTTTCAAGGCAGGCGAAATTATAGACCTAAAGAATATACAGATAACTTCAATTGGACGTATAAGTACCATACAGCACCTAAATTACTTGGAATAGTTGAAGTCCCTTGGAATGCAGGCGAGAAAGATACATCATAATATACGCTTGGAAAGTCCTAGAGGGACTACCCCTAAATATATACACGAAAATCACTCCATACGAAAGCAAAAGACTAGGCAGGCGGTGCAACACTGAAAAGCAGGGGCACTATGAGTACGCTAAGAGACAACACAATAAATGTCAGGGACCCCAGGATTGTTCAATTGCCTCCCAGAATACATGAGGGGGATTACCAATAGACCCCTGTCTCCAAGAAGGCTCTGGACAGAAACTTAAAGTCAGCTCCTGACTAGCCGGGCTGTGGTTCGTACATCGGTTTACGTGCAGCCAGCAGTAACAGCCTGATTGATCAGGCCCTGATCCACCTTGAGGCCTGGTCATGGATCAGGACACCGGGGCGTTGACCCCCAAAACACCCTCCCCAGAGATATACATACATACAAGCATCAGGTTTAGTTGTCCAAGTACAGAAGCAACAACCTAGCAAGTAGTCCTGTATAAAAGGGCCACCAAGTAAGGCAGACAACATTGAGAATATAAAAAAACAAAGGTAATTATAAGTGAGGAGCGTGTTTAGTCTGCAGACTCGGTACCTGTAATTAAGAAACTCCTTACAACACGGCTCCAGCGTCGTTGATATGCTAACTTAAGCCAGTATATTTATACCACACACGAGAGAGAGAGAGAGAGGAGAGAGAGAGAGAGAGAGAGAGAGAGAGAGAGAGAGAGAGAGAGAGAGAGAGAGAGAGAGAGAGAGAGAGAGAGAGAGAGAGAGAGAACAAAAAGGCACAGTACCGTGACTGGAACAACACAAATAACCCGCACATAGGAGAGAGGAGCCTACGACGACGCTTCGGTCCTACTTGGACCAGGTGAGATTTAATAACATCAACCCAACAGGGAATGAAGGAAGGAAGATGCCCAGCGAATCACACATGATGAAAATATTGAAGGGACGTGACAAAATATGACACCGGGTTGTGAAAGAGAGAAGAGAGACACTAAGTGAACAGCTAGAGATAATCTACAAGTGGTAGGTAAAAGGACACATGTGCAACAAATGCAACATTTTTATTGTGGCAACGTTTCGCTCTGTATAAAGCTTACACAGTGGGGAAGCGTCACAATAAACCAGTGTCTTTCACTGCGGACTGCGGGGCATCTGCCCTGTGAATGCTTATACCATGCAAATATTTAAACAAGTGGCTAGGCTGTCTTACCCGTCTACTAGACGTCTACAGTGGAACAAAATGAAGAATTAGACACATGTGCAACATCTGGGTATCTTTATTGTAGACGTTTCACCATCCAGTGGCTTTATCAATACAAATTCAAGGACATAATTGGAAGACAGTAGAACTGTTATATACGAAATATGGGATAAGAAGCCACAGCTCCAGAAGACAGGACCTGGTCAGCAGGAACCAGCAGACTCAGTCTATATCCTCGTTTCCGGTTTTCTAACTCCTTCCCCAATGTTCATGGCCTTGCATTTACTGGGGCTGAATTCAAGCAATCACTTATCTAACCATTCTTGCAATTTGTCAAAAGACGCTCGCTCGCGCGCGCGCGCGCGTGTGTGTGTGTGTGTGTGTTACCATTCTGTCCTAGGCACATATCGATTAGACACTTGGCCTGTTGTATATAAGTGTGTGCGTGCGTGAGTGTACGTGCGTGTGTGTGTGTGTGTGTGTGTGTGTGTGTGTGTGTGTGTGTGTGTGTGTGTGTGTGTGTGTGTGTGTGTGTGTGTGTGTGTGTGTGTGTGTGTGTGTGTGTGTGTGCTGCAGCAAGTGTCACAGTCACTGCGGAGAAGAGTGTTGGCCAGGTATGATAGAATGAAACGCATTGAGCAGGAAACCGTAATTATAAACAATGTTACGCTGAGAGTAAAGCTTTATGGAGCCATGAGCTCCACCTAGAGTGTCTTCCTACCTCACTTGTGAGTGCAACCTGCCATCCTTCACTCCGTGTTGGGAAGCTCTTCTAAGGTCTCCAACACAGTACCATTATATGAATGTTGAAGAAGAATAAGACGAAGATGATGTTGATGAGGCTGGTAATAATAATATTGATGCTGATGACGAAGATGATGAAGGCGAGATAAAACACTGTCACCGTAGCCACTGAGGCCGCTACGGTAATGCTGGGAGATGAACTGACGTGAGATGAGGTAGAGTGATGATGCTAGGTGATGGGATGCTGAAAGATGAAGTAGAGTGATGATGCTGGAGGGTGGATGAAATAGAGATGGTGGCGGGAGATGAGATGCTGGTAGCTGAAGTAGTGATGATGTTAGAAGATAACGCAGAATGATGATGCTGGAAGATGGGGGATGAAACAGATATGACGGCGGGAAATGGGATGCTGGTAGACGAAATAGAGTGATGATACTGGGAGATAGGATGCTGGAAGAAGAAACAGAATGATGGTGGTGCAGACAGCGATGACACAGCAGGCAGGAGAGGCACCGCCAGTAACGGCTTCCATGAAAGAATCATCTTATATTAAGGAAATACCTGACGCTTAGCCTCAGGTAGAGAGGCAGTGGGAGGAGTAGGTACTGGAGGAGGACGAGGTGGAGGTGGTGGTGGTGGAAGAGGAGGTGGAGGAGGAGGAGGTGGAAGAGGAGGTGGTGGTGGAGGAGGAGGAGGAGGTGGAAGAGGAGGTGGTGGTGGAGGAGGAGGAGGAGGTGGAAGAGGAGGTGGTGGAGGAGGAGGAGGAGGAGGAGGTGGAAGAGAAGGAGGATAAAGTTATAAATGAGGAAAGTGTGAATTGGAGGTAACAGTTTAATTCCTCTAATACACACCATAATAAACAAAGTCTGATACAAAAGAGGGGAGGGCAGCTAAAATTCCTTGGATCACGAGCTTTTCACCGGCGTGAAGACACATTCCTTGAAAGGTAATTACAAACCAGAGAGTAATTATAAGGCTCGTATAGTTAGTCAGAAGTAATGACATCACAACACAACAGTGTTCTGATCCATCACACACAAGGTCATCAACACTGTAGACAAGGTCATCAACACTGTAGTCAAGGTCATCAACACTGTAGACAAGGTCATCAACACTGCAGTCAAGGTCATCAACACTGTAGTCAAGGTCATCAACACTTCAGTCAAGGTCATCAACACTGTAGACAAGGTCATCAACACTGCAGTCAAGGTCATCAACACTGTAGTCAAGGTCATCAACACTGTAGTCAAGGTCATCAACACTGCAGTCAAGGTCATCAACACTGTAGTCAAGGTCATCAACACTGTAGTCAAGGTCATCAACACTGTAGACAAGGTCATCAACACTGCAGTCAAGGTCATCAACACTGTAGTCAAGGTCATCAACACTTCAGTCAAGGTCATCAACACTGTAGTCAAGGTCATCAACACTGTAGTCAAGGTCATCAACACTGTAGTCAAGGTCATCAACACTGTAGTCAAGGTCATCAACACTGTAGTCAAGGTCATCAACACTGTAGTCAAGGTCATCAACAATGCAGTCAAGGTCATCAACACTGTAGTCAAGGTCATCAACACTGTAGTCAAGGTCATCAACACTGCAGTCAAGGTCATCAACACTGTAGTCAAGGTCATCAACACTGTAGTCAAGGTCATCAACAATGCAGTCAAGGTCATCAACACTGTAGTCAAGGTCATCAACACTGCAGTCAAGGTCATCAACACTGTAGTCAAGGTCATCAACACTGCAGTCAAGGTCATCAACACTGTAGTCAAGGTCATCAACACTGCAGTCAAGGTCATCAACACTGTAGTCAAGGTCATCAACACTGCAGTCAAGGTCATCAACACTGTAGTCAAGGTCATCAACACTGCAGTCAAGGTCATCAACACTGTAGTCAAGGTCATCAACACTGCAGTCAAGGTCATCAACACTGTAGTCAAGGTCATCAACACTGCAGTCAAGGTCATCAACACTGTAGTCAAGGTCATCAACACTGCAGTCAAGGTCATCAACACTGGAGACAAGGTCATCAACACTGCAGACAAGGTCATCAACACACTGCAGACAAGGTCATCAACACACTGCAGACAAGGTCATCAACACTGCAGACAAGGTCATCAGCACTGCAGACAAGGTCATCAACACTGCAGACAAGGTCATCAACACACTGCAGACAAGGTCATCAACACACTGCAGACAAGGTCATCAGCACTGCAGACAAGGTCATCAACACACTGCAGACAAGGTCATCAACACTGTAGACAAAGTCATCAACACACTGTAGACAAGGTCATCAACACTGCAGACAAGGTCATCAACACACTGCAGACAAGGTCATCAACACACTGCAGACAAGGTCATCAACACTGTAGACAAAGTCATCAACACACTGTAGACAAGGTCATCAACACTGCAGACAACGTCATCACTGACAGGGCTGCAGACTGAGTGTAACCTACCTGTAACATTCCTGTAACCGGTTTCGAGGGTTCTCTGCTCATCACAGACTGGTCTGAGGCCAGGATTTCTCGCTGACGGCCTGATCAATTAAGTTGTTGATGCTAGACACATGCAGTCCAACGCAAACAGCACACCCCGGCTGATAAGGAACTAATTTGAGGAATTTATCAAACCCCTAACTTATGAGCAGCTATGTATCTGGTGGTAAGTCACTCTAAACATGAAGGAGGGTGTTGAAGAATCTCGGTCCCCTTACATTTATTGAACTATCTGCGCATTCGTGGAACCCTGCTCTTTAATTGGGCTATTTTGCACCATCTTCCGAGCATCTTGCTAACAAAGGGAACAATTTCGGTGTGCAGAATGGGAACCAATTCCTCCCTATTTTTTTCAGGTATAAAGTATGACGTAGAGTATCTTTCTCGCCTACATAACTGTGAGTACAATTCAAGGGACTTCAACTGTTTGTAATAATTAGATGCAGAGAGAGTTCTCTGTACATTCTTCAATTCTGTAATTTCGCCTGCCTTAAAAGGGACTGTTAACATACAGTAATACACCAAGCGAGAGAGAACACGTGACTTAAAGAGTATCATCGTAACTACTACCATCTCACCCTCACAGTATTACCGAGTGTCAACACTACCACCATCACAACTTAAGGTAACAGTCATCACTGAGGTAACTTACCTCACACATCACAACATAATAAGGTAACAGTCATCACTGAGGTAACTTACCTCAAGACGAGAACTGAATATAAAACCTATATAAATATTCTAATACACTAGGAGGAGGAGGAGGGGGAGGGGAAGGAGTAAGAGGAGGGGAAGGTGTTAGAGGAGGGGAAGGAATAAGAGGAGAGGAAGGAATAAGAGGAGGGGAAGGAGTAAGAAGAAGAAAACGAGAAAATCAATATAAGATGAAGTATAGTAGAAAAAGAAGTGAAGATGAGTAGGATGAGGAAAAAGAGGAAGTGTAAAGAAGTGAAGGAAACTTTGTAGGAGGAAGAGAAGAGAGGAGAAAAAAGGAAGAGGAGGAGAAGGAAGATTAAAACAATCAGAATAAAACAAAGAGGCGAGGAAACGAATAAGAAGGAAAAATGATAGAGTAAGAGGAGAATAAACATTAACAGAAGGAAGAAGAAGAGGAGACACAGGAGGAAGAATTAATATTATATAAGAGAAACATTAAGAAACATGTGAAGGAGAAAAATGTGAGGAGAGAAAGTT
The DNA here is from genome assembly GCF_038502225.1 of Cherax quadricarinatus. Taxonomy (NCBI): domain Eukaryota; kingdom Metazoa; phylum Arthropoda; class Malacostraca; order Decapoda; family Parastacidae; genus Cherax; species Cherax quadricarinatus. The sequence goes on from NC_091309.1 coordinate 14,010,196, forward strand.
GGTTAATTATCCGCACAGGAGAGAAACTATGTTATAAGCTTAAAAATGTTGAAGGAGGGAGAGAGAAGAGGGAAGGAGAGGAGGGAGGGAGGGAGAGGGAAGAGGGAGGGAGAGGAGGGAGAGGGGAGAGGGAGGGAGAGGAGGGAGGGAGGGAGAGGGAAGAGGGAGGGAGAGGAGGGAGAGGGGAGAGGGAGGGAGAGGGGAGAGGGAGGGAGAGGGGCTAGGGAGAGGAGGGAGAGGGGAGAGGGAGGGAGAGGGGAGAGGGAGGGAGAGGGGAGAGGGGAGAGGGATAGGGATGGAGGTGGAAGCCAATTAACCAGAGACAAAAGAGAAGAAAGGAGAAGCAGAGAGGAAAAAAAAGAGATGGAGGAGGGGGGCTGAGGGAGACAAGTAAGAGAGGACAAGAAGCTGGGGGAAAATGACCCCCTCCTTCATTACTTCAGCCCCCCACCATGAAACAACGGGGGGGGGGAACTACACTGCATTCGAAAAGTAAAGCTTGAGCTACATCTACAACTACTACAGTAGTAACAGATCTACCTCTACTACAGTAGTAACAGATCTACCTCCACTACAGTAGTAACAGATCTACCTCCACTACAGTAGTAACAGATCTACAACTACTACAGTAGTAACAGATCTACAACTACTACAGTAGTAACAGATCTACCTCTACTACAGTAGTAACAGATCTACCTCCACTACAGTAGTAACAGATCTACAACTACTACAGTAGTAACAGATCTACAACTACTACAGTAGTAACAGATCTACAACTACTACAGTAGTAACAGATCTACAACTACTACAGTAGTAACAGATCTACAACTACTAGAGTAGTAACAGATCTACCTCCACTACAGTAGTAACAGATCTACCTCTACTACAGTAGTAACAGATCTACCTCTACTACAGTAGTAACAGATCTACCTCCACTACAGTAGTAACAGATCTACCTCCACTACAGTAGTAACAGATCTACCTCTACTACAGTAGTAACAGATCTACCTCTACTACAGTAGTAACAGATCTACCTCCACTACAGTAGTAACAGATCTACAACTACTACAGTAGTAACAGATCTACAACTACTACAGTAGTAACAGATCTACCTCCACTACAGTAGTAACAGATCTACAACTACTACAGTAGTAACAGATCTACCTCCACTACAGTAGTAACAGATCTACAACTACTAAAGTAGTAACAGATCTACCTCCACTACAGTAGTAACAGATCTACAACTACTACAGTAGTAACAGATCTACCTCCACTACAGTAGTAACAGATCTACAACTACTACAGTAGTAACAGATCTACCTCCACTACAGTAGTAACAGATCTACCTCCACTACAGTAGTAACAGATCTACCTCTACTACAGTAGTAACAGATCTACCTCCACTACAGTAGTAACAGATCTACCTCCACTACAGTAGTAACAGATCTACCTCTACTACAGTAGTAACAGATCTACCTCCACTACAGTAGTAACAGATCTACCTCCACTACAGTAGTAACAGATCTACAACTACTACAGTAGTAACAGATCTACAACTACTACAGTAGTAACAGATCTACCTCCACTACAGTAGTAACAGATCTACAACTACTACAGTAGTAACAGATCTACAACTACTACAGTAGTAACAGATCTACCTCCACTACAGTAGTAACAGATCTACAACTACTACAGTAGTAACAGATCTACCTCCACTACAGTAGTAACAGATCTACAACTACTACAGTAGTAACAGATCTACAACTACTACAACAGTAACAGATCTACTACAATTACTACAGTAGTAACAGATCTACTACAACTACTACAGTAGTAACAGATCTACAACTACTACAACAGTAACAGATCTACTACAATTACTACAGTAGTAACAGATCTACAACTACTACAGTAGTAACAGATCTACCTCCACTACAGTAGTAACAGATCTACAACTACTACAGTAGTAACAGATCTACCTCCACTACAGTAGTAACAGATCTACAACTACTAAAGTAGTAACAGATCTACAACTACTACAACAGTAACAGATCTACTACAATTACTACAGTAGTAACAGATCTACTACAACTACTACAGTAGTAACAGATCTACAACTACTACAACAGTAACAGATCTACTACAATTACTACAGTAGTAACAGATCTACAACTACTACAGTAGTAACAGATCTACTACAACTACTACAGTAGTAACAGATCTACTAAAACTACTACAGTAGTAACCGATCTACAACTACTACAACAGTAACAGATCTACAACTACTACAACAGTAACAGATCTACAACTACTACAACAGTAACAGATCTACTACAATTACTACAGTAGTAACAGATCTACAACTACTACAACAGTAACAGATCTACAACTACTACAACAGTAACAGATCTACAACTACTACAACAGTAACAGATCTACAACTACTACAACCGTAACAGATCTACAACTACTACAGTAGTAACAGATCTACAACTACTACAGTAGTAACAGCTCTACTACAACTACTACAATAGTAACAGATCTACAACTACTACAGTAGTAACAGCTCTACTACAACTACTACAACAGTAACAGATCTACAACTACTACAACAGTAACAGATCTACAACTACTACAGTAGTAACAGCTCTACTACAACTACTACAATAGTAACAGATCTACAACTACAACAGTAACAGATCTACTACAACTACTAAAGTAGTAACATATCTAGTACAACTACTACAACAGTAACAGATCTACAACTACTACAGTAGTAACAGATCTACTACAACTACTAAAGTAGTAACAGATCTACAACTACAACAGTAACAGATCTACAACTACTACAGTAGTAACAGATCTACAATTTCTACAGTAGTAACAGATCTACTACAACTACTACAGTAGTAACAGATCTACTACAACTACTACAGCAGTAACAGATCTACTACAACTACTATAGTAACAGATCTACTACAACTACTACAGTAGTAACAGATCTACTACAACTACTACAGTATACCTGGAGTATACCTGGAGAGGGTTTCAGAGGTCAATGCCCCTGTGGCCCGGTCTGAGACCAGACCTCGTGGTGGATCAGGGACTGATCAACCAGGCTGTTACTGCTGGCCGCACCCAAGCTGACATACGAATCACAGCCCGGCTGGTCAGGTACTGACTTTAGGGAATTTTTTGTTTTTTGTTTTTTGTAGTAACAGATCTACTACAACTACTACAGTAGTAACAGATCTACAACTACAACAGTAACAGATCTACAACTACTACAGTAGTAACAGATCTACAACTTCTACAGTAGTAACAGATCTACTACAACTACTACAATAGTAACAGATCTACTACAACTACTACAACAGTAACAGATCTACAACTACTACAACAGTAACAGATCTACTACAACTACTACAGTAGTAACAGATCTACTACAACTACTACAACAGTAACAGATCTACACCTACTACAGTAGTAACAGATCTACAACTACTACAACAGTAACAGATCTACAACTACTACAGTAGTAACAGATCTACTACAACTACTACAATAGTAACAGATCTACTACAACTACAATAGTAACAGATCTACTACAACTACTACAACAGTAACAGATCTACAACTACTACAACAGTAACAGATCTACTACAACTACTACAGTAGTAACAGATCTACAACTACTACAATAGTAACAGATCTACTACAACTACAATAGTAACAGATCTACTACAACTACTACAACAGTAACAGATCTACAACTACTACAACAGTAACAGATCTACTACAACTACTACAGTAGTAACAGATCTACTTCAACTACTACAACAGTAACAGATCTACAACTACTACAGTAGTAACAGATCTACAACTACTACAACAGTAACAGATCTACAACTACTACAACAGTAACAGATCTACAACTACTACAGTAGTAACAGATCTACAACTACTACAGTAGTAACAGATCTACTACAACTACTACAGTAGTAACATATCTACTACAACTACTACAGTAGTAACAGATCTACAACTACTACAGTAGTAACAGATCTACAACTACCACAGTAGTAACAGATCTACTACAACTACTACAGTAGTAACAGATCTACAACTACTACAACAGTAACAGATCTACAACTACTACAGTAGTAACAGATCTACAACTACTACAGTAGTAACAGATCTACAACTACTACAACAGTAACAGATCTACTTCAACTACTACAGTAGTAACAGATCTACAACTACTACAGTAGTAACAGATCTACAACTACTACAACAGTAACAGATCTACAACTACTACAACAGTAACAGATCTACTTCAACTACTACAGTAGTAACAGATCTACAACTACTACAACAGTAACAGATCTACAACTACTACAACAGTAACAGATCTACTACAATTACTACAGTAGTAACAGATCTACAACTACAACAGTAACAGATCTATAACTACTACAACAGTAACAGATCTACAACTACTACAACAGTAACATATCTACAACTACTACAACAGTAACAGATCTACAACTACTACAACAGTAACAGATCTACAACTACTACAGTAGTAACAGATCTACAACTACTACAACAGTAACAGATCTACAACTACTACAGCAGTAACAGATCTACAACTACTACAACAGTAACAGATCTACAACTACTACAACAGTAACAGATCTACAACTACTACAACAGTAACAGATCTACAACTACTACAGTAGTAACAGATCTACAACTACAACAGTAACAGATCTACAACTAGTACAACAGTAACAGATCTTCAACTACTACAACAGTAACAGATCTACAACTACTACAACAGTAACAGATCTGCAACTACTACAGTAGTAACAGATCTACTACAACTACTACAGTAGTAACAGATCTACAACTACTACAGTAGTAACAGATCTACAACTACTACAGTAGTAACAGATCTACTACAACTACTACAGTAGTAACCGATCTACTAGAACTACTACAATAGTAACAGATCTACTACAACTACTACAATAGTAACAGATCTACTACAACTACAATAGTAACCGATCTACTACAACTACTACAATAGTAACAGATCTACAACTACTACAATAGTAACAGATCTACTACAACTACTACAGTAGTAACCGATCTACTAGAACTACTACAATAGTAACAGATCTACAACTACTACAATAGTAACAGATCTACTAGAACTACTACAGTATCAAATATACTACAACTACTACAGTAGTAAGAAATCTACTACAACTACTACAGTAGTAACAGATCTACAACTACTACAGTAGTAACAGATCTACTACAACTACTACAGTAGTAACAGATCTACTACAACTACTACAATAGTAACAGATCTACTACAACTACTACAATAGTAACAGATCTACTACAACTACTACAACAGCAACAGATCTACAACTACTACAACAGCAACAGATCTACAACTACTACAACAGTAACAGGTCTACTAGAACTACTACAGTAGTATCAAATATACTACAACTACTACAGTAGTAACAGATCTACTACAACTACTACAACAGCAACAGATCTACTAGAACTACTACAGTAGTATCAAATATACTACAACTACTACAGTAGTAACAGATCTACAACTACTACTTACGTTACCCCACCGACAGCCACAGGAGACGTCTACAATTATTCTACTTGTTAATGCCGCGCTATGGGTAGATTTTGACCAATCACACACCTTGTAGTGTCTGAACCACCATCACTGTGAATCTCTCTCTCTCTCTCTCTCTCTCTCTCTCTCTCTCTCTCTCTCTCTCTCTGGGACCATTAACTGGTGTGGTTTCACTCCAGTAATTTTCAAGAGGCGAATTAAATGTCATTATTGAGGCCATTCATCAGGGCACAAGAGTAATCTCTTCGTTGAAAGAACATCATTAACTAGCACCAGCGCTAGCCAGCCTCCTGATGTATGCACCTGGCCACCACCTGCCCCTCATGATGATGATGATGATGATGATACCTCTTCACTGCTGTACGAGGTTCTTGATGCTGCTGCTGATGACAAAGATGCTGATCACACACCAAAAGCAAAGAACCTGACAAAGTTTTAACGTAGATTCAGAGAGAAGGAGCAGAAGCACTGTCAAAATTAACATCTAGAATCTACAAGTTAGAGGATATGGAAAAATTTCTCTTAATATTGGGACTACATTCCCTTAATATTGGGACTACATTCTTCCCAATATTAAGGGAAGAAAAGAGACAGGAAGCGTTAAACTACAGATCAGTAAGGTAATAGAGAAGATAATCGGGAGAGTGATAGACAACTTACAGAGAAGTGGTTCCATAAATATTAACCAGAACACCAGAAAGACGGTAAATCTTGCTTCACAAACCAGTTGGAGTTCTATGACAAGGTAACAGAAGTGAGGCAGGAGAGAGCGAGGGATGGGTGAACTGAATATTCTTGGACTGCAAGAAAGTATTTTATAGCATAACTTCACAAGAGACTGAGACAAAAACATGAGCATTTAGGAATAACAAGGCGTGATCTACAGTGGATCAAAAAAATCTTATGCGAAGGAGACAGTGACTGTCCGAGAAGTAATGTCAAAATGGGCAAGTGTAAAAAGTGGAGTTCCAGAAGGATCAGTACTGGGACCGGTACTGTTTCTGGGACATGTGAATGACATACCATCAGAGTCAGAAGTATCCCCTTTTTGCAGATGTAAAAGAATGGAACCCACACGTAAGAAACTGGTAAAAGTGCAGAGGTATGAAACAAGACTAATTCCAGAGCTAAGGGAAAAGAGCTATGAGGAGAGGCTAAAGGAACTGAACCTGACGACAGGAACCTGGGGAGACATGATAATGAGATATAAAATACTCAGAGGATTTGACATGATGAACAGGGACAGTTTTCAAGAGGCGAGAAACAGGTACACGAGGGCATAGTTGTAAATTAAAGACAAAGAGATGTCAGGAAGTATATCTTCAGCTTTAGTGTAGTCAAGTGGAGTGTCCTACAAGAAAAATAACAATTCAATAAAGAAAATCAAAGTCCATTATAAAGACCGTTGTCATTAAAACCGCGTGCTGGTCTTACAGCTGAACCACTACAACTAGACGACTTCACAAACCTAAAAACCAGCTTACTGTCCGCCCACTTGATGCATGATGAAGGCTTACAAAGTGTAGGATACACAAGGAAACATACAAGCCAAACACAAGCTCTAACAAGCCCGGTATTTACCTTGTAACTTGACAGTCAGGCAACCGCCGCTTCACTGCCCACCCACTCCTGAAAAAAGAAAATAAACATAATATAAATCCCAGAACAATTACAATGCAAGATCATTAGTTGACATAATAAATAAGGTAAACCAACATTCTCTCACAGACACAACTTGCCAGCCAAGTCATGGCAACTAATGGCAACACACTAACATTCCTCTCAAACCTACATACCCTCCTCGATTACACTAAAAATTATTGCAGACATTAAGCCGTCCTGCCAATTATATCTTGAGGTAGTTTAAGTATGTACCAACGTAGCACCTCAGTGCCTGGGCTAAACACTACTGCAACAATGTATGTACTTAATGTGATGGTGCAAAAGTAAGTTGCACAGAGTGGGTGACCTATCAGGATGGTAAACGTGAGGGAATAACAAAAACAGAGCAATTCTGGACGACACTTCGACTCTTGGGTGTGGCAGCTCGGGATCCGGTGGAGGATAAAGAGGACATAGATAATTAATAAATAACAGAGATAAAGAATTCAAAATAAAGCCAATGATATGAGCAGTGTAAATATCAGTAACCAGTGACGGGTGTAGGAGTCGTCTCACACAGCCATCATAACCTGGACTCAACACTGATCCCGTTTCGTCGTAAAAGGTTCTACCTTTTTGGCTGAAATTAACAGAGTAACTGTGTCAGTAAATGTGACCAGTGAACAATACGTGCGTAGCTGGCCATTAACGTTGCCGAACCCTGACTCTCAGGTGATGATCTGACGCCAGCCATCACCATGGCGGTACTGTATGAGTTAGCTGACTGTTGTGGGTCACACACACACACACACACACACACACACACACACACACACACACACACACACACACACACACACACACACACACACACACACACACACAGAACCTCCAGTTCTGCTAGGATGCTATATTATGTGAAAGAAAACATTCCCATCATGTATATAAGACACTCCAGTAAGTGTTGGAAGCATTCAAGTGTTACATATAATTAATTAATTAATTAAAACAAAATCCAGGCAAGACAAGCCCTTCTCACCCCATCTCCCCCCACACTAACCCTTCTCACCCCATCTCCCCCCACACTAACCCTTCTCACCCCATCTCCCCCCACACTAACCCTCCTCACCCCATCTCCCCCCACACTAACCCTCCTCATTCCAACACACGCCCAACAAGGACAACAGGAAGGGCGTGTGTTGGGGTCAAGGAAGGAGTAAAGAAGGAAGGTTATCCTTGACCTTCCCTCTGACCTGTGTTACAAACCTCACCCAGCCAACAATATACCGTAAAAGGCCGTTACAA